>NC_135499.1:175459924-175768680 GCF_052857255.1 Amblyomma americanum
TAAACTTCCTTCATCTCACTGAGTACGGCGCTTGGCCGAGATCACGGTGTAAGCATATTTTAGGTGTTGACAGTGCCCGCCCGCCGCGGCGGAGAGCGCGCCAGAGACTCTGGTGGTGTATTTTCGTTTGACTTGCTTTGCAGCGCTTTCATCTAAGGCAAACAAGTTGGTTTTTGTGGTGTAATATAAAACACAAGAACGTGACAAAACATCTCTATTTATTAGCACAATTCGCAGTATATATACTGTTTGTCCAATCATCAAGCTCCCGCCCAGTGATGTCATATCCACTGCTAAAAAATTGACTGTGGTTTAGCTCTGGTTAAACCTGGAGTGACGGGAGATCTACATCTGGCCGAGCGGAACTCGCTCAGTCGAATTGCAAAGTTAGTCCTCTCGCCGCTCCGTTTCGTCTTCACCTTGGTCTCTAGACATGGATTCACTCTGCCACCATCTCCAACTCTCCAAGTGTGAATCCCCCTCTCTTCTTTTTTTATGCACTGTGGCTTTAGCAATACTGGTACGATGCCAGGGGATGAGAGCCTTCATCACAAAACTTAAAAGCAGCCTCAGCCTGATGTTGCACGCTGCAGTAGGCTATATTTTTCTGTAATGGAATTAATTGCTTTGTTTTTGCCAGATTGTTGCTTAGTCTAAAAACAGTGGTCTTTTTGTGCGTGCTACCTTCAGGTACTATCGCGTTTTAGCTCCGCTGAATGTATGAAATTGAACACGAACGTAAAAACTTTCTCCCTATTTGTGGCTGTCACGAACCCGTGACCAGTGGCCGCATGCCAAAAACGCGTGCCATGGACATATAAAAAATTGCTTACGAACCCCATCACTCATACCTAGCTGTTTCCACCCTAATGACGAAAGGTCAATCATAAACTTCGATTATAGAGGCACTATAAACATATTATAGAGGTATATAGAGGTACTATAAATATATAAACTATACAACCACTCAGCCAAGTGTGCGAACACCCAGACCATTTTGTAGAAAAGTAACGCATGGACTGTAAAATGATACGAAAAGAGATAACAGAAAAATCGGCGGGGCATCTGTGAATATTAAGTTGTAATCTATGGCAAAAATTATGTAAGGACGACGCCTTTAATAATTTAGCCTTCGCCGTCTGTCACACAGCGTTTTGTATAGAAACGCACCAGAAATTAGAGTGACGATGAACCGTGCTCGCCTGGTTACAAATTCGAGGAAACGTTAGCAACGCGGACGATACTTCAGGCGCACGTTTATTTTTAATTTACTCGCTTTTTGAGTCGCAGTTGCTAAGGAAGATGTAAACTGGTACCATCTCTTTCCACTCAGACTATACTATTCCAATGACAGCACGGAAGTCCGCGGAAGTCCGCCACGCGGAGCACAAAACGTATATACAAGACGTCAGACCAAGCTTAATGTAATGTAGATATGTTAAGTACAGCATGACGAATAAAGAATGGAGGCCGATCGAATCCAGTGAATAATCATGCAACTCTATCCATCTACCACACACACACACACACACACACACACACACACACACACACACACACACACACACACACACACACACACACACACACACACACACACACACACACACACACACACACACACACACACACACACACACACACACACACACACACACACACACACACACACACACACACACACACACACACACACACACACACACACACACACACACACACACACACACACACACACACACACACACACACACACACACACACACACACACACACACACACACACACACACACACACACACACACACACACACACACACACACACACACACACACACACACACACACACACACACACACACACACACACACACACACACACACACACACACACACACACACACACACACACACACACACACACACACACACACACACACACACACACACACACACACACACACACACACACACACACACACACACACACACACACACACACACACACACACACACACACACACACACACACACACACACACACACACACACACACACACACACACACACACACACACACACACACACACACACACACACACACACACACACACACACACACACACACACACACACACACACACACACACACACACACACACACACACACACACACACACACACACACACACACACACACACACACACACACACACACACACACACACACACACACACACACACACACACACACACACACACACACACACACACACACACACACACACACACACACACACACACACACACACACACACACACACACACACACACACACACACACACACACACACGACCTTACCAACAGGGAATGATTCCGTCACTCCTGAAAGGTCCGACACCACTGGCCAACGAAAATGCTCGGGCGTAGCAAAGGTGTACAAAGCGACTCTAGAAGTTACTTCCGATCTCGGCTCGGCAACAGGTACATTACAAAGTCTACACGCGCGTCACCAAGCCTGTCTTGGGGGAAGAAATTCAGAGACGGACGTCACCAAATCGTCAGTCCCCGGCGCATGTGTGCCCTTCGTAAGCACGTCGTGTGGGCGCTGACATTTGCTCGTCAATCCGTCACTCACGTGCACGCCTGCTGCAGGAATGCCGAAAGAGGCAAATCTCGGAAGCAAATGTCGTTGCAGTTCATCTCGAGTGAGAGCGCGCAAAAACGTTGACGTATGCGCGAACGCGAGCCAATCAGGCGCCTAAGTCGCAGGTTGCCATGAAAAGTGCGCGAGCCCCTTAATTCTTTGGTCCGTTCCCACTGTCTGCGACCAAATCGGTGCCTTAGAGCAGAGAACGGCTGGCGTATATATAAGAAAAAAGAAGGAAGAATACTTAGCTTGTTATAATTCAACAGTTATTCAAATTCAACGCGTCTGACTAAACGCGCTGGCACCGCCTCTCCTGTCTCCGTAGGAATTCAAGAAGAGTACGACCGCCGGTTAGTGTGGGCGCGAGTGCGTTAAAAAAAAAAGACAACATGCCGCGTTTTCTGACGTGTTGTCTTTCTGCAACGTCATCTGAAGAGTATGTTAAAGAAAGCCTACAAGAGTTCACCATCGTTGCATGTGCTCCAGAAAGCTCAAATGCATCGAAAAGACGGCGCCACAGCTCTCCTTCATTCAGTAGAGACTGGGGAAAGCGGGCATCGCACTACAAAGAAGGGTGCTGAAAGCACTGCTCGGGTTCACTCAGCAAGGCAACAGCGCTTCTTTCACATACAACCTACTCCTCGACAACCCCATCAACAACACCGTTGTGTGAAAATCCCAGCACTAAATCCATCCCTTACCCCACCGTGACGTCCGTGGAAAAATAATTCTTTGAATCTTCATTTAGCGCATTCTGTCACCGCATAGCAATAAAGGTGAACTGCATTTAAGACGCCGCTATAACAGAGTCCCATTATCACTGCATCGTTTGCTTAGAAACTTTCGGCGCGTCTTTGAAACGACCCACCACGATTGCTCGGTGGTTAGGGTGCTCGGCTACTGAGCCGGAGTTCCCGGGTTTGAACTCGGCCGTCTCGGCGCGTTTCAATGGAGGCGAAACGCAAAAGGCGCCTGTGTGCTTTGCGATGTCTGTGCGCGTTAAAGATCCCCAGGTGGTCAAAAATTATTTCTGAGACCTCCATTACGGCACGTCTCTCTCCTTTGTTCTTTCACTCCCTTCTTTATCTCTTCCATTACGCGCGGTTCAAGTGCCCACCGATATGTGAGGACTGATACTGTGTCATTTCCTTTACTCAGAAAGTAAATTTTTCAATTTTCCTTTGAAACCAGGCAACATTAAAGTCTTGCTGTCTGGTAACATATACTAGAATCGATCATAACGAAGAGTTTGAAATGCCTACACAAATTTAGCGACAGTGAGCTGCCGTAGGGCATGAAAAAATTTTGGTATGCTCACCATTCAAAGTCAATCTGCTCAATCAGTAGGCAGGTTTTAAAGGTGACTTTAGAAAATCGGACATATTTTCTTATATCTTATTCTCTTTTCAGAAAACTGCCCCGATCTCTTATGGTCATTACAGATGCAGTTAGTGTACGCTTCCTCAAGAAACAATCCTCACATGAACTGAATTCCCTGCTAGGTAGGGAGTCATTTCTTAGAGAGACAGTTCTATCAAAGGAAAAAAAATAGAAAGGCCACCGGGGGGGGGGGGGGGGGGGGGGGGGGGGGGGGGGGCGGGGGGCGGGGGGAAGCTGCATGTTTAATTTGGTCTGCCACGTATATAATATTGAAATAAAAGTGATTAGTACATGTACGCACGTGGGTAGGACTTTCAGACGACATTCGCGCCGAATTTAAGATCAGTTGTAAAATATCGCGCACAGAAATCCTAGCCACAATTTCCTTTGCCACGACAAAACAGCACTTTGCAATGCCGACTAGCCTATGCTGCACAGCTGTTTCGCGTTGTGCACATTCCCAGAACGGTCTTACTTGCTTTGTTCTTGCTACTTCTATACGTCCATCAATCAAGAATAATTGTGACGGATACCACAAATCACGAGCGCATCTTATGGCGAATTCCACTGGTGGATCCGAAGCGAGGCGCTCGAATCTCAAAAGAGCGCCCCAAACCGCCTCGCAGCACAGCGACCGTTGTCGACCAGCGGAACATGTAGAGCGCGCAGCGGAAGTACTGGTTCCGGAAGTTGAGGTCTGGCAATTCTGGCGCCAAAATACGCGTAAGCAGACGACGAGAGCCGGCACTTCTTTCGCGATGGAACCTACCAGTCGTTTTGTTTTGTTCATGTTACGCCTGAGGCGCACCGCATTTTGGTGAACCTCGTAGGCAATGAGGAGCACAGTTATGCTCTAGGTAATCATAAATGAATATATATCGCATGTCTGCAGAGTGCTTACGGGGCAATTTCCAACGAGGAAATTGCCCTCCGCAGGGGCTTCTGCGAAATGTCCCTCGAAAAATGCTTCGAAGAAGTACTTTTCGTTGTCGCTGCTGCTGTCTGAGTGCGCGGACTCAGATTCCAACGAGCTCTCATCAGACAACGCGAGGGCTATTGCAATTCCACACGATGCCATAATTAAGAGTTGTAGCCGTCATGACGCAGGTCACGAAGACGACGTACGCACGAAAAACGCGCGCGCGCGAAACAGCACTCAGTCTTCCCCGCTGACATTCCTGCACGCTCTAAAAATAACCAGAAATCACATATATGTTTCGGAAGTGACGACATGGCCGACTAAAAGTTCCGGTGAGATCCGCCGCTGGTCAGCGGATCAACCTAGTGCGCTCCGTACGGAACGGAGTTGCTCCAAACGACCAGCGGAATTCGCGCGGTCCGTCCAGGTCGACCAGTGGACGACGTACGCGCGAGCCAGTCTGCAAGCGTGACGGTGCAACCGCCGTCGACACATCGGCCTGCCGGAGCAATGGGATCGTCGCGCAATGCCAGCAGCTGATTCCATTCACTCATGCCAGGATTGAGATCAGCACAATCGTGGCGCGCGGATGCGCTAGTCACGTGATATTTTTTTTTGTAATTCGCGGGCTTTCTTTGGAGCTCGGAAAACAGATACACGTGTAGCTTTCTTTATGGCTAATAAATGGAATGGGGGTTTCTGAATGTGCTCTCCAACTTTGCTATCTACAGTTGCTGTCTAAAGTCATATTTACGCATTTAGAAAAATTATCTTAATTGCTAATTATTTAATTGCAAAACAAAAACTTCCAAATGATGCGCAAGCCTGTTTGTAGGTGTAAGTAAGCGGTTTCCCTGGCCTACCTCAAATATCTTCTTTTTTAACGATTGGCTAAAGTTAGCCTGGACACCCTGTATACGATAGCGGATGCTGGTAAGCAAACATACTTAGGAGGCGTCACAGCACACCCATATCATTTCCAAATCGTGATTATGCTGAGGACAGAACATTTTAGAAGTCGCTTCTCAGCGAACAACGAGTCCGCCGCCACCTCGACAGTCGCAAGGCCTGTCTGTCGTGAATATATTAGAACCGAACAGGCCAGGCAGAATCAAACTCCAAGTAAAGGTGAAATTATCCAAGGCTCTGTTAATAAAACTACATGACTACATGATGAGCTGGTGAGACTGCATAATGAATCCGTTCCTGTATCCCACTGCAAATGTTGGCGGGATGCAGTTACAGATGGTAATTTTTGAGTTCAACATTTTGGGCGGAGTTTTTAGTAGTTGCTGTAATTTGCGTTCAACTTTCTTAGCTTCTTAGTCAGAAACGTAAACTTTACATCAGAAATTGGTCTAAAGTAATGAAGTTAGCATGAAATATTGTTGAACGGAGCAGATCCAACAAGATACCCACGGCGAGTCCAGTGTCTGTTTGCACCATAAAAAAGAATAACGAGCAAATAGGAACGTGGCAGGACATGTGCGATATTCTTTACCATAATGCAAGGAACCCAAATTTCCGCCCTGACTCCAGCGCGTGTGTGCGTGCGTGCGCGGGTGGGGAGGGGGCGTTTCGTAGATACCTTGCTGCATTCATTTAGGTTATTGCCTAATAAAACATGTACTTTGTGTGCTCGAAATGAACTTACCTATTACTGGTCCCCGATTCCTGTTGGATATGTCTTCTTTGTTGATGCGGGGTTTTAATAATTGCAGCAAATACGACCCCACAACGTGAAAGAGTGCAACAGCCTGCATGTCAACCACGGCAAGCCGTGCTCTTGGGAACAGACAATACGTGCAGTCACAAATTTTATTTACTGCTGCCAAAACTATACCACCGGCTAGCAACAAACGAAGAGACATTCCTGGATAGCAATAACATAAGGAATCGAAGACGCCCGACTCACCAGCTGTGTTAAAGGGCAACTCAAGAGGTTTTATAACTCGAATAGTTTAAACGAGCGGAATAATGTGTTAAACGTGCAGACAAAGCATGCGAAATCTTTTTGCGCTAGCATTTGTAATGGTGACGTATTCTACGACTAAAGCGGCGTCGGCGTCCAGGCTTTTCTACAGTGCACAGCGACGGGCAGAGGCTGCACTGATGACGTCAAGTACAACAGCACTCAGCTTCCAGCCACGAAGCAGTTGTTTAAAGGAAGAAAACAAATGCCATCGAAGGTGAAGCTCACGGAGAATTGTATGGCGGCAGCGCATGGCAGCATGCAGACGAAGGCAGCGGAATTCAGTAATTCTGGCAATAATGACGTCACTACGAGTTACCCCGCACTCCAGCGCTGTGATGAGAAGTCTGAATATCGTCACGGTTTTAATCGAAGATAACATCACCGTTTTAAATGCTAGCGCGAAACTACTTTGCATGCTTTATACCTAGAAGCTTCATAGATTCGAATTCTTTAGTAACCTCGAATTCTCAAAAAAACCATTTCAATTTCTCTTTAAGAGCAGGGGAGACGCTCCAGGTTGTCCTGCATGGACCAGCTCACTTGTAGGTTCCCGTGAGGTCTTGTTCAACTGGCGAAGAGCCTAGCCGCGTTATGGCGCATTCACACTTGGACATTCGGCGGCGAGAGGGAGCGGAATAATAATAATAATAATAATAATAATAATAATAATAATAATAATAATAATAATAATAATAATAATAATAATAATAATAATTGGTTTGTGGGGAAGGAAATGGCGCAGTATCTGTCTCATATATCGTTCGACACCCGAACCGCGCCGTAAGGGAAGGGATAAAGGAGGGAGTGAAAGAAGAAAGGGAGAAGGAGGTGCCGTAGTGGAGGGCTCCGGAGTAATTTCGACCACCTGGGGATCTTTAACGTGCACTGACATCGCACAGCACACGGGGCCTTACCGTTTTTCCTGCATAAAAACGCAGCCCGCCGCGGTCGGGTTCGAACCCGGGAACTCCGGATCAGTAGTCGAGCGCCCTAACCACTGAGCCACCGCGGCGGGCTAAGATCAAAGTGGAGCGGAATCCGCGGCCGCCAAAATGCTGTCTCGTTCACACTTCCCGGCCACCGCGTCGCCGCTCATCGTCTGTGTGTCGTCTGCTCACGGCGTACACAGATGTGGCAAGAGGTTAATCGATGCTGTCTACATACCAGAACCGTATGCACGCTTTCGTACACTAAATGCAGCTATTTTGTCTGAAGTTACGCCATTTCTAACATTCTGAGTTTTTTAAACACCTAGTGGCGCCATCTGGTGGTCAGGAGAGGAACCATTGTCAACAAATCGACCCCCCTCTTAAGCCTAAAAGGTGAAGAATCATCACCCGAAATAGAAATTAAAGCAAATTTATCGCTCAAAATCTCTGCCGCGGCAGCGGATTCCGCTCGCTCTCGCCGCCGAATGTCCAAGTGTGAACGCGCCATTAGACGTCCGCGTGCGAATAGCTTTCAGAGATTAAGAACATAGACACTGTAGTGCACCATATAGGGAATTCGGCCGTGCACATCATCATGAAGATCGAGTTGTTTTGGCGATGATCGATCTGAGCGTCATGACGTGGCGCACGAAATATTCTCGAAAGTACGGTTTTTCACACGTGGACGCCACCGCCACATAACTTAAAGCACGATTGAGGTGTCCGCTGACCCAAGGGACGCAGTTATGCGTGTTTCCTTTCTATCGTGCCTCGCATAGAGGCTTCAAGCAAGCAGTGAGATTTTGCGGGGTAGGGGGCTAGGCTAACAGGGTTTTCACACTAAAAAAATGTGATCCACGCGTGTGTGTATTGAGGCACAATGCTTGGCAGCCGGCGCTGCGGTGTCCGTCGCACCGTTCCCTCGATGCTGCTCGGGTCCGTATCGGTGCGGTCTTCTTTCGTCGCCGCTGCCGTGGGTGTATGCAAAGATGCCGTAAAGTCTGGTGACTTAAAAGGAGTAGACCTGGAGGGCGAGAAGTAAACGGTGACTAAAGGTGATGTCCACCCCGGTCGTTCATTTCTTGGCAGTCGAGGGCTAAACATTTACTCCTTGAAATCTTCAATGGCTGCCGCGTCCCGCGCTTATTCGCTGACCAGACATCGTCTAGAGGCAGATAGAGTTGCGGTTGTCGTTACCTCGAAAGGATGAAAAATCGCTAAGTGTGTAACGCGTTCTTACCGCCCAGTTCCTCATGCCGATAATACTCTCCCTCCAAACCATCAATCAAACTATTGGACACAGTGGAAGAGGCGGCTATCGCCCTTGCCATCATTAAAACCAATGCTGATTCTATACTAAGCGACTCTAAATTCGCCATACGCAATTATTCGAGGGTCAGAATTTCTGTATGAACATATTGGGTCAAACAAAAAACTTATATTGAGTTGATACGGATCCCGGCTCACTCGGGGAATCCTGGTAACGAAGCGGCACACATCAAAGCTCGCGTATTCGTCAGCCGAGCAGGGGACACGGTAGTTACTGAGAGTTCCTCGAAGGACGGCCTAGCATCATATCACGACACTACTAATCAGTTTAAACTAGAAATGATGATGTTCCCTCCTCCAGACAAAACCTTAGATAAGGAGCAGGAGACCGCCTGGAGACGATTCCAGACGCGATCCTTAATGACTCCTTATCAAAATTCTCTCCCGGTGATTATGACCCAGAATGTACACTATGTGGCGAAATAGCCCCTTACGATCCCATATTGTGGAACTGTAAAGAGTAGCCGCCACCGGAGTCTCTAATACAAGTTCCTAGTATCGAGCAATGGGAGGCCGTGTTGGTCAGCTTAGACCTGGGCATTCAAACCCGGGCTATTGAAGGGGCTACACAGGTCCCTGTCAACCGTAGACTGATAACCACTTAGAACGGACCATCTGCATTTTGCCTTCTGACGAAACAAATGTTTTGCAATCCAATCAGTGCAAATCGCGCACTTATAATGACTCTGAGCTACACACCGTGGAACACGTAAGGACGCTAGACGTTTCGAACCATGCAGAATTCTGTACTTTCCGTGTTCTTTTGGATCTGAAACAATATTCAAAGCAGGTTCAAAGTCACGCAGCTTTCCTTGTCATGGTCGAGAGAGAGAGAGAAAAAAAAATGAAACTTTTTATCGGTATAGCCTCTGCAGGTGAATATGGCTGGGTTGAACACTTGCGTGCCCAAATATCCAATTGATATTTATGCAACTGTGCAAATCTATTAGACCATGAGGCCATTTCGTGTTTGGGTGTTATAATGTGCATTCGACTGCCCTTTCTATACAACTCATGATGAGATCCACAATACTACATAACATTAACAAATTAAAAAGGTTTACTGAGGACATATTTCTGCACTCAGTACTCTCGTGGGCAGGAAATTAAGGCAGTAGTTTTGTTGCAACTGAAGTACCCCTGTTACAAAATGTGTAATGCAAACAAAAACTGGCATTTCAAGTTCATTCCATACCGCTTCATTATTTCATAAATAAGACATCTGAAAATCATAATACAAGCCACACCTTGTTCTAATATCGCAAAATATATACATAAACTACGTCGTCTTATGGACTCATTATCACGGACACGTAAAGCGCTAAATGTCAAAATTACGACGAGAAAAGCTAAAGCAAGCCCGACATTTGGACCTCGGCACCATACTTGGGTTTTCCTTTGCTTCTGATTGATTAGACTGGAACATATACAAGCTACAACGAAAAACTGCGTAGTTCAGTCCACTACACACACATTTACGTGCACACCCCTGCCAGTGATGATGATGACGATTACCACTAATCGAACGGTGCGCCGTCTATGAACCTGGATATCATGTCCAGAGCCACGTCCGGTTGATCGTACGGCACAAAGTGTCCCGCGTCCCTGACCATCACTTCCAGCAGATTGCCGGCCTTCTTGACGTAGCCTGCCACCGCGGAGCCGTTGCTGGCCGACGTCCGCCACACCCGACGCCGAGCGGCGTCCAGGGCCTCCGCACCCGACCAGTGAAGGGTGGCGAGGAAGTTCTCGGTGAGCGGGTACGGCACCACGGCGTCCAGCTGGCCGCTGTAGACGAGCACCTTGTAGTTCCTCTCGAGCAGCGAGGCGAACGAGGGCTTCACGGTGCGCATGACGTCGCAGAGGAGGTGCGACGCCGCGTCGCGGCCGCTGTTGAAGGCGACGTTGCCCAAGTGCACGGCCTGCCTGAACTCGTGCCTCTCCAAGTAGGACCTGCACCGCGCAGACCAGCCGTGAGAGGACAGGCATGGTGGGAAGTGTGTGGTTGAAGAAACGTTTGCCCTCGCTAAAGGAGTATAGACACGCAATTTTGGTGTGATGTTTTCTTTTGTACGACTTTGCGGAAGACACTATTATGCATGGATCACCACCTGGTATTAGCCTACGAACGCTAAATAATTTATAATCAGAATTTTCTGTCATGCTGTTTCGGTTTCAACAACCGAACGGTGCCTGTGACGTCGTATAGTGTGCTTATAGGTCATGTCAGGCATGAAAAACTGCAATATAGTCGCTGCTGCCGCGTTCATCGTCATTCGGGCTCTTGAGGCAGGCTGGCTTTAGCATTGTAGGGAATTACAACGGCGAAGCAGCGATTATATCCCAGTTTATTTCATGTCTCACGTGACCTGCACGCAAACTTTGACGTCGCAGTCATTATTCGGCTGCTGAAACCGAAACAGCAGGAGAAATAAATGCGATTATAAATCATTTAGCGGTCGTAAGAGAATACCATGTGGTAATTCATGTGTAATAATGCCTTACACATCATTAAAAAGAAGAAAACACGCACCCAAAAATTAGGTGTCTATAAACCTTTAACTGCCAATGCGCGACGCATGTGTTCAAGCCAGAAATGCGATCAAGCAACCGCATATTGTCGACCGGTTCATACCTTTGCTCCTTTTAGTTGTCTATACCTCATAAAATCGTTTCTCTGACGCTATGTAAAACCTGCTTTCGAAGCTAGAGTTAACTTTTCGATCGTCCAGTGTATTCCGCTGCTCCTCGTTCCCGTTCGTGCAAATTCGAAACTTTGGCCCATCACAGTTAAACCGGACGTGCGTTTTTCTTCCCTGCATCTTTACGGCCGTGTGCTTCTGGAACGAATGCGGAAATTTGATATCCAAGGTTTGATGCACGTAGAAATGGAAGCAGTCTTATTTCTATTTGCCATTTTAGTCAACGAACGGCTTATTCTGCCGTGTAGGTAACATTGGAACAGTTTGAAAGCATTTAAAGCACGGTCCCTAAAGTAAGGAGAAAAAAATTCGTTGGAGGCACTTAGATATCTCTTAACTGCTGGAAGGCGAAAGCCGTTTGCGACTTATTGCTCCGATTTGAATTTGCCGCGCTTGAATTCGTTTCACAACAGAGGAGAAGAGCGCCACCTAGGTCACGTGACCTAGGTGGCGATGTAACGGACCGTAACGGTCACCGCGAGTACTCGTATGAGCCATTAAATGATATCGCCTTATAATTGGCCAAGTGCTTACGCTCTGCTGCGTAACGCGCTGAACTCAGTGAAAGCTATCGTTGTGCTGCTACCAGTACAGTCTAGGAATTTGTGCCAACATGGGCTACCACAGCGATCGCAACAGGAGCACTGTCACGTGCCTGAAGCTGGTCACGTGATGAAACGTTATCGCACGTAACAGAATGTTGGGGCGGTTTGCGCTCTCAATTCGCCGTAGTAAACTCCGTACAACAGCCTTCGCTGAAAGGAAACCATATTCGGATACAACTCAAGAATAGAGCTACGAATTCCCCTCAATTGAGGCCATCCAAGCCAATGCAGCGGCCATGACATCGTAGCGCCACCACTGGCCTTATCGTAGCGCCACCACTGGCCTTCCTACGCACTCGCGCTCATACTCTTACCAAAGTGACTGCCTTCGCTGATCGCATCCAACCGTCGCCGTCGTCAGCCAGGTTGTGCTCTATATATAGTGCTCACAGGCCGACGTTATGCCCCTCACTCATACCTCAATGTAGAATTTATTGCAAAGCTATCGTTGTCGTCACTTGTATGAACTGTATATGTTTCGTGTGCACGAATTTAAGCGCGCTCGGTGACAACAATCGCACTGGCGTTTCGTCTACTTCGGCACTGCTTGGCGCCTTTGGGAGACTACCGCTGTTCACTAAGTGACATTCGAGTTGTCCGTTCACCAGAAGAATCGACAACTGAGCGATTTGCTGCATCATGGACGTGGTAACAAACAGCGCAGCGACGGCGGACAAGAACGAAGAAAGACAAGCGCTGACTAACAACTGAGGTTTATTGGAAAAAACGCAGGCATTAATAGTCTAGAAAAACAACAACCAGGACGCATGCTTCTCCGCAAACACTTCTAATCATGGGAATCAAGGTACTTAATCTCACAATCATGAAGAAACACCGAAGCTGTGCTTACACACGTGTTACCATTCACGTGGATGTGATATGTCTCACACAGTTCCCTTGTTAATTTTTCCCTATGCCTGCGAATAACGTTTCTCTCATGGAAAAGAGGTGTGCACATTTTCTTATCGGGAGAACCCGGGATATTATTCACGGGGCAATCTCTGTTATGTAACGCAAGGTTGGACGATGTTGCTGTTCTCAGCACCGAAAAAACGTGGGAAAATATGTGCCATAGTAGATAGGAAAGCAAAGACTAAAAACAAAAAACAGCCGGTAGTAGAGCCTGCAACATTAACCACGAAAATAAGTTCACGCCATGTGCTGAAAGGGTATATTGACATTGAGTGAAAGGGTATATTGACATTGGGTCTGTAACATTGAGTTTTCTTGCGGCAAGAAATACATCGGTCAAGACAGAAATTGTGTGAACACCCGTCTACGTCAGCATAATACTTCGTTGAAAGGCCCCCCATCATCCAACATTCATTACATAACAGAGACTGCGCCCTGAATAATATCCCGGGTTATAATAATAATAATTGGTTTTGGGGAAAATGAAATGGCGCAGTATCTGTCTCATATATCGTTGGACACCTGAACCGCGCCGTAAGGTAAGGGATAAAGGAGGGAGTGAAAGAACTAAGGAAGAAAGAGGTACCTGTAGTGGAGGGCTCCGCAATAATTTCGACCACCTAGGGATCTTTAATGTGCACTGACATCGCACAGCACACGGGCGCCTTAGCGTTTTGCCTCAATAAAAACGCAGCCGCCGCGGTCGGGTTCGAACCCGGGAACTCCGAATCTCGATAAGAAAATGTGCACACCTCTTTTCCATGAGAGAAACGTTATTTGCAGGCATAGGGGAAAATTAACAAGTGAACTTTGTGAGGCGTATCACACTCACGTGAATGGTGACACGTGTGTTAAGCACAGCTTCGGTGCTTCTTTATGATTGTGCGATTAAGTACCTTGATTCCCATGATTAGAAGTGTTTGCGGAGGCGCATGCATCCTGGTTGTTTTTTTTAGAGTATTAATACCTGTTTTTTTTCCCAATAAACCTCATTTGTTAGTCAGCGCTTGTCTTTCCTCTTTCTTCGTTCTTGTCCGTCGTCGCTGCGCTGTTTTTTACTTCTTCGTTCGCCAGTTATTCAATGCAGTGTGCGCTACACAGCGGTCGTCATCGTACTGCGTGCGTACGTGCGTGTTACTGTCTACAACATCACGATGTGGAAGAGTGCGCCACGACAATTACTGCCCCGTCTGTTCAGCGTACGCAGCCCCAGTTTCAGCACAGACGCGCAAACCATACCTGTACAGGTCCAGCTGCTTTTTAGTCTTGCTTTCGCCTAGTAGGAAGTTGTAGGGCGCGTCAACGCCGCTGACGTTCCTGAAGTACGACGTGGACGTCGTGAAGCCGCCCATCAGAAGATCCATGACTTCATAGGCGTCCTCGAAGCGCCCGTGCCGTATCAGCCCGATCACCCTGTCGGTTCGCCGCCGTATGTAGTCCGCCTGTCGTCGGTCCACCAGACCAACCTGGTAGAGGAACTCCGAGTAGTCGAGCATCGTCTCCGGATCCAGCCAGGCGTTGCCGACAGCGATACCACGCAAGTTGATGTTTACTCGCCCATGAATTGTCGTGTCGATGAGGTTTGCCAGGGCTGTCACGTATTTGCCTGCAGTGATAGAAGTTAACGACGCATTTTGGAAGCTTATAAAGCACTGTCGGAAATGGCTCACACCAAGTGCCCTGGAATTAAAGGGCATCAATCTGAGGAGCCTTCACCATCCGCTAACCTCTCGCAGGAGCTCCTCTGGCCAATGGTGTCGACCGATTGTCATGGCATAGTGTTTTTCTTGCACCTGCCAGCGAGACATCGCGGCGGCTTGCATGTGCAAAGGGGTCAAATGCGGATCAAGAGGATTAATCACGACATCACGACAACCGGTCGACGCCATTGGCTCTAGGGCCTCCGTTGAGGGGCATGCGCAGCTTCGTTATAGAGTTTTACTCGTCCGCAGGCGAGTAGAAACATTGCTTGCTATTTTCGCAACTAAATTTTTCTAAAGTTTTGCGCGCAGCACAACCTTTCACGCTTAGCAATGCAGCCTTTGAAACCTTCCTTGCAACTCCTCTAATCACATCGGTTAAAGTTGCGTATCAGGCGCATAGCGGCTGCCACACACACACACACACACACACACACACACACACACACACACACACACACACACACACACACACACACACACACACACACACACACACACACACACACACACACACACACACACACACACACACACACACACACACACACACACACACACACACACACACACACACACACACACACACACACACACACACACACACACACACACACACACACACACACACACACACACACACACACACACACACACACACACACACACACACACACACACACACACACACACACACACACACACACACACACACACACACACACACACACACACACACACACACACACACACACACACACACACACACACACACACACACACACACACACACACACACACACACACACACACACACACACACACACACACACACACACACACACACACACACACACACACACACACACACACACACACACACACACACACACACACACACACACACACACACACACACACACACACACACACACACACACACACACACACACACACACACACACACACACACACACACCACACACACACACACACACACACACACACACACACACACAACACACACACACGCACGCACGCACGCACGCACGCACGCGCACGCACGCACGCACGCACGCACGCACGCACAAGCTCAAAAAGACAGACAGTCATTAAGGTGGCAAAAAAAATAAAAAATCTGTCCCGCCCAAACTGCCTGGTGGTGCAACAGGATAGACTTCCACACAGACAGCGATCACAGAGAGAAGGCACGGTTTGCAGATTCGGCTTTTGGGCCTCTTGCTGAAAGATTCTCTGCAACCTTGAAATGTACTGTAAATATTAAATTAAATAATTGTGTAGCGACAACATCGCGTGGACATTCTAGTGCTCTTCCTCTGATCCATTCCAAAAATTCCCCCGCTCGGTCTTTCGCCAGAGAGAGGGTAAAATAGAGCCCGGTCATAGCTCCAGTGTGACGGGACTGTGAGGGGAGGCCTATAAACAGCAACTGTCGAGAATACGCTGCGCAATGTGCGTGGGACCCGAGCAGGCTCCTGTTAGGAACGGAAAGCTAGATATTCCAAGTCACTACGTCCATACAGGGCTCAATGAGCGGCAAAAAAAAAAGCTTCCCCTCACCCCTCTCTAGCTGCTGGGCATTATCGATACATGGCAGCTGCGGTAAACGCTAAGCGGCTTGTGGGATTTAGATGCCTTCCTTGCATCCGCGAAGGCTGATGGCCGAATGTGGAGGAGGACACAGTGCGTGCGTACCTGCGTACGACTCTCCGGCAACGTAGAAGTCGTTCGCCGCGTACCGGTGGAACAGCGTGAAGAACTGCTGCAGGGCCTCATTGAGGCTTCGCGCCACGTCGCGGGTATCCCGGGCGTAGCCGCGTTCGTCCCACGTGAAGCTGAACCCGGAGCCCACCGGGTTGTCCACGTACAGCATCGAGTATCGATGCGCCCAGGTGGCGTTTCGCAGTCGCAGGATGCCGCCTTTGTCGACGCGGTACGGGCCGTGCTCCAAGAACAGGCCGAACATCGAGGAGCCCCCAGGCCCACCCTGAAGCCACAGAACCACGGGAGCAACGGCGGGGTTCTCCTGCGCAAAACGAAATGCTGGCTTCGGGAGAGGCTAGCGCGAGGTGAAAGAACGAACTGTTCCCGCTTCCGCTAACACCAACCTCATTGCTGTGGGACATGTCGCTACAAGCACTGAAGTCTTCCAGAATCAAACACGCGGTAATTTTCCTAACCAACCTTGATTTTACAGTATAATAGCTGCCTATGGGACTTTGTCTAGGGGTGAATGGCGTCCTAACATGTCGTAACTGAAAATGTCCGCGTTCAAATGCCCGTCATTTATAACTGTTATCGAAGATGGCCTGTGGTCTGTGTTCATATTTACGTGCTATACGGTCATCAGCTTTATTCGCACCAGGATTGATGGCGAAAAATAATAATAATAATAATAATAATAATAATAATAATAATAATAATAATAATAATAATAATAATTGGTTTTTGGGGAAAGGAAATGGCGCAGTATCTGTCTCATATATCGTTGGACACTTGAACCGCGCCGTATGGAAGGGATAAGGGAGGGAGTGAAAGAAGAAAGGAAGAAAGAGGTGCGGTAGTGGAGGGCTCCGGAATAATTTCGACGACCTGGTGATCTTTAACGTGCACTGACATCGCACAGCACACGGGCGCCTGAGCGTTTTTCCTCCATAAAAACGCAGCCGCCGACGTCGGGTTCGAACCCGGGAACTGCGGCTCAGTAGTCGAGCGCCCTAACCACTGAGCCACCGCGGCGGGTCGAAAAATCCGGAAGCAGTTTTTTCTTCAATATTCACGAACAGCTCATGGCTGTATCGATACATCGACTCTATCGATAAACCAGAGCATGGTATATTGTGCGATATCGCAAGAAAAGACCCTGTACGCTCCATAGGTAAAGTCCAGGTTTTATGTTACAAAGCACGCTTTTGTAGCCTCTCGTGTTTCTTCTACACCATTGAAGTTGGCCGTTTTTGCTGCAGCTGTGTGTTTTAGAACTCCCCCCCTACCCCCTAGCTAAACCTCTTTCCCTGCCTTAATGACTCTTGAGACATACATTAGCGCTTCCTTGATTTTATGCGATTGCGTAGGAGCCTCGTTGGAGAGAAAAACCAGCGACCACCGTCGTCATACCTGGTAGGTGGCTCCACCTGCCACCTGCCAGCCGTCCTCCGTACCCCCGCTGCCTCGCTACCCTCCCCCTCAACTCTTTCCCTCTTCATTTGCAAGAGAGAGGAGGGAGACACCAGACCAGGAATTACTCAGCTCAGATGAAAATCACTAAAACTGACACAGCAAAAATTAAAGAGGTGATCAGATTCAGAATATAATCAGAATTTGAACAGAATCAGGAGCTGAATGGAATTTGGATATAATCAGATGCGCATAGATTGGCGAGTAAAAAAAAAAGTCGTAGGGTTTTAACATAGTTAAACCGAGTAGACGTGGGAAAGCATGTGTTTTGCCTGGTTGGCTCATGGTTTTCCTTTTGTTGGGT
This sequence comes from Amblyomma americanum, assembly GCF_052857255.1. Lineage (NCBI taxonomy): Eukaryota > Metazoa > Arthropoda > Arachnida > Ixodida > Ixodidae > Amblyomma > Amblyomma americanum. The sequence goes on from NC_135499.1 coordinate 175,478,529, forward strand.
CATCGGCACGTCTGGAGACGACATTGGGCTCAGGTTAAACTCTGATCGAGGTTAAGCTGATCTGATCTGTTCGCGTCGCAGATGGAAGTTGATGAAGAAGACGACGTGCAGTGCACAGCGCGAGAGTGTGTTGCAGTTTAACACGAGGCGTTATCGGCTGCGGCGACAGCATGGTGCTCTCTTGCAGAGGCCAGCGAAGCTCATCTGTTCGCCCCGTTCGAAACCCGGCTGCAGCAATATTTAGTTTATTTCTGCATGGGCTGTTGCTATGCTAGGTTTGGCCAAGTTCACCCCCAAGGTCACCCTCCTATTGGCTACAGCTGACGCGACGCTCCTCCGAACTTACCCGAGCTTCTTCCATTGGCTGCAGCTGTCACGACGCTTCTCTGAACTAATCTAAGTTTACCCGAGTTACTCTGAGGCTTCACACAAGATTCTTGGCCGGGACCGCGTTAACTAGTTCTCTCGCACAAAAAAAAAAAAATAGAGAGACACTGAAGCTCCGCCTTAACGGGTATGACACGGCAGTGTTTATGTTTATTTGCTATTTTCTACATTAGTACCCCTTTGTAATGACACATAATCATTAGCACACATCAGTAGGCACATTAGACCACGTGATACACCACGAGACAAACAAGGGCTCTCTTTAACGAAGTCGGACGAACACGTGCCTCGCTGTCCTAGGGGCATAGTGTGTCTGACTCGCAAAGGTCACGGGTTAGATTCCCAACTTATTATCTCAATGTTTTATGCAGCGTAATTAATTTACTTTACCTCCTTACATGTAATAATGACGTTTGAGTCGTGCTATGACCTCATATTCACAATTTAACTCATTGTTTAATCATTTTGATTTCACATCTCAACGTGTGTCGTCATGACCCTCTCGACCAACCCGGAGTTTTCTCGACGTGACAACGCCAACAACTTCGGCGGTTTCTCCGCTGAATGGGAGCTTAACGCCGTCGCTTAAACTGCTATAGCAGTTCCTCCACATCTGTCCAATTGATCACCCCTAAATTTTGGCATTCGCGTTTACGCTACGACCTCTGAAATGAAATCTCCAAGCCAAAAATAGTCGCACAAAGAGTACGTTACCTCCAACTGCAACACGTAAATCACCAACGCGCTTACGTCAGGACGGTATCTAACTTTTGGTTTCCTTGCCAAGCATGACGCAGTGCAGCGTGGTATGAGCTGTGCGCGTTCGACTAACCCTGGCGGGGAAGAACCAGAAGAAAATGTTGCTAGAGAAGTCCTTGTTGATGGTGAGGAATCCCGCGTAGCTGAGCAGGTCAGCACCGGTGTAGAGCGGACCAACGCGGCTCAGGTTGAGCGCCTTGTCCAGCTGGCCGGCTTCGATCAGCGGCGTCAGGAAGAGCGGACCACCGACATCGCCCAGCAGGTGACCGGCTGCGTGGTCTTGACCCTTACTGCAGAGATGGTTCATCAAGTTATGGCCACCGCTTAGATGACGCCTTCGTTTTAGCTAATAGCTTTATGCGTGCCAAAACAGCACCAGAGCTACGAGACACGCCACGCGGAGTGAAGACCACGAGGTATCGACCACGAGCACCAAGGCCTCAGTACCCGAATTTTCGCTTTTTACCTTGAACCAGAATCGAAACTATGACCTCGTGCTCTGTTGCAGAGTCAAAAGCCACCGCGGGGAACCACGCCTGTAGATTCAGCATAATGGTATGCACAGTAAGGCTGTAAAAGGGGTGCGAAATAAAAATTTAGCCTTGGTGTCAGGAGGCCAGTCCCAAACCCTCTTTCAGCACATGGCACGCAAAAGTGTCCCGCGATTACCGTGCGCCCTTCGATTGGCCAAGGACGATAGCCAATAGCCAAGCCACTCGACATTTGTTAGCCGTTCATATACTTACCAGCGGCCCCATGTGTTCATCTCGCGAACCGAGGTTAGATGGTGCCAACTGTAGCTTACAAAATGCATAACGTAATTCACTTCTACCTACGGTAGGCTGACCGTGCAGAGTCAACAAAACGCTGTTAAATATGTGGAATGAAGGGCAGCGTTTTGTCTCCTTACAAGTTGAACATAAAAACATAAAATAGAGTCTTTGCTTCTGCAAAAAAGTGTTTTGCCTTAGAAAGACCCTTTTAATGCGACAGCGTTGTGGAGCCTGTGTCGCAGAAAAGCCGGCGTTGTCATCGGCGTCCGTTGTCCGCGTCGTTCACCGTGAGCGAAAAATCCCCAGATAAGCAGCCTAGGTGGCAAGTGCGCTACCTAGGTCACGTGACGTTGTGGCGTCGTCAATACCTGCTCACCGGATTGTGAGCAAACTGCCCACCGTGGCACGCGCCAGTTAAATTAATGATTGGCCGCGAGAGGTGGCTCTGGAACACCAACTATTGCTATTATTGTTATTGTTTATTCACACCACAGTTCTGTTAATTTACTTGACACCCACCTAAAATATTGTCACGCGCCTTAAACTCCATCTCCGTGCAGAGCCGCGAGGACGACGAAGCGGACACAGTCGCGTGAGGAGCCCTTTGGGCTGGGCTATATGTTTTGTGAGGTTAAACTCGGCCGCTCTGAGATCCTCTTTTACGTCTGCGGATGCCCTCCTTCTAGTTCTTGGCAATTACTATTCCCTGGATGGTGCATTGCCCTTCGTGGTTTCACAGAAAGCATTGCAAGCGAGCGTCTCAACTCACTACGCCTTCAGATGAACGCGTTTCTTGCTTCTCCACCCTGAATTGTCATCGAAGTTGTTCGTCCTGCGGGAAAACGTGTGCCCTGTATACTCACACGTTGTAGACTTTCCACATGTTGGTTACCCAGGCGTCCACGTTCGCGCACAGGAAGGACGCGAAAAGCACCGACTTGGCCATCCTTGTTGCGACCGGAGCCATCTCTTCTTCTTCTCCGGGCGCACACTTACCACGTGCCGACGAAGGTGCTTGCTTCAATTTCCTTCATCGTTGATTTCGTTGGGAACCAGGTCTGACTCATGCCTCACTGTGCGAAATGATTTCGGGCCGCGGCAGAGAGCGGGGTGTTAACATTTGCTCTGTGTCACGACGCAGCTGGCGTACGTCGTGGTCAGGCGTGAGGAGGGCAGCCGAACACTGTGTGAACACTCTGTGAACACCCTTTTTTCTGTGTATGTGTTTGTATGTGTCGGCTTTCAACATTGACGGTGTGATCATAAATGAAATCATTTCTTCAAATAGGAGTGTGCAAGAGATCCTGATAAATGAATTGTCAGAGAAGTGCAATGAACGAAGAAATTTTAGTGTGATGTAAATTCAATTTACAGGCACGTTGTGGATAGCAGGAAGATTTATTTCAAGGGACAATAAAACTAAATGAATTCAATGTCTACGATGACTACATTGAAGCAGGGGGGCGTTTGTTTCTGGGCTAAAGTTGCCTTTTCCTCGTGCTTTGTTTTGCCCACTTGGTATGTCCTGTAAAATTCTGCGCTTTAATGATTAACTACGCAGCCAACTTCTAGAAACTAAGATAACTGCATGCATCCACTACCGTCGTTTTATCCTTATGTCTCGCAGACTTTTTTGGAGAGCTAGGCGCTAGAAGAAGGATCTGCTTTAGGGGCACTTTCTCAGAGCCGACATTTTTTATTTGACTTATTTTCACAGATAATTTTAAAGTACGACAATGCACACCTTTGCGGCGTCGCTCGAAGCCGTAGTGGAAGCAAAACTAGCCTCTGTATGCTCAAAGTGGCTCTGTATGACTACTCGCGGCGACACCTGGGTTATAAAAATAAATGTTTTTCTTTCTCTCTCTCTCTTCACGGTATATCCCACTTGCCTAAGCTTGTTTGCTTTTTTTCACTTGTGTTCACAAGACCGCTGCTTAGCAGCTTTTGCACACTCTCACACCCGATGATGCACTACAAGGAGAAAGGCTTGTCGTCGATGAATCGGGTGATGAGGTCCAAGGCAACTTCTGGCTGGTCATAAGGCAGGATGTGTCCGGCGTCCCTGACCAGAACTTGCGTGAAGTTGCCCACCTTCCGGACGTAGCCTGCCACGCCAACTCCGCTTGGCTTCTTCCAGATCATGCGTGGCGCCTTGTCGAAGGCTGCCTTGCCAGACCACGGTATGCTCATGACAAAGCTGTCCGTCAGAGGGTACGCGATGATAATGTCCAGCTGTCCGTTGTATATGAGCACTTTGTATTGGGGCTTGTCCATGAGTGAGGCGAGCCAGGGCTTGACAGACTGCATGATGTCTTCCCGAAGGTGGCTCTCAGTCTCGTCGCCGTTGTTGAAGGTCAGGTTCCCCACATGGATGGCCCGGCGAACGACAGGCGAATCGACGAAGGAGTGATAATAACCGAAGCACTTGGGCTCTCTGGACAGGAGGAAGTTGTAGTAAAAGTCGAGCCCGGTGACGTTCTTGAAGTACGATGGCCGCGAGGTGGTGTCTCCATTGATGAGTTCATCGAAGATGAGGAACGCGTCCAGGTAGCGCCCTTGCTTAATGTCGTCGACGGCTTGCCCAGTCTTCATTCTGATGTAATCTGCCTGCCGCCGGTCTACGAGGCCAATCTGGTACAGAAAGTCGGCGTAGTCGCACATGGTCTCCGGGTCAACCATGCCGTCCCCGATGGCAATGCCCCGCAGGTTGACCTTGACTCTAGGTGCCACGGCCGTGTCGATTGCGTGAGCGATTGCCGGCACGTACTTTCCTGCAGCGAGGTGACAAAGAACGAATAAGCGGCATGAGAGTGAAATCCACGTGACCGAACGCTATGGATTTTTTAAAATGGCTTTTAATTCGCCAGGTCTGCCCTAACAGGAAGGGATCTGAAGGGTCTTCGTTTCAAAAGTTGCGTTGCTTAGACAAACATTGACGTGTTAGAGAGATAAGCAGAGTCGTTAAGCTCAAGTTTTAACGTCTCTGCTTGTCTCTCTAACACGTCCCTGTTTGCCTAAGCAGCGCAGCTTTTGAAACGAAGATATTCCAACGAGCCCAATCCCAAGCACTTCTTGATCTGGTGGGGGAGAAATGGAATGGTCTCAGGAACGTCTAATCGATGCCCCATTAATTCGGTTATCACAGCACGAGTTGCGTTTTCTTTTCTTTTGTGATTCTTCTCGCACAGATAGTTGACGCTGAAATTGATGAGGTGCGTAAACTGGTAGGTGCCCTCATATGAGCACTCTTATTCAGAATGTGACTCCGGTTATGTTCACTGAGGCAAACTCAAATTCATTGACATAAAGAACGCGATTGTGGACTGAAAGAAAAAAAACCTACTGCCTCGCTACTATTCAATGGGAAACGGCGGTTGGTTTGAGGGAAGCTTTGTTGAATAAACGCTTCTATTCAGGATTTACCTCACTGCCCTACTAATGGCGCCAACAAAAAAAAAAGATAACAGACATTATAATACAATATCTTGTTAAGTCGTTCTAATTTTGATCATAGCCAAAATCAACGCTCGCGATCGAGCGTTACCCACCGGCGTAGGACTCTCCCGTCGCGTAGAAGTCGTTGCCGGCGTACTCGTGGAAGAGCGTGAAGAACTGCTGGAGGGCCTCGTGCAGGTCTCTGCCGACGTCCACCTCGTTGCGCGCGTAGCCGCGATCGTCCTCTGTGAAGCTGAAGCCAGCGCCCACCGGGTTGTCTATGTAGAGCATCGAGTAGCGCTGCGCCCAGGTTGTGTCCCGAAGCCTGGGAACGCCGCCTCTGGAGACGCGGTACGGACCGTGCTCCACGAACAGACCGAAAAGCGAGGAGCCGCCGGGTCCGCCTTGCAGCCACAGCACGACGGGAGCGTTCTGTGGGTTCTCCTGCAAAGGAACGCCAACGGTCAGCGTATTTAACAGCCAGAGACGCACTCCATAGCGTATACCCTGAACTTGCGCCTGAGGTACTCCCGCTGACAGCTTAAGGCTTTCTGCGGAAGCATGAGGTCGCAGGATCAAACCATGTCCGCGGCGATCACATTTCAATGGCGATAAAATGCAAAAATGCCTTTGTACTGTGCGATATATGTCAGTGTACCTGAAGAACACCAAGTGGTCGCAAATAACCAAAAGCCCCCCCCGCTACGACACCTCATACTCCTAGCCTATGGGTGCAGGTTCAGGTCGTTATACCCCACCTATAGTACCCTATGACGTGCTACAGGTGAGAAAATTTCTCGAGATAGCTACTACTGTGTCACTTGAGATACAGCTGTAGCTATGTACAGTGCTGGGTGCAATTTTTTATTCTTAGTTATTTTTCCTTCTCCTCAGGTAGAGCGTGCGTAACGTGTCTATGTTGTCACTCGTTTCGCCACTGTGTTCGGACCTGTGTCACTTGAGATACAGCTGTAGCTATGTACAGTGCTGGGTGCAATTTTTTATTCTTAGTTATTTTTCCTTCTCCTCAGGTAGAGCGTGCGTAACGTGACTATGTTGTCACTCGTTTCGCCACTGTGTTCGGACCACTCACCGCGGCGCATTACCGAAGCGCGATGCAATGACGTCATCCATGACGTTATTTTATCCTGGCCAATCAGCGTGGTGCGGTATTACGCCGGAGCCAAAACGCCAACGACGCCGCAGAACCGGAAAACATCTGTAACAGCTCTCGTTGCTAGATGAGCTTATCACATACACATGTTCAAGAGCTTTCACAGAGGAAAAATTACTCTTAGGTGCCTGAGGAAATGCAGCAGTTCATTCGTTTCGGCCGCTCACGTTTGCCCACTGAAGCGATTTGTTGGGCAACGAAAAAAAGCTTTCAGGTCTGCTTGCCTATAGTCGGATACAACTCAAGAGCAAAGCGGCAAATGTGTCCGTCATAGGGGGCGCTCTGGCTAATATCCTCGTCCAATTTTCATAACCGCGTGGTTAATCCCTGGTTAATCCCTTATAGCTATAGACTACAGTCACAGCATATCAAGCTCCGATTATCCGCCACGTCATGAAGACCAGTAGTTGCCCTTGGCTCAGGGCCCCCTTTGAGGGATATTTGCCGGTTCATTCTTGAGTTGTATCCGTCTATAGCGGATACACTAAGCTGTGACATGGAGGCAAGGGCTTATTTCGCTCATACCACCACCGTCTCTGAACAACAGTCGCGGCTGTACAGAAGGAACAGTGCAAACTGCATGTGAAAGCTCAGCCTATATTTATTGATCTGATTGGTGTGCTGAAAATGAACAACCAAGGGGTGGGCTTAAATAGGCTTTCAAAAATGTCCCCATGCTAAAATGAGACGCCTCAAATGCCTGGTTTGGTTCGGTTTGGTTTATGCAGATTTAACGTCCCAAAGCGACTCAGGCTATGACGGACGCCGTAGTGAAGGGCTCCGGAAATTTAGACCACCTGTAGTTCTTTAACGTGCTCTGACATCGCGCAGTACACGGACCTATAGAATTTCGCCTCCATCGAAATTCGACCGCCGCGGCCGGGATCGAACCCGCGTCTTTCGGGTCAACAGCCGAGCGCCATAACCACTCAGCCACCGCGGCGGCTCACACCTCAAATGCGTTTAGTGTGAAAGAGAGATTGCGCAATCTATAAATGTAACACGCTGACTTCATCACGGTGAACCCGCAACATGTGCAGCACAATTCAGGAATAAGTGAAACAGGTGCCCTGTGAATACAGGGTAAACGAATGCCGCAATGAGCCCATCTCCGTAATACCTGCTAGGCTATATTTCTACGTAACATCCGCTTCTAATGACGAGGGAAAGAGGTGAGCCACTTGGAGGCATTCTTCTCATAACCTGCACGTCACCCTCGCGGCCTGTTCCTATTTCCGCATACTTTTCTGGTATTAACGCGATAGCGTTAAGGAGATCGTGTCACAGAAAATCCGACGTCAGCGTCGTTGACCGTGAGCGAAATATCCACGAAAAGTCCCCAGAGAAGCAACCTAGGAGGCAGGTGGGCCACCTAGGTCACATGACCTTGCGCCGTCATCACAACCTGCCCACGGGATTGTGAGCAAACTGGCAGTAAAAGACTGGTCGCTCGGGAAGAGCGACATGGGTCGCACGAGGACCGCCGGTGGCAGCACCTGCCACCGTTAATCCCACCCAGTGCAGAGACGCATCGCTTAACCGCTGCACCACTGCGCCAGGAGTGGTGTGAGGACTCCCAGGGATCTATGAATGTAAAGTAGAGAATAACCAATTCCGCAACTATGGGAATTAACCCTTTATACGCCATCGCGTCATACCCTTAAGGCAGAGCTTTAGTGTCCCTCCAATCTTTATCAGGAGTCCGGTGTATACCTTTAGGCAGCGGTTCTTCTGTCAAACTTCCGCCCTACTACCGCCCGATAAAACTGCGCATCCTATATGCCTTTTCCCTCTCTTCATTAATTTTTTTCCCTCGCCGGAAGAAGCCAACCTACAGGGGTGACAGGGTGCTTGGGCAGTGCATACCTTGGCCGGGAAGAACCAGAAGAACAGGTTGTTGCCGTACTCCTTGTTGACGGTGAGGAAACCCGAGTAGCCGGGGAAGTCTGGCACGTCCCCGAGCGAGCCGACGCGGCTCAGGTTGCGCGCCCTATCCAGGTCACCAGCCTCGATGAGCGGCGTCAGGAAGAGCGGCTCTCCCACGTCGCCCAACTGCGAAGGCGCTCTGCGGTTGCTGTCTGGCCTGCGTTCAGGTCGGGGAAAGAATGGGATGAGGCCTCCCGCTTTGCAATGAACCGCGGAGTGAGAATAGTGTATTGATCCTAAACTAAGCTTATAATGCATAAATACATTCTTGGCTTTCACCTTGGACTCTTCGAGTTCGTTTCCGAATTCAACGCCGATCCGCGAGTTATTTACTGCTATAGGGCGCCCTGATGCCGACGTCGCTTTATGATCTAAAGTAGGGCTTTGATGCCTTCGATGCAGTTCCGTGCCTCAAAGTTGGGAAAATATCGCTTTCCGCAGGAATATTATTGTGTTGCTAAATTGAGCCCGTGTATCAGATTGGCGCGGAGGTGACCTCCCTGTTTTCTGTCGTTCTTCGCGGGGTCTGGTTGGTAACGCAGTTGCTTAACAGTCGACCGTTTGACAGACAAGCAACCTGTTCTAAAATTGCATGACATGTATTATAATGCAGAAATGTATTCTTTGCCTCCGCCTCATGCTTTCTGAGCGTGTAAAAAGCGGCCGGTTTTTGAGTTTATTGCCGAAACCGCACCCATCAGGTCGGATGCGATATCGTATGCATACGGGAGGCCACCAAGCGCTTCGAGATGCCTCTCGAAAGCTCTATGCGCGTCTGTGTGACGGTTATAAATAGTTATCTAAGGTGCGATAGCCGTACGTCTCATAGTGGGTGGTCACCTTGACCGTACCTGTGAAGGAAACGAAGGAATAAAAGGGGCAGAAATATATTTAATAAACAGGCAACGTTTACACTTGCTCTCACGGAGTTTTTGCGACTCACGCAGCATAGCCGTAGCGTACTTCATTATTCTTTATTTGCGTTTACCAACAATCTTGTGCAGGATGGCTCCATACCTGATTTCAGCGTCAGCAGGCTTCAGCGGACCGAAGACCCTCTGAAATGTGTGTTATGCATCACTACGGCACTGAACGTATTTGTCCTGCAGTGACGATGACACGGCACTCTCTAAACACGAATACGCCTTTATGGGAGTAAAAAATGGAGTAAGTTGTTCTCTAGCTCACTCGCTTTGATAGAAGGGAGAGCGCTAGAAAATAAATTACACCATTTTTACTACTTTCTGCTTAGGGTGTGGTGAGTAGGTGATTACGACGATTATGGGAGTCGTTATGATGGTGGTGAAGGCGGCGGTGGCGACGCTGAGCCGGCGCAATCATTTAATTAAGTTGATTGGTACAGGGGTTTACACGGGTTCTCGGGAGTTGAAAACGCAAACATTTTTTCCCGACAGTATACCTCCTTCGACTCCTGCTGAGAATGAACATGACGAGAGAAAACTGAGCCCTCGCCAGGAATAGTTGTACTAATTAGATTTTAGTAGTTTATTTGAAGCAGGTCACTACTGATATTCATACTAGTCACCAGAAATTCGAAAGAACGAGCATGCTCTCGAGGCTGTGCAGCGAACTGTGGCCCTCCACGCACGCCAAACCGAAACTAGGTGATGAGGAGTGCACGCAGTCACTCCCACGAGCATATGTCATTGGACGGCACACGTGTCACGTGGCCTTCTTTCTCACTGCCGCTGGAGGTCTGGAGCAGCTAGCAGCGACCTGCCCAGCAGGTGCTCGATCAGGAACACGGGGTGATCCAAATTAATCCGAAGCCAACCACTACGGTGTGCCCTGTAGCCCACAGTGTTTCTCTATAGCATAAAAACAAATTGTCAGTTAACTGCTTGAGACTACCAATCTAGCACTTTGGTTCGGGATCTGGATAAGCAGCCGGGGTAATGACCAGCTAACAATTGGGGAAACTTTCTCTAATCCAGGAAAACAATTTTTCACATCCAAGCTAGTCTAGTCGCTATGTCAGTGCTGTTTTGCTGCTCTGCCGTCGAAATGCAGTGTCAAGAGCTCGATCTCTGCTCACACAAGGGAAATCAACTCTGAACAGAAACTTTCGCATAGTGATTGCTTTGAGGCCGCTCGAAGAACTCACTCACCCGTTGTAGACTCTGCGCATTGGAGAGCCGAACCAGGCCTGAGCGCCGCCGAGCAACACGCCTAGTGTAAGCAAGATGGGCTTCATCCTCGTGTACTATGCTTGCTGGCCAAGAAAGAGAACGTCGAGTGCTGAAATTATCCCGCACTCGCAGGAATGTCCCCGCCTATCCTCGATTCTCAGCGAACGGGGCCAGAGACGTGCACCACATTACACGCTTCCCTTAGACTCTACCGCACTGCCGCGTCGCCAGCTATCGGATGTTTCCGGTATCTTTTTGCCGCCCAGCAACGTGTCCGCCGAGCGGAGGCGAAAGCTCTCGATATCTGTGTGGCTAGCACGTGAACGCGTCTCAAGTGGCCGATTGTATGGACTCGACCTCTCGGGGAGATACGCTTCAAAAAATGGGGACATCGAGAGACGCTAACGAGACCCGCTGTCCATTGGGTGCATCTAAAAAAAAAAAATTAGGCAGTGGCTTAGCTCTGGTTAAGCCTGGATATACAAGCGAAGAGCTTGTGACCGTGCGAAACATGACCTCGACCGTACCGGCATCTTAAGTGGCAATACCTTGACCATGCTGTAAACCCTTCCCCTTCCCGAGAGCCATGGGAGGCAGCCCTGCTCAATTACTCGAGGCTTGAGTCTCAACTCGTCCAGAAGGGGTCCCGGACTAAGGACTACACCTACGTAAAGGGCCATTTTTGGCCTGCAAAGTCTCTTCACTAAATAAATTTTTCAGCACCACCTACCGGCATCTTGGAAGAACGCGAACATTATCATAATCCATAAGAAAGGGGACGTCAAGGACGTGAAAATTTACAGGTATTCGCTCACTAATCGCTATTAGAATTGGGAGAACCTTAGGCTTCATTCGACCAAGGACCAGGCAGACTTTCGCAAAGGCTACTCGACAATAGACCATATTCACACTATTAATCAGGTGGTAGAAAAATGCGCAGATTATAACCAAACCCTTTAAACCTTCATAGATTACGAGGAAGCTTTTGACTCAGTCGAAACCTCGGGGGTCTTTGCAGGCATTACGGAATCGGGGTGTAGAAGAGTCATGTGAAAATACTGGAAGATATCTATAACGACTGCATAGCTACCATAGTCCTCCACAAAGTGAGCAATAAACTTCCTATAAGGAAAGGTGTCAGGCAGAGAGACACGATTTCTCCAATTCTATTCATCTCGCTTTTACAGGAGGTGTTCAGAGACCTAGATTGGGAACAGTCGGAGATAAGAGTTAATAGAGAATACCTGAGTAATCTGCGATTCGCTGATGACACTGCCTTGCTAAGTAACTCAGAGGACGAATTACAAAACATGATCAATGACTTAGACAGGCAAAGCAGAATGGTAGGTCTAAAAATTAATATGCAGAAAGCTAAACTTAGTCTCGGAAGGGAACGGCAGTTTACAATATGTATACCCAGGCGCTGGAAGTGATAAGGATGGCGGTAGTGGCCGCAAATCCAGACCACGAGAGTGAAATCACTATAATAATAAGAATGGGGGTAGCTCATTTGGCAGGTAATCTTATATCATGAATGGCAGTTTACCAGTATCCTTCAAGAGGAAATTATACAATAGCTGTATCTTATCGGTACTCACGAATGGGGCAGAAATATGGTGGCTGGAATGGGTTAAACTTAAATTGAGGACAACGCCACGAGCTATGGAAAGCAAACGGGAGGTCCAACGTTAAGAGACAATTAGAGAGCAGAGTCTATCAAGATGTATCCTATCAGAAATCAAGAAGAAATGGGCTTGGGAAGGGCATGTCATGCGAGTGCAAGTCAACTGATTGTCCTCAAGGCTAACGGACTGGGCTCCAAGAGAAGGCAGGCGTAGCAGGCGGCGGCAGAAGTTTAGGTGGGCGAATGAGACATGTCCAGCATACTTGGATAAAAAAAATTAATAATAGTATATTGTAAGGTACTGTTACTGAAATATTGAAGGTGATGATCCGTTCTTGCAATATGAAGCAAAACATTTCTTTTAATTTTTTTTCATCGCTCGCATCGAGCAGTTAAGTCTGCCATAGAAATCCAATGGAGAGCATTAACACAATAGCTAGGCGGGCAAATTTTTGGGGAACGTCTTTGAGGATAGCAAAAGCGTTAATTAGAAACAAAATTCAAGTCAGCCGAAGGCATACCTGCGGATATATTGAGTGTTATAGGGAAATCTTACAATTTATGAAAAAATTTCGTTGATAAACTCTTTCCTGTTGAAAAACGCTTTTGTCCAGAATTGGTGGGTATGAGGAAGTTTGCTGGAGTAAGATGGCCGCGGCTGGCACAGGACCGGGTTAATTAGAGGTTTCATAGAGGCCTTCGTTCTGCTATGGGCTTAGTCAGGTTGCTGATAATGATTTTAAAGATTCCAGGCTTCTCAATTAAGCCTATGGCGAGGGATAAACGGTGACGGTGGCGCCTCATTTCGTGTTTTCGCTTGCGGAGTATTACGACACCAAAGTCGACGCAGCTGACCCACGGAAAAGTCCCTCCTGTATCGTAATTGCAACAGGGCAAAAAATTGAGCAAGTTGGTACACGTTCATTGTGGAAAATTCAAGCGCTAGAAAACAGACACATGGGGGGGGGGGGGGGGGGGAGGACAACTGTTAGCAAAACAATTCAAAGACGTTTATTTGACTTTCTGATACAAAGGGCAGATGGTTACCAAAAGGCGGTCTTGCTTCCTTCGTGTCCAATGCATAAGTTTTTCTTCATGCGCCGCGAGCTCGCGTCCTCCTCATCCTCTCCTCGTGCGGGCAGCTCGTGTTGCGCTGACTCGCCATCTGGCGAAGGATCTCCGTCGGCAGGGAAGAGCTCGCGTTCACACAGCGCTTACTCGAAACTTAAGATTTTTTTTTATTCAGAAAGTTCAATATATACACAAAAACCAAAAACAACCCGTAGCAACCACTCGCCACGTGCCGAACTTTAGGCGGGAAATCGTTACTCAAGAAATCAACAGAAAGTGTCAGCAGAATGATAAGCAGAGTCTCTCAAAGAAGACATGGGATGAAAGAAGAAGACACCCTAAGATTGGTCAACAGCCTCATAGTAAGCAGAGCTACGTACTCGCTTCCCTTCCACGTAAGGACCAAAACGTCTAATGAAGAAATCGAAACCGTTCTAAGGAAAGCATACAAGACAGCATTACACCTGTCAAGAAACACACCCAACGAAAAGCTCATGCAGCTTGGCGTCAACAACACCTTCCTAGAAATGGTGGAAGCGCAACGAAAATCGCAAATTAAACGACTAGGAGGGACCTACACTGGAAGAGCACTGCTCGACAGAATAGGCTGCGAATACATCGACACAAAGCGGTACGAAGACATGCCTACCGAAATAAGGAAAACATTTTATGCCAGACCCATTCCAAAGAACATGGACCCCAGGCTCCACGAAGGCAGAAGGAAGGCCAGGGCAGAACACATTGAAAGAACACTAGCGGGGAAGGATAACACCTTCTACACGGACGCAAGCGCTATGGAAGTAGCGAGCGGCAGAAGCAAATGCATAGGTACGGCAGTGGTAGTAAACAAAGATGGGGAACTAACCTCCGGGGCATCCACGGAAATCTGGAGTATAACGGACGCCGAGGAGTTAGCTGTAGCGCTGGCGGCAGCAAAAGGATATAGGGAGAACAAATCATTGAATATTCTCACGGACTCAAAAGAGACCTGTCGAAATTATACGAAGGGCAGAATTAGCAAAGCTGCTCTTAAGGTGCTCAGAGAGTGCAACCTCTCAGAGAGCATAACAGTCCAACATAATTTAATCCGGATACCTGCGCACGAGGGCATAAGGGGCAATGAGGCGGCGGATGGTCTAGCTCGAGCTTTTTGTTTCCGAGTCGGACAGCAGCAGGAGAGCCGTGGTCTGAGCGCCATGATCCTCGGGGACAGCTATTCAGAACTACTCCAACATCACAGAGGGGTGAGATATAAATATCCGCCCCCGCATAAAGCACTAACAAAGGAGGAGGCAACAGATTGGCGTAGATTACAAACAGGTTTCTTCCCCAACCTCTTTATATACAACAAGATGTTCCCAACGCAATATAGGGGCACATGCTCGTGGTGCGGGGCCACACCCACACTATTTCACATAACATGGGAATGCGAACGAAACAACGCATTCCGAGAACACAAACCCCCGAGTGCGGAGCACTGGGAGAGCCGGCTCGTCAGCTCCGAGCTCGCCGTCCAAAAGAGGATGGTAGAGCACGCACGGGATGCAGCCAAACTCAGTGGAGCCCTGGACTGAGGGACCACCCTTTGCTGAAGAAGCCTTCCCTGCAGCGAAGCGTGAAGACAGCGAAACGCGAAGCAAGCAAGAAGACTTCTGATCGCCTAAATACTTATGATTCAATAAAAGTTTTCCTATCCTATCCTATCCTAAGCGGGAAAACAGTGAAATACCAGTCGCAAAGCCCGCCTAAAGATCGGCACATGGCGAGTGGTTGCTACGGGTTGTTTTTGGTTTTTGTGTATATATTGAAGTGTCTGAATAAAAAATCTTTAGTTCCGAGTAAGCGATGTGTCCGCCCTTCGTGTGTTTGTTTGCTAGCGCTTGAATTTTCCGCAATCAGCTTTCTATATCTGTCGCTCAGAACGAGCGTCAAGAGGAACACATACTGCGATTGCATAGCATAAGCCCTCGAATTCTGTCCAGCGCGCTTTCCTTGAGAAGTACTTTTCCAGTGTTATGGCTGTAGATTGTTCATTTCGCAGAATAATCTGCCGTGAGCCCAGCTACACGAGGTCTTTTGTCCTTCCCTGGCATGTTTGATTACGAGATTATCCTCCCAGAAATGTCGGTATTACCTTCCTTAAAACTGAATACTTCGCTGATTCTTCAGACAGCAAACGATCGGAACCAACTTCCCGCAACTACAGCCACTATCATCGATCGCCGGTTTTTGTTTTGCTACAGCTGTATGATTAGGAGTCTGACAAGCCGGCACTTCTGTTCGCTCCCTACTGAAGCGTTCCAAATGAGCCGCTCGCATGTAATTATGAGAATATAGAGTCTGGAAGATATAGAAAATATATGGATATCCTTGCTTGTCTAAACGAAGTCCATAAGCATTTCACATAATTTTCACACGACTTCCATACAGTGTACATGACATCATACGGATTCCATAAGTTTCCATACGCGCTTCCAAATAGTCCATACTGACTCCATATATAGAGCTCGTCCCATCAAAAAGTTCAGTAGGGTTTCTTGTCATTATTTAACCCCTCTCCTTTTCAATGCACACAATTAAAAATTAATAGCACACTTTTCACACAAATAACCGCAGTAAGACGCCATTGCAGTGAGGTACACAACGCTGCCGAAGTGACTGAAGCAAATGAGCGAGGATACCGCAAACCCGGTATGAAGTTCAGCTAAGCACATCGTATGTATTCGTGGCAGAAATTCTTTTCTTTAAGTTTATATAATTCAGATAGCGGCGCTGCTCCTAAAGCCAACGACGCTACGTCGTTGGCATAAGATAGTTTAATCAGTTTTGAAGGTACGGTGACACAAACAGCAAATTCAGCAGTGTGAATAAGGCTACGTGCATCCTTTAACAGAAATTTTATAATCATTTCAAGCCTTGTTGGATGAATGCTTGAAGAATAGCGAAGAAAATGTTCTCAAAACGTTCATACAACGTTGCACCCAAACGCTGCCCCGTTGGGAATTTCTGTAAAGATGAACTTTTCTAAGACGCGCGCGTTGAAAATCAAAACACCCTCAACACAGAAATTGTGCTTGAAAAAAGAGAGTTTTGGTGTTCATTACACCCTTAAATGCGCAAAGCAGAGTTTACTTGGCACGTCTTCTGTCAAACAAATGAGTGGTAAGCAGTTCTCGTCTTTTGTTCATCCATGAGCCGCAGTGGCTCCTTAGCTAAAACTTCCTCCTTATGAATACGACGTCGAGGGTTCGATATCGTCTGCTGGGGATGCAACACAATACACATGAATTACAAAAAGTGGTCGAGTGCTTATGCTTCCGTGCATGCGACAAGCCCCAGAGGATAGGGTTTAACACCGATCGTTAAACTGTGGCGCTATCAGATAACCAAAGTGCAGCTTTGGACACAAAAATAATTTTCTACTGGCACGCACCACGAACGCACAGTTCTTGCCAGGCAGCAAGGCTGTTTCTACAAAAAGTAAATCGTCCTGACTTGGAAAGGCCTGCATAAATACGAGACGCGCTTGACGATCACGGACTGGTATCGAAATAGCGTGCGTGGCTGTCTCAGCAATAACATCCTGTACGACAACCCAATTGTGTGACATGTGGCCCTTTGTTCTCGTTGGAGGCAGTATCATAAGGGTTTCATTCGAGGTCAATATCATCCTTACAATTTTCGCGCTTTGTCACTATACCAGCTATTGCCAGCATCAGATGCTCATGCACGCGGATGATAAGGATACAATAAAAGCGGAGGAAAAGAATTGTTGAGTGACACCGGTCTTAGGTCATACTGCCCACCTTTGTCCCAGGGCTTGCAACTGATAAAATTAAAGTGAGGAAACTGGGTGAAGAAGCGGTATATGTTGTTCTGAGAAAGCAGTTCGTAGAAAAGAACACGCTGGATCCTCCCGTCCTTACTGTATGCATGATTAATATTAAAATCATGCAAAATAATTTTTAGTACACGTTTCGTTCACGAAGTTTGTGGCCACGGGTTACTATAATACAGCGTAGCTTCATAAAATCAAATTCAAGCAACCGTGGCTACTGAACACCTTAAGCTTGCTTGTTTTCAGTGCGAAAAGAATGACAGCCGCTGTGTCCCGTTTCCCCTGAACATCGCAACAAATAATAGCTGCGCATGCAGCGTGAACCAAACGTTCAAATTACGAACAAGACCCATCTTACTCCTAGGCTAGTCACATAAATTAACATACAGTACGTTTTCCATCCGCCATCTTGGCTCGATTGAGGCGCTGCCTCTATGTCGTAAAAACAGCCAGCACGACCGAAAGGGGCTTTCACTGGTTACAGATACCACACCGTTATACATCTAGCCTCGGGGACACGTTCAAAGGCTTCCCGTAAGTGATAACCCGTAGGCGGCAATTATAAATGCTGCCTTTCTTGATATAACGTCATTTTTCTATCGGTTCTTGATAACGAAGCTTTGCCTGTCTTTTCCTGATTGATAATGCCGTCTGGACGAGCACTTGACAGCGCTAAGCTTCTTGGCACAAATCGCCGCCATTCTTCTTGGAAGCGTACGCCATCATCACGAACAACCTTGCATGCCACTGGTGAAACGCTATCGTTTTCAAATCCTCGTTGGCGTGCTATCTTCTTTCCTGTGACGTTCAACCGTTCGTCACTGGTGGGAAGTTGTTCTTTTGTTTTCGTAGAAACCAGGAGGCGTATTTCTTGATGATTTTCTGCCCGATTTATTCGTTTTGGGTTGGTGCACTACCATTAGTCAATACTGCCAGCCTCGAATTGTCATTCCTTTCCGCCCCAAAGAGGCAAAATAATACGGCACTAATAAATCTATCAGTGAAAGAAAGAACACCCGATATATTGTACTTCTTAACGGCCGATGCGCTTGGAAATTGAGACTTCCATCAATGCATGTGCAACCGTTATTAGATACATGGTTTTTTGTACGCCAAAGTGGGAGACACACGGGATCACGTGCTGCGGATTTAAATCAACTGGAATTCCTTCCTTCAACGCGCACTGAAATCTTAGTCCGCGTTCAGCTCGCACTTGGCTTGCCTTTCGAATGCATTTTCATATCTTTACTAGTCTTTGCAAATCTTTACATAACGCGAAATGTTCTGGTCGTCGACCGCTTGAATTACGTCATCGCACAACAAGATGACTCAATAAATTTAGCAGTCATCGTTACACTTAAGTAAGCTCACAACTGAACCCCGAACACACACTCCTACAGGAATTCATTTGCTTCCCCCTTACACATACAGTTGATGCTGAAACTTTTGTCACCTTACTTATCCGTCACTTCATTTCTTTTTCTTTGGTTATCAAAATCTAAATCGATTACAGCAATAATCAACTAAAATTTATTAGTACTGTCAGCTTCGCGAAACAGTTAATTGTAAAACAAACAAACACGAGGAACAAAATGCGAGTATAGTGAGCAAACCGCAGCAAAAATTCTGTCAACACTTTCCTCTGTGCTAATGATGGCCACTGACCATGAGCTCAACGACCCAGTTTACGCATGACACATACAGCATGCTTGCACAGCTCATGTCTCATTTTGGCCCGTGCGCAGCTGTAGAACACACGCGATGTGGTAAATTCCGTTCGGACGCGGACAGCGCGCTATGACCTCACAGAGTGGGTGTATACGGCTCCGTATCAGGCGTCGGCGTCATTTAGATTATTAGGGGACGCGAGTACTTCTGGCGCCGCGCGGTGTGTTTTCGTTTGTCCGTGCAGGGTCACACTATTGTCGCCGAGATTAGGACGAACACCTGCGCTTCTTTTCCTGAGACGTCAAGAGACAAGTTGCATCTCAGGTTGTCCATTCGACGCCTCTCGTGCACTCGAAAAACAAAGGAGCATGGTTCGAAGCCTTGCTGCTCCACAAACGTTCATCGGGACAGCCCGGTGACACTGTCATTTAAAAAGCGTAGAAACAAGTCTTACACGTCAATACAGTGTCCTGAAATTTCACAGCTCTGAAGAAAATACCACCTCCTGTTGTGTCTACTCACTGCTTTCAGAGAACACGCGAAATGTTCGCGCTTATGTGAACCTGCGTAAAAGCTTTGGTTGTGGAGGTCGTACGCGCAGTCTGTGACCATTAGGTAAGGGCTGTAAGAAACGGAGAACTTCCGCCGTTGGCTGCCCGCACTTATGGCTCTGGCTCTGAGAACAACCATTTTGTATACAGATGCAGCATGCAGTTAACTTTACGTGAACCATAAAGTTATGGTTGAGCGAATCTGCAGAGTGAAAGTGTTCTTTCGCCTATGCGGTTCTGTATACGCGTCCTGTACTAAGGGACGATTTTTTGTGACACTGCAGTAGAAGCAATACGTACACTTGCCGCCAACTGCCAAACATGTCTCCATGGCTGAGAACAACACGCTGTAGAAGCCGTCGCTTCGAGCTCCCAGTGCCACAAGAAGTTGTCTTCAAGAATGGCATCCAGGTTGTGCTAGGAGGTTTCTTCACCAAGCCTCCGGGTCTTCTCTTAACGTGGTACGAAGCAAGATATTAAGTTTCCACATTTGTTTTTGCCTTGAAAGAGGCCTACGGGCGCAGTAATCGTGAAAATGATCTCAAGGCACCTGTGTGCACGATTAATAATTAATTTCAAGCGATTTTGTAACGACAGTTTCGGTCTCTATCGTCGCCAGCGCTGAAGTGCACCTTGACGTCACAATCTACCGACCAGCCTGGACTACCCCATTCCTGATGACGTCCCCGTCGCCGGCAAGCACTGGTTATTCCTGAGAACAACCACTGGGCTCGGTGACGTCGCAATAATTGGGGCAAGTGCAATTTGACGTCATTCGATGTGGGTGAAAATGCCTAGCGGCTCCTCGGACGACATTTAAATTCATATTAAATTATGTTCCACTCAAGGCCTGAAAATAAAACTTGCTAGAAAGCATCTCCTTGCGACCATGAAACAAATCCCATCATTGCGTTTGAAATTTTATATCCGTACCCCTTTATGGGTCGTCTCGTTGACAATGCCGAGATTTTGCACAGAGTGTAAACAGGGACATGCATTACCCAAGCAGCACAGGTAATCGGTCCAATATCGGAAATATATTGGCAGTTGCCGGTACAACAAAAGGCCAGAGTAAAACCATTCGATTCCAATGTTGGGTCGATTACATGTGCTGTTTGGGCAGCTATTGAGCCTGTCACTGACCATGCCTCCATGTGTTTCAGTGGCTGTCGTTTAGCACTTAATAATTGATATCAAGGCGTGTTCACTTGAGCCCACAGATTTGTAACACCGAAGGGGCCCCCACATGTATACTGAATCATTCCGCGCGTGGGCATGGTCAAAGACCGGATCAGGGAATGCTTTTCCAAGTACTTCATATGGGGACAGCCAACACGCCCGCGCCCATTGACTGCTAGATGGGTTTTTCGCGGTACCTGCATTCGAACTTTACTTATGCCTCCTACAAATGTGGAAGATGCTGTACAACAAGACTGTCGCTTCCGTATTTTGTCTTTAGCTACGTTTTCCCCGCTGATTGCTTTTGGCAAAGCGTTTTCAGCGAAACATTTGAGACTGTCGCTGTTTGCAAGTTTACGCGGGCTGTCTGGTGGAGTACGACGATGACCGTGTCCTGTGCTCTCAGTCCTGTACTGCGAAGGTCTTGGACTTCTAGTCGCGACCGCGCGCGAGGAACTGCTGGAGGTTGTACAGAGAAAGAAGAACAAATTACGGCTAGAAGGAGGCCTGCACCGGTTATCTACAATTGGCGACGAAGATTGGTCCCTGCCGCGCGGCGTCGGCATCGGCGTCGTCTAGGTGCGCGCGGGCGCCGATAGCCGGTCAGCTGCCTTCGGTGACCACAATACGGGCCAGCCCAGCCGTCGCCGCCTGGCGGCTGCGTCCTTATCGGGCTCCACACACCGCGGGGCCGATATCAGCCGACGTCACGGCGCACTTGTTGCATGCAACGCAGCCCACGCCGAAAGCGCGTCGCAATGCATTCTCTCCGACGTGCGCGGCTCAAAGTAGCGCCACAGCATCCCTTCCGTACAGTCCTACATTCGCCGCTTTTACGCCTAGTTTTACAACCGATTAATGGGTGGTTACCATCTCAAAAGTAACTTCGTGATAAGCAACTTCGGATCAGCGGAGAGGATCAAGATTCGGGAGCGGAGTAACACGTGTGTTTGAAAGCGCTCGTTTTGCTAATAGAGCGGCTCTCGCCGCCATTGCACAGAACTTATAGCGCGAATAGACGCGAACAGCGCCGCTTCCTCGGTCCTGCCCACCAGCGTCACGCACCTGGCCGGTTTCCCATGTGCGTGAGAAGGCAGGAGATGCGCGCGCAGGTTCGGGCTGCTATAGGCAAATAGCATTTCGCAGGCTCTGCGTGGCACGGCACATTGCTCTCCTCAAAGGGTTCCGCGACTAGTTGTTCGGTGACTGCTCGTTGCGACTACCGGTCATGGCTCGGATGATGATGCTGTCTATGCTCGCCGCTGTGTTGTGCGTGGGTGTAAGGTGAGAGCAAAACTAGCCTTCCTCATTGGTCGCGTTGTTTTGGTGCATGACCGACGTTCTAGAGAATATAATTACAGACTCGTAAAGAACGCTTTACAGTAGGCAATAACAGTAGGCAGTACTTTGGTGTGCATATAACGTACTGGGGTTATCAGATGGGGATCGTATATGATTCTATGCTGAATTTTTACTATAATTTAGCGAGTTTTTTTTTTACTATAATTTAGCGAGTTTTTTGGCACTACGTGCCCGTAGTGGCAAAACGCTTTTTGTCGATGCTCGATCGGTTGTCCCGATTTGGCCGACTATATCATACAGGCCTTTTTTTACCATAGCTTGTGACTCCCAGCTGAAAAAAAATACACATTTTTTCTCTCTCTTTCTTTTGGAGTTCTGGAAGACATTTTCCACGTCTGCTTCCGCTTCCGTATGTATGCCAGCACGGGTTGAACCGCATACTGGTTGATTGGTCAGAGACCAAATTTCGAACAGAATTGATCCAGAGCTACTGGACGGCTCAGCTTCAAAAATTCTTTTTGGGCGCGCGTACTACATTCGTTTTCAGACCAAATTTAAGATATGTGTTATTCAGCGTGTTCCCGGACAATCAAGAACAAAGGTAATAGCTTACAGGTTGAAATAAAGGAATTACGTGTTAAGGATTGTCTTTTCCAAGTACCGCTAACCAGCGTTCACTTCCTAGAACACCGGCCGAGGCTTATCAGGTGACGCTGTTTATTTTACATCGATATCTCAGCCTGTGCATGAGCGCACAGTGCGAGCATTTACTGCACTCAAGTCTTACAACCCAGTTTGCGTCTCGCACTGCGGTTATTTGATTAGAGGATTAATAGGTCGGCAAACTAAACCGATTTCGAACTTTAGCAGTTTTTTTCGTGGGTAATTCCACCCAGCTCTCTGATTTTTCGTATACTTGTGTTGCAGTTCTATAGAGAAAAATATCACCTTTTGCGAATGGACCCGTCACGAAAGCACTTTTATAACAAAGTGACGAGCCCAAGGCAGCTGGATCAAATCTCTGCCGCTGGCTGTAATGTGCACTGACATTACATGGTACTCGGGCGTTTTTGCATTTCTTCATGCAGTCGCCCCAGTGCACGTTAAAGAACCCCAGGCGGTCGAAATTAATTCGGAGCCCTCCCTTGTGGCGTCTCTTTGTTGACCTGGAGCTTTTGGACAATAAACCTCACATATATACCACTTGTGAAACAAGGTTCAAAAACCTTCAAGGCTTTGTAAAATGCAATGAAGAAACCTGCCTTGTCTGCCGTGCAGGCCTGCTGGCCGATAACGCTGATTATGCCACAGTTCCTGTGTGTGCGTACTCAAAGCATGCGTCAAACGCGTGCAGCTGCTTTTGCAATATTGGGTCACGAACTCGGATGCGCTCTCTCTGAAAGATATCAGTGCGAATGAAAGTAGCACAAGCGCGTTTGAACTTCCGACGTGTGATGCAGCTTTGCGAGAAACGAAACCCGTGAAGAAGGTATAACAGTGCGGGCCTTGCCTTAGCGTAGCTATTGTAATTGGATCGTTGTTTTTGTTTTATCCCAAATCACTTTTCCGAATAGTTAGCCTGATCGGATTTTATTACCCTTGTAATGAAACGCTCGAAAAAATTTAACGAATATATGTCTATTCAACGCCTTCACTAGACAGCTTGAAAAGAGCATTGTCGGGTTCTTTTCATTGCAGGTTTTTACGTTAGAAAAAAGAAATGGGAGGGGGCAGAAACGATGCAATTTCAGTGCAGAACTTTTCATAAAAGCACTATAGGCGTGCACAGGTCTTTCCAGTTTATGATAGTAGGGAAAAATGTGGAATTAAATATCCACCTCCTTCTCCATGGCTCTTAAGGGGGCCAGTGCCTCCCCAGCCACCCCTATGCACACGGCTGTAAAAAGCACTGTGCTACGTATGTGAATGTACACATGAGCTGGATGCGATATTTGGATAGTAGCCGGATTTGGTTCCTCCTGAAACACACTCGAACTTAGTGTTAGTGTGAATTACTTTCAGAGCATAGTGACTTGACACGGAGTCGCGTAACGCTTATGCAGTTTTCTTTTATTTTTTTACAATTGCAAATTGAATATAATGAACGTATTTATTTACGATGGCAAGTTTTGGAATGTCTGCACCGCGTGGTGTCTGTTCGACCCTTCTATCCGGTTTGTTTTGTGAATTGAAGCCGCCGTCGATTTTCTTTTTTTGCCCGCTTGTGTGTATCTGTGTGTGATTCTATTGAATCGTGCGTCGACCCAAGGAGAGGACAACAAATGCAGCTTGTAATACGGCCGGTTATTCCAGTGTTGGGAAATGTCAGATACCTCTGCCCCACGATATACGAAAAATTCCATCCGCTGCAGCTTACTTGTCACCGTATTTAGCTCCTTGGTTGGAAGTACCTGCAGAAACTGTTGGTGTGAGACGAAGTAGCTCTTGCGCACAATGTAGAATTCAGTTTGGACCTTGATAACGAAATGTCAACTGCTTGAATTGGATATAATAAAGAAAGATAACTGCACCACGACAGAATGCAACCCAGAGTGAACTCTTGGTGGCGGTTGAGCTTACCGCTTAAAACTGCATGAAAAGCCATGAGGTTAGAGAAATTTTTACGTGTGTGCACCGATTCACAATATCTTCCGTGCGTGATGCGTCACTCGATAGACGCACATTTCGTGAAGTACCTTATTTTCTTCAGAGACAGCCTCTGCCTCTACCTTCCTCTCACCTGGAAACTACAATAAAAAAAAAGAGTTCGTGCCTTCGAATTTCCTCGTTGCTTTGCGTATGAGTGCATGTTGCTAGAAATTTGACGAGCTCCAAAAAACTACGTAACCGTGCATATTAAGGTCATTTTAGTTGGTTCGCCCTTCGCAGCCACCCAAGTGAACCGGATATATGTACTTTTTGTTGCCGCCGACTTTACTGACGATACATGACCTACTCACGATACATGATACATACATGACATACGATGCATGACCTTTGGGATGCACGCGTGTGGCTGCAGGTGCCAGGAGGGTAACGACTGCAGCTGCCCCGTTCTGCTGGAGCAAGAGGGCGCCGAACCGCAGCAGTTGTACAAGGAGAGCACCTCCGTCGTGGGCAGCCTGTGCACCGACGCCGACTTCGAGTTCTGCAGCGAGTACTGCAAGAAAGAGGCAAGCATGCGCACGCCCTGACCACGTGAACGGAGGTTGGACCGTAGAAGGGTGCGGGTGGGGTTTCAGGTCGGATGCTCGTTAGGCAGCTGTCGCCATTCGATTTGTTTTCAAACACTGTTCGAGTACCGTCCAGAGGTATTCACTTTCTTTGATAAATTTAACTATTGTGGCTTTCTCCCCTGCACCCCCTCCTGGCTGCAGATGGCCTCGTTCACGGGTAACCTGACGGAGCCCTTCGCCCCCTCCAACGTGACACTGGGCCAGGCCCTGTGCGACTTGGCCAAGAAGCCGGTGTCCGGTGGGCTCGTAAAGCTGGCCGCCACCGTGTGCGAGCAGGACGCGCGAGAGATCGGCCTGAAGCAGACGCAGAAGCTATGCTGCGACAAGGCCTTCAAATGGGAACCCTGCGGCGGCCGCAGCCAGTGAGCGGCCAGCAGCAACTACCGCCCCAAGCCTCCGTGCTGCTGTGGCCGTGATGATGCGACACGACCCCGCATCTCGGAGGCTGCGCCACAGCCCAACAGCGGTGCTTGTCCACTGATATATACCGTATCGGTGCAACAACACCGCAACTATAGTTCATAAAACCTATGAAGATGGAGCACTGTGTTTCAGTGGGAATGGGTGTGATGAAGTGCTTTCTTGAACTGGAAGGGGACGTAGTGACTGTAACAACTGCGACATGGCTTCCACAGTATTGGCACGGAACTGCTCAGCCAGAATGCTGGTTATGCCGACCAACATTTATCGCGGGGTTAGGCGGTGGACTACTCTGACAAGGCGATTGCGGAGCAGTTCGCGGGATCAGACTGGTCTATACAAAGTCAAGAACAACTGTTGGATGCACCCGAACTTCGAATGTGTGCCTCATACAATAAAAGGAGTAGACAAATAGAGAAATGGGCTTCAACAGGTGAAACGCAATGCGGTTCTCTCTCTCTCTCTCTCTCTATATATATATATATATATATATATATATATATATATATATATATATATATATATATATATATATATATATATATATATATATATATATATATATATATATATATATACTTACCGCCGCCGCGCTCGGATGCTAGCCTCGAAAGACGCGGGTTCGATCCCGGCAGAGGCGGTCGAATTTCGATGGAGGCGAAATTGTAGAGGCCCGTGTACTGTGCGATGTCAGTGCACGTTAAAGAATTCCAGATAGCCTGAGTCGCTTTGGGACGTTAAACCCCCATAAACCATACATACCAGCAGTTTCATGGAAGACTTCCAAGAATTTTCAAAAATATACCTTTTGCGGCATAGTATTCCCAGAGTTGGCGGACACCCGAAAGAAGGTGAATTGTCTCAAGTAGTAAGCTGGCTAACTAATTTCTCATAACTCACATTCAGACTAGTACGATAAGCAATGTTTAATTGGCAACGTTTTCACATCAAATTTTCACTCATTGCAGAATTCATAGCAGGCGCAATAAAAAAAAATTGCTGAAAAGCTTTATTAGTTAAACTATCATTACCATTCAAAAAATGAAAAAAAATTAAAATTAAATTGCACAGCTAAATGTTGACAGCTGGAACCAGCGGCTTTCAGTTCAGAACCAGTAAGCTCCCAGTTGGGACCAGCGGCTTTCAGCTGGCACCAGTTGCCCCAGTAAGTATCCATCCTGGCTCAGTGGAACCAGTTGGCCCAGTACAAAACATGCAATCTATACAGTTGGAACCAGCTGGCCCAATTAAAAACCAGCAAGACCTGTTCAGTTCCCTTTGGGACCATTTGAAGCCAGAAAATACCAGCACAAACCAGCAGATTCCCAGTTGGAAATTTTCCCTTTGGTATAAATCAAGTAAGTGCTCACTTGGCGGGCAGTGAGAAGACGGCTTAAATCAGGATGGACAAGTTGTGAAGCGAAAAGATGTGTCAGTGTGCACGGACCACGTGCCGGGAGCTCGCTGTACTGTTAGTCTGTTAATTTCATTCGGTCGTTTTCCTTGACATGGCTAGCTCTTCGGTGGTATCCCTGTTTTCTGCAGACGCACAAAATTTTCCTGACAACTGCAGGTTTTCAAGGTTGCTAGACGCATTTATCTGAGCGTTGGCCGCAGTGGTGTAGCAACGGGTGGAGGGGGGGGGGCAGTTAGAGGGGGCGCAGGAAAAGGGCGAGGGGTCATATGTCTGCAGACCTCTGCCCAACCACCGGCTTGACTGGGAATAAACAGTAAAGAATGCTCCGGCGCTGTGGGCTGCGGAGATGCTTGAAAGCCGCCGCGGTTTTGAAGGCGATTATGTCAATTGGCAGCACACAGCTCCTGGAATTTATCGCCAAGTGGAACAATTCGAGCCCCTCCCAAGCCAAACTGTTATCTTTCGCTGGTTCTTCACGATCTGGATCTGTACATCAGTTGCATCATGCCAAATGAACTTTTCCAAGTTAAAGCTGATCAAAAGATCTCAGTTCTCCACCATGAGCGATGATAGGCTATGAAACTTCGAGAAAGTGGCCATAGAAAAAAAGTTAAAAATATAACTTTGTCACTGTAATTAACGAATTCGCAGAAGCCAAGTTTCGGGGAAAAAACTTTCTAAAGGAAACGAATCTTCAGTTTTTGTTACGTTTTAGTGTAAAACGCTCAGTTCCCACCGTGATTCATTTGTCGTCAGCATGTAGACAGTGTCGCATAACCAAGGCGGCTGTGCTGGTATTCAAACACTCGCCTTAACCTCAATAGTTTCCGGGAACACCCTTTTTACACCCACCCGAAAGGACTTTCTGGCTACATCCTTCGAAGGGGGTTGACACAAGACCTATGGGCCCCGTGAGCCAGAAGACTACTCCACTGGCTGGGCAAGGTGGCTTAGGTGGCTGCGCATGCGCGTCTGGAACCGATTTACAGCAGCTTCTGCAGACGAAATTAAACCTCCATTCTCTTTCTTGACCTTTTTTCTCGATATGCGGAAGAAGCGGTGGCTCCGGTGCCGATTGCAGTTCGCCAAAGTCTTCGATCGAAGCTTTTAAGGCGACGATGAAGGCCATGTGTGAAAATTCGTGACCGCCGTGACTTGTAGCCATCACCACATTTTTCCGACGGCGTGAATGGCGCGTTCAAAATACCGTGGGATCAGGACGGATACCCTTGGACGATGCTGTCACGTGGGCCATCAGATACTTAGCGACGACAAAACATGTATTGTCGGAACCATTGCAGCCAACCGTATCAAAAACGTTGGCTGCAAGCCAAGTGCTTCAGATATAACATCTGACGAGTGGCGCATTTGGCGATTTCGGCGCACTTCCAGTGTCGTTCAGCGGAGCCAGTTCTGAGAGGCTTTATATCATAAATCAGGGTTGTTCAGCTATAAGTCATGTTAATCGTTACCTCTTTACACTTCCACAGCGGTGTAGAAAGAAATATCGGGGGATTTGAGTGAGTGGAAAAAAAAAAACGTTTAATTGTTCTGGCATGCCCGTTCCATGTGGTACAAGTTAGCCACTTTACCGCAGAAGGCGCACCGAAGAAGACGAATTTAAAAACATCGAGCTGAATTTGACAGGGTGATTAAAGTACTTTATTGCTATTTCTTAAGGATGACCTCTTGCTCCCTGTTTGCATTTTCTTCAGGTTCCGCGTGTACTTTCCTTCTTAATCTCAAATGTTGGAGTAATTTTCTATAGCTTAATAACAGTTCTGAATAATCATGTTCCTGTGAATGTTGGCGGACCCGGGATAACAGCGCGCGAGCAGCGGCCTGAGCGCCTTCAATTCCAACGTCCGCACAGTGTATACACACTGGGGTCCATATCACTATGGGCCTAAAGTCTTGGTCTTCTCTACTTTGTGTTATTCTTCTTGTGTATTTACACCGATCTTTCCTCTGGTATAGTTTCGGCATGCAGTCTAGGAGTCCGTAATTGCACACGAGACCTTCGGGGAAACCATCGTCAAAGCAACCGCCGCCTCCTCCGCCTGGGCGATTCCCTTGCATCGAATTGATGCCTCATTAACTAATTTCCCTTCCGCATTCGTGCATGCTATGATTGCAATTACGTTGACCAGTACCGCCGCGTCCACGTAAATTGCCTCTTCCATCCCACCCCATGTTCAGATGACCTTCGCCCTAGCCTTTCTCCTTCCCTTATAAAATTCCCTTCAGAGAAACACGCACCCTGAACAAGCGATTTCTGTACTATTGTAGAAACACACTGGTAAAGTACGGCGTGATGCCTAGCAGAGTGGCGCAGTGGAAGCGTGCTGGGCCCATAACCCAGAGGTCCGTGGATCGAAACCACGCTCTGCTATGATTTTTTTTTCAGATGCAAAAATGCAGTGAATTTTAGCTGTCAATGGTTCTAAATTCTGTTAGGCTTAGTGAACCCTTACAGGATTACTTCTGCGATAAATCTCTTCACTAGCGAAACTGCGTCCGCAGGACGTCCTGTCGATATACTTTTGAGCCCACTGCGTTTTCTCGCGGCGGGCTTCACTGATCCACAGAAAGTTATTACCTGGTCCTGTTCAGTATCAGTTCATACTCATGATACCAGAACACTTTGCGCGCAGTTGCGGGCAGCATGCAATATTTGCTCTTCTTGAGTGCAACATTCACGGAAATTAGCTTTCCTTCCCTCTTCGTTTGTGCTAGGTTTTGATAAAAACGAATTTCAGAAAATGTAGCGCATGCTAGGCAAGGCTATTGTTGTGATTGGTTCACTTCATTTGTCGACGTTAACAAATTCGCTGTTCTTCCAGCAGGCTTTTCGGACAGCGAAGACCTTGGCTCTTTATTGATTTCAATTCTGTCATCTTCGTTGACTTCGTGCTAAAATAACTGAGGCAACCATATGAGTGCTATCAGCCACTGAAATTTACAGGGCGTGGGTATGCGGGAAAATAAATTATTTCGACGCAGTGATCGACGTAAGCCAATCGTTTTAAATTTTGGACAATGTGCGGAAACGGGCCCGCTCCATCAGCTTTGAGCTGCGTTGCGGCCACGGCAATACTTTAAAGCGGCTAGGTCGCAACGCAGCTCAAAAATACTTTTTTTTTTCGATAACACTCATCCCGTAAAATTTCGTGGCCTATAGTATATCTAGTCGGGCACAACTCAAGAAAGCAGTGACAAATTCCTCTCAAGGGAAGCCGTCCAGCCAATGGCGCCGACCGTTCTTTAGATGTCGCGCCTATACTCCGATTAATCCGTGGTTTTCCTCTACAATCGCCAGCACCCTGCGATTGCAAGGGGATTACCCGTAGCATCACGGCAATCGTTCAAAGCCATTGGCTGGAGGACCTCCTTTGATGGGAATTTGCCCTTGCGTTCTTAAGTTGCCTGACTATAGCGTTCTCAAAAAATTATAATAACATTCCAACCTCATCCATTCTGTAAAAGCTCGTTGTAGTGAAAAAAAAATATTTAAAAGTATCTCCTGAAGTCACTAAATGTTCATGTCAGAATTATTATCTCTATGATATCAATATTGTACAAAAATTCCTTTTGTTTCAACCTGCAGCTCTCATGAATTTAGAGCCGCGCGAGCGAAATATAGCTGGCTTGATTTCAGTTCCCGAAAATTCACAATGTTAACTTAAACTGATTAAACTGAAGAATTATTGTGTGTGAGGTCAGTGATTTTTATCTCTAATTCGATGCGTTAGTTTATGGTTGAACAAGGTCGGCAGTGGTTGTGGAGTATGGAGGTCGATGCCCTTTCTACCTATATATATATATATATATATATATATATATATATATATATATATATATATATATATATATATATATATATATATATATATATATATATATATATATATATATATATATATATATCCTCACACACAATAATTCTTCAGTTTAATCAGTTTTAAGTTAACATTGTGAATTTTCGGGAACTGAAATCAAGCCAGCTATATTTCGCTCGCGCGGCTCTAAATTCATGAGAGCTGCAGGTTGAAACAAAAGGAATTTTTGTACAATATTGATATCATAGAGATAGTAATTCTGACACACACACACACACACACACACACACACACACACACACACCACACACACACACACACACACACACACACACACACACACACATATATATATATATATATATATATATATATATATATATATATATATATATATATATATATATATATATATATATATATGACTAAAACCAGAATGTTTCTTTTTTAATTTGTAGTGCTGATCAGTGGGAGAAATATTCTCCCACTGGGGACCAGTCTTCAGACTGGTTCCCAGTTGAAACGTCGGTAAAACCTTGTTATGTTTTTAAATGTGTGTTTGTCTGCTCTATATATATACAGCCTCATGTCGAACAATCACTGCCCTCAAGGTTGCTCGCAGACTTGAGTTTTATGTGCTGTAAATAAGCAATCAGCTGCTTTCAGTTTCATTTCCGTAAGTGCTACGCTGTTACATATAGTCGGATACAACTTAAGTTTGCAGTGAAGCTCCGCCCACATTAGGACCGCCGCACAGAATTCTTCCACGAGAAAAGATAGTCCGCTGGTAAAACTTTGCTTGTCATCTTAACAAGAAGCTAATCAACAGGAAAAACTTATAAGCTCTAGAAGATACATGGCCTGTTTAATAAAGTCAAGCATTAAAAAGCTTATTTCTTTTACTTTTGTGAGTGGCTAGCGGAGTAATACAGTACGTCGCGGACCGTGGCCCAGTGTTTTCTAAGCTTTTTTTTGCTGTTTTTTTTAGTTGTATCCTACTATAGTTACGGTTACAGGTAAGCTAGCGTGCTTGTACATGATCTTCCGACAAGCTCTCCTTCAGCATATGGGTCCTCCCAGAGTAAAACTGTCCCCATCTCTCTCCAATCCTGAAGTTAAAGGGATGTAGAGAAGTTGAAAACGGGTGGAAAGTAAAACTGAAGATTCTACATTATATTTTGCTCACTTCACGACTTCGTTTGAGACATTATATTCCGACGAGCACACTGCCCTCTAATTAGCATACTCAGAGTAAACGTGCCCCCATACCCTTCCGTGGTTAAAAAGAGAGGTAGAGAGGAGTGGTAACTGGACAGAAAGCGAATAAGATTATCTCCTCGCCTTGTTTCGATAATATCATCGTTCGCCTCCCACGTATACAGTCTCCCTCGCGCGGCTGATCGCAAAGCCTCCTATTTTTCTGGCTCCTCCGCCGTTCGACAGATGGCAGCAACAACGTTGTTGTTACACTGCGAAATGCGGTTTGAAAATCTGTTACGTTAAGCACAATTCAGCACTATCGGGTGCAAATAAGCTTCGTTATGGTAAGTTCTGTGTTGCGTCCTCAGCGAATGATTTCATTCGGATTTCAAATCATATTGTGTTCGGGTGTGTTGGGGGGTTCTCCTGTGAAGACGCTTGCAAGTTGCATGCCCGACTCATTCCTGACTTCAAATGTTTTCACAGAATAAAGAACACAAAACCAAGCTTCCCCGTTTAGAGCGACGGTGGTTACTGCCGTTGCGACAGCCTTAAAGCAATATCAAACTGAAACAAGAATTAGTAGAATCATGTGCACGCATCCTCCTTCGCGCGCGACAACCGAAACCGAAACCGGCAGCGCTGAAGCCCGCAAGTGCCCGCCGCAGCGGATAGTAGCGGCGTCGCTGCCATCGGGGAGCTTCCATTGGTCGGAATCCGCAGGTTGTCCCAAACTCTTACAGCCAATGGGAGCGTTTGTAATGAAGCGACAGCGGCCGCGCGTTCAAGAACACAAGCGAGCGTCAGGCTGGCTTCTCCTGTGTGTTCCTCATCGGCGGCGCTAGGGAAACCGTTGACGCGAACAAAAACAGTGCGGTGGCGTACGACGACAGATCGTGCCATTTTTCGTTCGCAGCGCAGCCTCATCAGCAGCGTGGGATGCTTCGCTTCGCAAGCCGGCACTGCGGTCCGCAGCTTCGAGCGTTGCCAGGGTGGCTGTCGGACAGTTAGGCTTACCTGGGTCAGGGGCCAGGTGTGACGGGTGCGTGTTGTGTGTGCGTGCGTGCGTGGTTAGGCGAGCGCCGGCGTGCCTTCGACGACGCTTCGCCTTCGAGCGAGGAACGACGCCAAGCGCCAGCTCCGGCCGATTCCTTCGTGTGAATGACCCCGTGAAGCCCGGTATGGCGGTACGAAGATTATTTGAAGCCTGCGGCGTGCGCGGAGTTACAGCCAGCCTGACGGAATCGTAGAAGATGAAGCGGCGGAGAACCGCGGCCGCTGTTTTGTCGTGCGGGTGAAGCGCCGTCCGTCAACGGCGTACGCTGCGCGCAGTTCGTTGTGCGCGAGCAAAGTAACCAAGTAACTTGAATTCCTGTGTTATTCGCGAATAATTTCGACAGCCGTCTCCGAGATTCTTTAATCGTCGCTGTTTACTTCGAGTTGTGTTATTGTGCGAGCGCGTGTGTGTGTGTCTCGGTGCTTGGGTCTTCCGGACCCATCTCTTTTTTTTTTCTTCTTTGCTTGTTGGATACCCCGTGCCAGGTAGCAACAGCAAGCCGGCATTTTTCTCCCCTGCGGCTCCGCCGTCATGAAAGTGACAGTGAATTTCGGGCCGGTCCGAGTGATCGTCCCGTGCGGGAACGGCGATCTTCTTGTCCGGGATCTGGTCGACCTGGCCATCACGAGATACAAGAAAGCATCGGGAAAGGTAAGGGAAACGTCAGCGCGTTTTACAGCCTCAACCGCCGCTTGCTCCGCGGGACTTCGTAACGAATGTCGCGCTATTTCTCGACGGTTTCCCGTGGCCCCGTCGTTCTCTTGCTAAAGCGGACGGCAGCCCGTCATAAGTGGGCCGTCGCGGCTGCACTCGGAGGTTGCGCTCTTGAAATCTCGCCTCCGCTGCCCTGTAAACAAAGCGCGCTCGTGCTCTCTGCGTGCACGCCAACTTGCGGGCTGCGCGTGGGTGCCCGTATAATATGTGTATAATCGTGATACCTGTCAGCAGGGGCCGCCAACCGTGTGCGCATTTCTCCCTGCCGTGTGCGGTCTTGCTTTTCTTTGTTCCCTTTCGTGGCGGGCACGTTTTGGTAAAGGGGCCACCGACAGAAAGCCAGATCGTATTAGTAACGGGCCTGCTCCGTCACAATTTCTGAACTTCGGCTAGAAAGGCACACAGGGGAAAAAATATTCCATAGCAGAAAAACTGCGGCAACGCATCGGCACTACCGAAAAGCAGCATACATGTGTTTGGCCAGTGATCATTGCACGATAATACCGGAAATTGGTTTTTGGGGACCCTTTTTTTCCAATTTCCGGTATTATCATGCAGTGATCACTGAGTAGTAAACACACGCATGCTGCTTTTCGGTAGTGTCTTGGCACACTCTTTCCCCTGAATGCCTTTCTAAGCGAAGATAAGAAATTGTGATGGCAATCTGTTATGCGGTACAGTTTCCCGCTTCGTTATTGAGCACAGTTGGAGCGCTTCGCTGGTGAGCCTGTTCAAGCTTATCCGTTGAATTTAGCTTACTCACTGATTGCTCCATTGTTTCCGTTTTAGTGTTTGCTGTTGGTTGCTTTGTAACGGTCAGCTCAGATCACTGTCTAATTTCTTTATGACCCTCAGTGTTTAAATGTGCTACACGCCCGCTGGTCACGACGGTCAGTCTACGGAAAAAAACGTCAGGATTACAGTGTTTCAAGGATAACGAAGTAACGACGTCTAGAATAACGCTTGGCCTACCTCAGACTTGAGCGTGTTTTGATGCAATGCCATGTGGCAGAAGGAATTGAGACGAACGCCGAGGGAAGTGCCTTGAGGGTTAACTGGTTTGATGTCGTTTTGAAAAGGTTATGCCGACATAAGGAAGCAGGAACTTGCATTTAGCGAGCGCAGGTACTCAATGCTTTGCGCAACGGACCTCATCTGGGCTTAGTCATCGCGCTCTCCCTGACCGGACCGCAGTACATGACGCCATGGCGATGAATGAACATTGGCTGAGCAAGAAGGGTGGCAGAGTGCCAAAATGGAAGAGTCAGGGCCGTCCAGCTCCTATGGGACTTTT
The DNA here is from genome assembly GCF_052857255.1 of Amblyomma americanum. NCBI lineage: Eukaryota > Metazoa > Arthropoda > Arachnida > Ixodida > Ixodidae > Amblyomma > Amblyomma americanum. Next base: position 175,513,546 of record NC_135499.1, read on the forward strand.
AAAAGACCGCGTTCTTTGATGTGGCCGCTGGCCGCCTCTTTTGGCCGAATGCCATGCGGGCGCCACTGGTCGTGGCTTATTCGGAGAATAATAGTCTGCGACGTTTCCATAAACGGAATGTGCAGTGTTATCGCCGAGTTCTGCTCTGTTCTAATCGCACTCACGCTCAACAAACAAAGCACTTTCGCTTTAGCCAGACTTCAACGATTACTGGGGTTCACGGTAGCTGACGCGGGAAAACTTTGTGCAAGACTGGTACGTGCGATTAGTTCTAACGTAAAATATCTGCTGCCTTGAACGGTTTGACGCAAGCAATGTCATCCAGCTCCAGTGCGTACAAGACTTTTCTAAAGATCCCCTCAACTAAAGTGCCGCTGTGTGGCGGAATGAATTGAGAAAAACGTCGAAGGAATCTTAAACCAAAGATGCATATTCTAAACAGGTTACATACTTCAACTACTGTGAATGGAACCTCGGGTATTACAAATCGTGTTTATAACGCCCATTTTAGGTCTTCGCCAGTTTTCTTTTTCTCCCTCCGTACACATCTTTCGACCGATTTTATTTGCCGCTCTGTTTCGACAAGCGAACTAGATTGCTATGTAAAGTCATTGTCAAAAGTTTATAGCCCAGGGGAGTTTTCATCTTGGCCACCCAGTGTGGCTCGCTATGCATTCCCAGCATTTCAAATCGCTCTGAAAGTTGAGAAGAATGTTCCTTCTCATCCTTGCAAAGGTTAGGTCTTCCATAGATGCTACAAGATGCTAGATGCTTCACGGTTTTGTAGCAAACCCACCTGGCCTCTAATCTTGACAAACGTAGCACGTGCAGTCATTTCGGTTTCTCACGGATCGATATGTGGGAGCGCATCTGGGTGTAGGTCTGTCGCCCGGTGCGGAATGCGCGCACGTTGTGTTTGATATTGTGACAAGTTCACCAGCGTTTCAATTATTTTTTTTATCACCTTTGAAGTCTGGGAGACAGTTTTTTCGATCCACAGTTTGTTTCTGCCTTCGTTTTTTATTCACGGTGCAAAACTGAAGGGACGGATTGCCATTGAGAAAGAGGTGTGGCTCGCCCTTTTTATTTTCTCCTTGAATGGCGGGACAGACGAGGGGACGAAGTTGGTTGGCTGAGGGTCGGGGACGAAAAGAGGGAGGAGGAGATGAAGAGAGGGAGAGTCCGGGACGCTTTTAAAATCCGCGGCAGTTGCGCGCGGTGTAGCGGGCATGCAGAGGAGGGGGAGCGCGGCGGCGGCTGTGCACTCTTTTGTCGTCAGCCGCCCCTTCCGCGGCACCCGCCGCCGTTCTATTGCGTACCGGTCGGTCGGACCCGCGACGGTGGTCCTCATCGGCAAGGCTGCGTCTTCGCGGCGCGCAGCAAAGTTTCGTGCCTCGTCGTCGCTTCTCTTTTTTCCTCCCCGAAAGGAATTCTCCTTGGTGAGCCGAGTGGCGAACGACTTCCGCGAGCGCTCTCCGTGTTCCTCGCTCTAGTTCGGTGCAGCGTCGCTCAAACTGGAGCGCGTCTGACGTAGCGCGCCCGACACACGCGGCGTAATGTAGTTCATAGCCCCATAGTCCTTGCTGCCGGAGTGCAAACGCTCACTCTTCGTTGCACGCTATAGCATTGAACGTGAGCGCACTCAATTTTGCATCTTCGAGGCTGAGTGCAGTGACGATAGAGGGTTGGACATGACTGAAGACAGGTGAACTCAGCGGCGGAGGGATACATACAGCGCTCGGATGCTTACGCTGAAAGCAGCTAGAGTGCGAGCTATTTGGTAGCACTGCTTCGTGACGGTTTTCGGTTGCGACAAGGACACTGATCTAGTTCGTCCGTTGCACATTGTCGTTTATTTCTGTACGTTTTGTTTGTCCTCGTACCTTTCTAGCGCAACCTGAAGCCGACTTAATTCATTCGCCGCTCCGATCGTAGCGGCTGCGGTTCCTGCATCTTCCCCTCGCTGCACGCAACTCAGGGCACCGAAGCCAGTGGCCGGCGCAGCAGCTTTTCTGCCGTGCACCGGGGATGGGCAACTTTGGGAGGGGAGGCGGTGGGGCCCCTCCGGCGGGTTGCTCTGCGCGTCCAGTGAGCGGCAGGCGGGTGCGGGTGCAGCGACTGCGCTCTCGGTTGTTGGACGGCCCGCCGTTTTCCTTTTTGTTTTATCCCGTTCTTTTTTCCCCTTCCTGTCTTCCTCGCGGCGATGAAAACAGGTTTTCACGCCGCCGCCGTCGCCGCGAACGAAACCGCTGACGCACTTTTCATAGGTGCGCGAATTCTTGCTCTTTTTCCCGTTTTGTTTTGGCTGTGTTGCGCATTGGATGCGGCAGCAACGACCTGTACTTCAGGCGCTTCACTGGACCGCAGGCTCCTTCGCGTCTGGACTGCGGTCCCCGTCTGGCGGCTGGAGAATGGCGTTGACAGTTACCAGCTGCTCGGCATCGTTGCTGTCAGGTGTCAGCGCAGAGCCTCCTGTCGCGTGTTGGTGGAACAGGGCCGCGGTGATAGTGTGCGAGTTTATTTGGTCCGCTCGTCGCCATCTGCTCTGATGTGCAGTGGGAAAGTTATTGTGGTCCGCCATCATGCTGCCTGCGACGTCGCTTGTAATATTAGGGCGAACAAACTGGTTGCACAAAATTTCAAATTTTCAACTTATTTCCCTATTAAGTTTCAGAATCAGTTTTGGATAGTCGGAGAATGGTGAGCTGGGCTATTCGGCATGGATCCGTTCTGAAGAAAAACCAGCGCACAGAACGGTGCGAAGGAGAAGAGACACACACAGCGCTGTGTGAAGACTCTTATTCGTCCCGTTTTGTGCGGTGGTTTTGCTTCAATATGAGTTTTGGATAGTGTGTTTACCAAGGGTAAACCTAGTTAGCAAAACGAAAAAAAAACTGCTTGTATCAAGTAATCAATAAATGAATGCTCAAATTTGGTTCCCTTTCATATCGCTCACGACTGTAGGCTCTGGAACCGCACAAAGCCATCTTTGCTCAAGTAGAGAAAGGCGCTGTTTCGTGTGCAGCTGTTCGAGCATCGCTTCATGTTAATCTTGACTTACGACTTTATAACCTCGGCCCCGGTGACTGCGAAGCAATTTATCTTTTCGGTTCCCGAATCGCGTTAAGTACCAGCAGACCTCATACCACTCCTGGCGCCGCGATGCAGCGGTTAAGTCGTGCGCCACTGCCCTGCGATGGAAGGTGCTGCCACCGGTGGGGCTTGTGAGACCCCGCTAGGCTGCCCTTCCCGAGGGACCTCTCGCGACACCGCTACCCAGTCCACCTGCCACCATTTAAGTGCCATCTGCCACGGTGGACAGTTTGCTCACAGTCCGGTGGGCATGCTGTGACGGCGTCGCAAGGTCGCGTGGCCTAGGTGGCCCACTAGCCACCCACGGGAGCCACCTCTAAACACGAATACTCTTAAATGGCAATGAAGCGAGAGTAAGCTGCACTCTGGCGCACTCCCTTTGATGGGAGGCAGTATAGAGGACAGCAGCTTACTCCACTTTTTACTCCTTTCTGTTTTAGAGTGTGGGCCATGCAGGTTGCCCACAACCCGGTGGTGGGCAGAGGGACCGTAGAGACAACGACTGAGTGGAAGCTCTAGTGCTAAAGCGCTGCAAAATTCATAACTGGGACCCACAAACGCGACCGACTACGGCCCGTAGCATTCTTCTCTATCGCGTGTGAAGTTTTTTTTCTTGTTTGGCTGCCTCCACCCAGTGTGTCCTAGCTCTAAGGTGAGGAAACGGTATATGTGAGTGTCCCGCCCCCAACGCATGGCGTACGCACAGGAGCGAGCCGCTCGGCATCTCGTGGCGCGTTCATTGCTGCTGTTCTGAAGCTGGCGACGGGGCAGTCGTGATCCTTTCGTTCCTTCGCATATAGCGCTCCTCCCCTTATTGCGTCGGCGCCCTGCCTCCGAGGCATCGTTCGCGAGAATCGGCGGATCACGAAGCTCGTTCTGGAGCAGCGCTATAGCGTCAACAGCGGCTGGCTAAGGCATATAGTTGCGCGGCGCTTATGATCATCTCTCAGCTTGCATGCCGGCATCCAGTGAGCGCCCTGCGCGCGCATTTGTGCTGTTCAGGCCTAATCTCACGCTGCCGTTCCTCCTCCTCCAAGGGACTTTGCGAGCGTAGTTACTGCCGAGTCGGCGTGATCAGCGCGTTTCACGTGCGCCGGCGGCACAGCTCTCTCACGAGTAGCGTGCTGCGCGGTGGCGCCTGTTGTGCAGGCGATCACTGTTGTCTGCAGCCGAAAGTGATCACGGCGGGTTCCGGCAACTGTTAATAACCTCGTACTTGTAAGTATAGTTAACGAGCTCGATGAAATCATTTCATTATCATGCTCCTCCTGCGCAGTGAGGTTCGCTTCAGTTCCGCCGCGTGGTCGCGAATACATTTGCGTCGTGGAAGAGGAGGGAATGTGTTGGTGTGTTTACGTCAGCTCTGGTGACCGGCTCTAGCGCCTCCGACTGCCTATAGCCTCCGTAGTGCTGCACGCTTTTAACTGAGACAGAGTATATAGTGCGCGCATGCTGTAGCTCTGCTTCGCTGCGAAGACTGCGCCCTGGAATGACCTGGCCGTGCAGAAGTGTTTGCACCTGGTGCAGCTCGAAGCAGCATTCGGGGCAGCTGCCGGACGAGTCCCGACGGACCCTTATGCGCGGGCAGAGTTCGTGCCGGCGGTTTACTTTCTTCTCGGGCTTACCTAACGCGAAGAACGCCACATCGCGCTTCCGCCAGCGCTGTTCTCTTGGCTCGCTGTTGTCGTGAAATTCCCATACGTCAAGTGTGTACGGTATGTGTTTGTTGTACGTGCACGCAGTGGAACTTCTGTAATAGAACATTTTCTCGAATTGCGCAGGATTCGCGCTAAAAGCAGCATGTGTACAGGTGGCTTGGCCGTGACGTAAAGGTCGGTTTGAATAAACCGGAAGTTCGAATTAAGCGAGTTCTAATTGCGAAATTCCACGGCGTACATGTGGGCACGCTCTTCCGCGGCAGGCTAGCTGGTTCTCTCTCAGTAATTGGCGGTTTACATTCATTCATTTATATTCATTCGTTCATCAGTGCTTTCGCATAGCCGCGCATGCGTGCTTGCCGAATGCTTCCTTGCTTTGTAACTTTTATCTTTGTCCGTTGGTCTTTCGTTTTTGTTGTTGTTGTTGTTGTTTCTTACGCATCCTTCCAATTCCACCTCTGTTACTGTTTGAAATTTCGTTTTGCCTGATCTCCGCGTTGATCGCCAAGAGTGTATCGCGTTCCTCATCTACCTGCGTTCGGCGAGTGTTTTATGTGCGAGTTGTCCTGCATGCGACTTTCGAGTGCCTCGTCTCCTTGGTGGAGAAAGACTGTCTGCGTGTTTTGTAGGGACCGCAGAAAGTATACACGGCCGTGGTGCTCGCTCGCTTCCTGCACCGTCCTCGGCCCGGTGCACATGAGGCGGAACTAATGCCGCCGGCGCAAGTGCATCGTTTGTGGGCCAGCAGCTGCCCTTAACCGGATAACAACGAGCCCCCGCGCTCTGTACCGCAGAAGCACTGCCGCAAGGGCTGTATAGCACTCGTGCGCATTATAAGCCGTGGTGAACCGGCGCCACATTCAGGCCCGTTTCCATGCTGAATGTGCTCGTTAGCCTCCGCCCCTGCGGCCGTAACCTACGGTCTTGCTACCCAGACAGGGCACCTTTCAAGTGTACAAAGCGACGGGCCTGGACGAAGGCTAGGCATATTTTCGAAACGTTGTCCTTTTCTACCGTGAAATATTCCCTAGAAGCCATTCTAATTTACTAGTGCAACGTATGCGCATAGGTTTAGCGAACTGGATTTCGCTAGACATTTGAATCTAGGAAGCGGGTTCTTGATATCCGTAGGAATGCCTTCACCGAGCTTTTGAGGGGAAAAAAAAATAATTTTAGAACCGCCAAAGTTGAGAACACGAGGCCTTATTCCTCCGCATCCAACCCAACTGGTCAGTGTGTTTACAGTCGGGCCTTTCCCATTTATCACCAACCAGCTCTGCTGACCTGCGCCACATGACGCCCCCTTATCCTCGAAGATTTCTTAATCATATATCCCCACTTGACTCGTTCTTTGCCGCCTACGGCTGCGTTTGCCTTATTCCCATGATGATCCTCTGTTACCCTTGGCGGGCAGTTACATATGGGCTCTCATTACGTTTCCTTCCCAAATTAATTTCCTCTTCTTGACTTCATTTAGGATATCTTTCACGCCAGTTTATCCTCCACTCCAGGCTGCTCTCTTAATTGCGTTTCTCGTTATCACTATCATTATAGGCGTTTAGCGTAGCGGAGACGTGTTGGGGGTAGACGTATACCGGTTTATTGGATGCCTCCTGTGCACACGCATTCCCGAAGGTGCCTGCGCATGCGCAGTCGGCGTCCTGTAAATCGGTCTGCGCTAAGCTAAAAACCACCATTGCAATGGTTCAGCATAGCGGACCGTGACGTGCAGTTGAACCTCGTTATAACGAAGTTGAAGGGACTCGATGCTTACTTCGTTTTAGACCGTGTTGACCGATCCTCCGAAGGGAATTGTCATTGCTTCGTTATAATTAATATTTCGTTATAAACCGTTTAGTTATAGCCAGGTTCGACTGTACTAGCGTAGGTTTAAACCTTCTTACCGGACGCCGGGTGCGCACGCGCAGTGACCCCATCAGGCCCTGCCCTGCCAGTGCGCGTGCGCAGGAGGTTTCCGTCACTACGTCTCCGCTATGCTAAAACTGTCCGTTTTGTTGTCCATATACCTCGCTCCGAAGCTATTTGTTTAGTTCCAAGCATTTCCCTTGCCCTCCAAGTTTCCTCTCGCCAAGTAAGTAGCGGCAGAATGTCACTTATATGCTTTCATCTTGAAGGATATTTGTTAAGCGCTGTTCGTGACCTGTGAGTGCATTCCAAACGCGCTCCACGCCATTCATGTTCTCCTGGTCCGAATATGTGTGGTCGCTAATTGGCCTTACAACTTCCGGCTATAGATCACTGTGCATGTACCGCTGCCTCTTTCTGTTCTGGTTTTTGTCCTGCCTTTTAAAAATTTGGTTCCAACCCGGCAGCTAACCGTCAGTACGGACGGCACAACCTCTGTGTGGAGGAGGTGAGTCAGAAGCCGCGCATTAACCGGTTGTGATGCGCAGTTGCTACCCTGCACATAGGAATGACTGACAAAGGAGAGAGAAGAATTGTTTGTTCCGTGAAAGTATGAAAGTTGGAGTCATGGCAATCCTGGAATTCAGCTCGTCTCAGTAATGCTGGTCTGCAGCTGCAGCTACTTCTGGCTGCTACTATTCGTGGTCGAGAGGCGCGCCTGTCCGCGGCGGCATAGATACGCGCACCAGCTAATGAACCCACTCGGGAAGGACTTCGACGGGCTTGCTGATGCGAACAACACGCACGCGACAGGAGACCGCGTGTCGTGCCGCGCGTGTCGTGCACGCATGCAGCAACGGGCGCTGCGCGCGTGGCGTTGCCCAACGCATTGAATGCTAAGGAAGGGCGGACGTGTAGGGCCTCCTCCGAAGGCGCTGGCGGCCCGGTCCGCCGCCGGCACCGTGCGGGTCGCTGACGCCGCCGCCGCTGCGACGACGCTCGACGCATGGCTGGCGGCGGCGGGACACTCATTAGAGACGCCGGTGTCGACCCGGCGGCAGCGCGCGCCTCCTGTCATTACGCGCGCAGGGTACGAGCTCCCTCTTCTGTCTGCCGTCGGTGTACCACCTCTCTTTTGCTCCTTTGTTCACCTCCTAGCTGTGCCGTGTTCGAAACGATCTCGCGGTCTGACCACGGGACCTTGCGTAACTGTCCGGTAGTGGCTTTTGCCTGTGGGTCTTTCGGAGTTAGTTTCGCGTGCTTCTGGGATCTTCCTTTCTGCGGCACACCCTCGCGGACTTCCTCTGGTCTTTTGGAAGGTACTTATATGCCCGAGAGACGACCGGTCGGGTGTAAACAGGAGACTGCGGAACACCACGAAAACGAAGTAAGCGTTAACTGGAACCAACGATGTAGTTTACCTACATATGAGTGTCTCGTGCCGCGTAGAAAAAAGAAAAGAAAAACATTAGCGTCGCTCCTGATTTCACGGTGCAAGGCATGGGGTAGGGAAATTAAATTTCGTTCCGACCGTTACTTACTGCTTCGAAGAAGGGACAAAGGACCTCGTGTGCCTCCGCGGCGACGGAATAATCCCCAGGCGGCACGACAGTGACCCCACGGCGGTCAGTATTCCGGATCGCGTGCGCTGCAGCCGTCGCGCCGCTAACCCACTCTCCCCTGGAACCCGGGTAGTAGTCATCCCATTTTGCGCCGTGGCCAGCGTCGAGTCAGCGCGCGGTGTTCGCTGACTTTCGTTGCGAGGCGGCCGTTGTGGGACGCACGCGTGCGTGACCGACGGTCCGTGTCGGTCCGGCGCCGCGCGCAAGAGTGGGTTCTGCACTCCGCCCTCGCTAATAGTACGGTGCAGCACTGGCCGAAGGTGTAGATGCTGCGCAGCAGCGGTAAGTATGGCCGCGCTTGTGCGCCGTACTTGTCGCGCAGCTGACTGGACAAAACCTTCCGCTGCCTGTCTCCATTCTTGAAGTCTTGGCAGCGTCGTGGTCCGCTTTTGTTCGCGAAAGAGCAGGGTCTTCTTAGGTTGCGGTACGTGGATGGGCATCGTGCGCGCCTACTCTCTGATCAGCTGGTGGCAGTTGTGGATTCGGCCACGCTGCACCGGTTTCGGTGGGACGGAGTACAGTCCACCCGCTGGGCGGAACTGTACACCCTCCTCCCCTGTCGATTCCCCTCCAGCCTGAGTCAGCCAGTGAGAGGGAGAAGGTATGTAGTCAACGGCTGCCGCTCCACGGCAGCAGTTGAAGTGCCCCGCAGGCTGCGGCCATATTGGCGCGAGAGAGCCGGCCAGCGGAAGTTTATACAGTGCACTCTCTCTGATGCGGCAGCAAAGCGACGCCCTTGTTGCTACCGCCGGCGCGGTTTTGATCACGCCGGACTCGGTCCGCGCGTAGACACGAGGAGAAGGAGGAGGAGGAGGAGGCGTGCGGGTGCACTGCCCTGGTTCGCGCCATAGGAAGAGAGGGGGTTGGCGGCCGCTGCCGCCGTGGCCTCGGCTGCTGTTGCCTTTGGGGTCCCCTCACTATTAAAGCTCTGGGAAAGGTATGCTTGCGGGCCTTTATTGCCTGTGGGATAGAATTCACGCAGTGTATTGATGTATGGTACCCTGTATGTCGTATTATTTTATTTTTCATCCTTCGCGTCCCGCAGCGGTGGTAAGCTTCGCCGCAAAGTGTCGGCCACACGGACACCACATCCGGCGTTGTTGAAGAACAAGCCATTCACCGCTGTTGTCTGAACGGCGGAGTCGTGGCGCCCGCCCCCGCCCATTCTCTCTCTCTCTAATGTAACTGTCGGTTCCTACGTATGCTCGTTTTTTTACGATGCTTTATACGTACATATTGTCAACGCTAAGTTGCGCGACAACGTGCGCCTGCGGGAAAGACCGCTTTCGCCGTAGCGTATACAGCGTCCGGCAGAGTTGGTCTCAGCGTTGTGCTGCACTCATTATGGAAAGCATGGCCTTTACAAACAGCACTTGCTACTCTTTCCAGGTAACCACTAAACAGAGTAGTGTTTGCTTCTTGAGAAGCATGTGCTGGGAAGTTTTCTGCTTATCAAGAAAATCATTAAAAAAACAATAAAGCGTGACGCGTGTAAGAACATGCGGACGTGGTTGGGGACGAGTAGCGCGACTGCCTTCGCGGCTGACTTTGCGCCCGGCGGGTTTTCACCAACCCTTCGGACTGCTTCTGCATCCCTGGGAATTCACAGCGCACCTTGTCGCTTCCGGCGGTGCCGTTTTGGTCGCGACCCCGTTTCCGCTCTCGTCGCCGCCTGTCTCTGAAAATACCCGCATGCACCCTGCTTTATGTATGTGTCTGTCTGCTCCTTTGCCGCAGCAGATGAGCGCGCAGGCGGAGGTGTGTCTGTCTACAATGCGCAACGCCAGGCGCGCTGCGCTCGCGCTCGGTGGCCTGCGAGTGTAAAGCTTGGCGCCGTGCACAGACGTAGAGGAAAACACACGTGGACAACGTCGCACTGCACGGGTTTAATAAAAGCGAGGGAAGAAGGAGATGAGCATCATCCTCAGCCTGACTACACGCACAGCATTGGTCGTCGTCAAAGCCTGTGCCTCACACGTCCACACGGATTTGGCCAGGCAGTGTGGCGCATAGAGGCCGTTTGCGCGAATGCTGCTTCCGCCTTGTCGATTCTCATCATATGGCAGCCCTGTGTCGCGCTTCTTCTAACCTGTGTGCAGTCGTCACGCTTTCGTTCGGTACTGTGGCAAAGCGTGCTGTCTGGATGGTTGTTCCATTATACTGCTGGTGTAAGAGAAGAGCGCCGCACAAAACGACGACGCGAAAAAGAGGGCTACGAGCACCCGCCCCGTTTCTTGTTTTTGCATCGCTGTCTCGTGTCGCACTCTCCTCTTTTACCAGCGTTCGATAGGCTCTGTCTGTAAGCCCTGTATGTAGCGCAGGAAGAAAGGAGCCGCCCTTTGTCATTCGTGGGCTGCAAAGAACTCGGAGGCGTTGGCAGTTGGGCCGGTGTCTGCGTATAGCGTTTCCCAGTTGTGTCTGTCAAACTACAGAAGACACCTGCAGCCGACAATTAGACGCCACACAGGGAATAACACACGTACTCTAAGTTGTCACATGTCTTCGGCTGCTTTCAAGCTATAGGCTTATAATGCGTTGCCTTGGAGCAGGGCCCCCATGGTCCAGAAACTGTAGCGGGACTCTGCGGTTAACAGTCGAACAGCTGGTTTTGTCTCCCGGCGAAGTGTTGTTGTGTAGCCACGCTCTCGACTAAAGGTGCTTTAAATTCTCATTGCGACGAACGGGCAAGGGTTGGGGGGGGGGGGGGGGCGAACTGGTGTGCGGAGAAATCAACTGCTCTCACTTGCACGCCACGAGGCCCGCTTCTTCACTTTCACGCTTCGGTCGTGGCGAAGAAGGAAAGCAGTTTGCCCTGCAGGCATTCCTTTCGAGATAGAACGGGATGGCCGTCCCTGCCTCGCCCCGTTATAAACACTCGCGGTGCGCACTGCGGTACGCGCGTGTAAAGTTGCCGAGCGCTTCTTTTTTTCCGCAGCCTAGTATAGCGCGAGCTGACGGCGCTTAAAACGCCATCAGGTTATTTATAGGGCGACGCTTCCCGGTAGCGAGGCGATGGAGACGCCCTCCACCCTTCCATTCTCTTTTTCCCTTTCCCGCGTCAGCGCCGGCCAGGAGCCGTGACTCTGATTCGCGGGTATGCCAGAGGAGACCTGGCCACAGGCCCCTTGTTATAAACGGCCAGCTGCAACTGAGAAGTGGTCTGCCGGCATTTCTTCTCCTATTATACGCATGCGCACAAGCGCGCAGCCATCTTCCTCCACGGACTCGGCCTTGAAGTAGCTGAAGCGACCCGCGTCGCCTCTTCTCGGAGGCGGGGGGGAGGAGCGCTTAAAGGGAACACGGGGCCGGTCTTCTGGGACCTTTTTCCCACGGCACATCTGCGTGCCCGCTTTATATATACGTGGTCGGTGTAGTGCGGCATTGCGACCGAAAAGCAACGCTCTTATAAAAACAAGGAAACGGTAAGGGACGGTGTGGCGTTGACAGCGTTAGGGTAAGGACGCTAGCTGGTTCTGTCTGAACGGCCCCTTCGAAGAGCTAAAGGGGGCGAATGTTTTAGTGGATTTTCTGCAGCCGAGGATAATTTTTTGGCGTTTGTTTTGTTTCCGAAAGGGAGGGGGGGAAATGACCCTAAATACGGTGGTTTCACCATTGCTGCGGCTGGAATGCAGGCTGAGACAGAGAGAAAAAAGAAATAAGCTCTGAGAACTGCCATATTTTCGATCCGGTTTTCGCTCTTCACTCATCCACAAAACCATGCAGCGTCCTCCGTGCGTCGGAGGCATATAACTCCACCGTTGGCTTGCCTCAGTTAATTTAACCCCTGCGGCTGAAACCACTGGGAGCCACCTGCGGGTACTGATGAGAGTTTGCAACACGCGTACAATTCCGCCTCCCATACTGTGCATCGCCAAGGCGTGCAAAGCGTGGTAGTGAATATCTTGGCGGACGCCGAATAAATAAGCTACGAATGCGCGGACCGCCCGCAGCGCCCCATCAGTGCAGTGCGCGCTTTGTAGTAAAGACCTCGCTAAATTGACTTCAATACTGTGGACGGGTCGTGACCGCGAGTGCCTTCTCCCGCGCACCACGGGAGCAGTCTGTAGACTGCCTCAGAGGTCGAAAGGACGTGTTTACATTGCACGCTCTGCAGGCTCGGCAACGATTCGCGTCGCTGTAACTTGTGAAGGGGTTCGTATTAAGCGGCTTCATAGATAATATTTATGGGGTACAAGCGAGGCTGCTAAGGGCTGGGCATATATTATGACCTGTGTGTACAAGGGATCTAGGCACGGCCGATGTAAGCTTGAGAAACGTGCGCCCGCGACCCTCGCGTGTTCCGGGGCTCTTTCTGACTCGGTCTTCCAGGGGCGTTTGCTCCGAAAGCGGCTGCTGTCGTGTTTTTTTTTTTCGTTTTTTTTTTTTTGTGTGTGTGGGGGGGGGGGGGGGGGTGGAGGAAAAACAGCCCCAGCCGTGCGTTTATGTTTTCGCTTTATCGGTGACAACGACCGTTTATCCGCAGCTCGCGTCTCTTCTGCGCGGCCAAGTCTGTCCCGCGCACTCGTTCGCACGAACGCTGCCGGGGCACCTTGTGCGCTCTCTTATCGGGTCCATCCTGGACCGAAGCGAAGCCGCAGCGGCAGATTCACAAGGAATGCGGATTCGCGGGCCTTCGCAGAGACGCGACGCGACCAACGGTGCGTGCGTGCTTGGTGTGTGTTTCACCGAGCTACCGTAATCGCGCGACTCATTTCCAGTGTCTGTGTGCGCACATTCGGGGCTTCATAGGGCTGCGTATAGTAGATAGCCCGGCTTGTGCGAATGGGAAGCTTTTGTGATCGCAGAGAAGCTGCTCCGTTTCCCGTGCACGGAAAGAGGGTTGTCGATGAGGCGGTGGCTAGCATGTTTTTTTTTCTCTCATTATTATTTATTTCCACGAGCCCTGTAGTACATTCTTGAGCCTTGAATCATAACTTTGACACGAAAAGAGCCCCCTTAATTGCGCCCTCCGCGGCGCGTATTATACGGTCAAACTTCCCGGAACGAATAATACCTCTTTTATGGTGTCAGTGGCAGTTTAAATGCGTACAGTTGGCTTTCCGCCGTCGTTTGTTTTATGCGCCACGATTCCCACAGTGTCTGCTTCCTTCGTTCGTACATTCTGGTTTTAAATCATCGCTTTCGCCTGCCCACAGGTTTATCGGTGCTCATTTGCGCGCCACTGCCGAGAAAGCCGTGTCCACGACTGTAAACGTGTCCACACCTGTAAACGTTTCGTGGACGGATATATATGTGGTGTGGCCAAACAACGTCGTGGCCCGGTCTTCGTCGCGTGTATGCATGTGAATGAGAAGCGTGAAGCGGTAAAGCTTGGAGCACCAAAGTGATTCAGGATGCAGACACTCGTGAATTTCATGTTTTTATCATGTTGTTTGAGTAAGTGGTTGTGTGAGAGGAAGCCGGAGTATGTGACACGGCAGCGGGTTGACTGCCCGATATGAGGCGTGCAAGACGCGAGGAAAAAAAAAGTATATATACACAGAGTAAGCTAGGTCTGTATGCAAACCGTATAACCCGTTATGTTCAGTGCTACGAGGAGAGATATATTGTTTGTAACTCTGTTTCGGTTGTCTCACCGTAGTATTTGTATAATACCATCCGGGGAAACTGGCGGCCGGGCACGACCGCTGTGGAAGCGCAAGCAGCCGATCCGGAAACAGCAGCTAACGCGAGAGGAACTGGAAGAGAGATAGCGAAAACCGGCTGCGGAAACCGCGTTAGCGATATACGTTGCGTGCAAGTTGTGTACGCACACGCGTCACGTTGGGGAACGTCAGGTTTTGTAACGCAGTTCCGCGCTGCCAACCGAAAATAGCGCCGAAGTGGATCGGAGCCCGCTGGATAAGCTTCGCGTGTAAACGGTCGTTGAAAGTGCGCGAGCACCCGCTCCCATTGCTCTCTCTCTCTCTCTCTCTCTCTCTCTCTCTCTCTCTCTCTCTCTCTCTCTCTCTCTCTCTCTCTGTGTGTGTGTGTGTGTGTGTGTGTGTGTGTGTGTGTGTGTGTGTGTGTGTGTGTGTGTGTGTGTGTGTGTGTGTGTGTGTGTGTGTGTGTGTGAGAGAGAGAGAGAGAATGGCCGAGCGGTCGTGGTTATGCGCTGGGCATCTTCGTTTTCTCGGAGGGCGTAGAACTGCATGGGCCCGGTTGCTTGCTCGCATTTGACTAAGAACGGGCCAAACTGGCTACGAAAGAAGCGAAGACAAAGGCGCGGGGACGACTGGAGAGACTTCTACAACACTTTTTTTTTATGCAAGATGTGATGACTTCTATCGTGTATTGGCGCTTGTATAATGGGCACGGTCGTGGGAGGCTTCGTTGAAGCGATCGTGGTCGGGGTTGGAGTCGGAGGTAGTTGTGTACTTTTCGACAGCTGGCTACCCAGGGGAGGTGGGGAGCGCACTTCAACAGATGGCTCGGAAAAGGGGCGCGGTGAAGTTCGCAATTGCCCCGCCGCAGTGGCTCAGTGGTTAGGGCGCTCGGCTACTGATCCGGAGTTCCCGGGTTTGAACCCGACCGTGGCGGCTGCGTTTCGATGGAGAAAAAACGCTAAGGCGCCCGTGTGCTGTGCGATGTCAGTGCGCGTTAAAGATCCCCAGGTGGTAGAAATTATTCCGGAGCCCTCCACTACGGCACCTCCTTCTTCCTCTATTCTTTCACTCCCTTCCTTATCCCTTCCCTTATGGCGCGGTTCAGGTGTCCAACGATATATGAGACAGATACTGCGCCGTTTCCTTTCCCCAAAAACCAATTAATAGTTAATAAAAGTTCGCAACCGAAATGGCCGTAAAATATGTCAGACTACATCGTGTCGATGCAACTTTTGATTGGTTGCCAGGAAATAAAAGGCGCGGTAACTGTCTCACTTCTCTGTGGACACCTGAACAGCGCCGTGAGGTAGAGGAGGAAGGCGGGAGTGAAATAGGAAAGAAATATTCTGTAGTAGAGGCCTTCGCAATAATTTCGACCACTTGGGGTTCTTTTTAAAGTGCGCTGACATCGCGCAGCAGACGGGCGCCATTTGTGTTTCGCCTCCGTCGAAACGCGGCCGCCGCGGCTGGGTTCGAACCCGGGTACTCCGGCTCAGTGGCCGAGCGCCATAATGCAACTGTAATCATATACTCGCGCTGAATCTTCCGGAAAAGGGGGCGTCTTTGGACATATCGAAAAGAAAACAACGATCTGACATCCTCTGTCTACGTTGTTGGTTGCTTTGTCCCGTAAGTATAATCCCACTGTCACTCTCGACCAAACCCCTTTATACGTCTTGTCACTGGCTAGGAAATTTTACTTTGAATCCTGTTTCGCGTGTCGTCCCCAATAGTTTTTATCACTCTGAACCCCACCTGGCGTTAAACATGTAGTCCTTTGCGCTGATCACTTCCCGGTGCAAAATTCAGCTCTTACGTAGTGGACTGCGCACCTTCTCGGACAGTTGTTTTTCTCTGAGCCGATAACGGACCCCCGCGATTCATGCGCGACGGCGAATAATAATAATAGTATTAATAATAATAATAATAATTGGTTTTTTGGGGAAAGGAAATGGCGCAGTATCTGTCTCATATATCGTTGGACACTTGAACCACGCCGTAAGGGAAGGGATAAAGGAGGGAGTGAAAGAAGAGAGGAAGAGAGAAGTGCCGTAGTGGAGGTCTTCGGTATTAATTTGGACCACCTGGGTATCTTTAACGTGCACTGACATTGCACAGCACACGGGCGCCTTAGCGTTTCTCCTCCATAAAAACGCAGCCGCCGCGGTCGGGTTCTAACCCGGGAACTCCGGATCAGTAGTCGAGCGCCCTGACCACTGAGCCACCGCGGCGGGTCGACGGCGAATGCGAAGCGCAAACAAAGGGCGACGACTGGTGCGCGACGCCCGTGTGACAAGAGCCCGAGCACTCAGCCCCGCGTGTCGAACCAGCAGTGGAGGCAAGCGCTGCTTGCGCATCTCGACGGCGCGGAGAAAGAATAGGTGCGTGGGGGGAGGGGAGGGGGGGGGGGGTGCTCATCTGCGATCTGCGCGATGATTGTGTGAGCTCATCACTGCAGCAGGCAGCGTCATCTGTTTGCGGGAATGCGCGCGCGCGCATGTTCAATGCCTGTTCCCCACCGCG
Source organism: Amblyomma americanum (assembly GCF_052857255.1). NCBI lineage: Eukaryota > Metazoa > Arthropoda > Arachnida > Ixodida > Ixodidae > Amblyomma > Amblyomma americanum. The sequence continues at coordinate 175,529,914 of NC_135499.1, forward strand.
CATTTGATGCACGCGCTGTTCGTGTGAAAGGTCGCTGTGCACTTGCCACCTCTTTCTCTCGCACTCCTGTGGCTCTGTTGCTCACTCGGTCGAATTCATTGGCACCACGCCTTTCCCTCCACGCGATAGGGAATTCAGCGAACGGCGGCTCGTGTGTTTATGTGTGTGTGTGCGCGGCAGACGTTGAACGCGCGTCAAGGGCACAGGCAACCCGCCGCTGCCAAAGGTATCTTCCCCCTCTCCCCCTACACACACACACACACACACACACACACACACACACACACACACACACACACACACACACACACACACACACACACACACACACACACACACACACACACACACACACACACACACACACACACACACACACACACACACACACACACACACACACACACACACACACACATACACGTTCTTCTCCCGTTCAGCGCTGCCGTGCACGGCGCCGCTGGCTCGCCGCCGTCGCCGCAGCCGCCGCCGCTGGGCGGAAATTCCTTTGCGCGTTGTTGACATACTTTAATCGGTGCGCTGCTGTCGGCCGCCGCCCTCTTTGTGTGCATGTTTGAAAGCGCGCATGCGGCGCTATATGGCCAGGCCCGCCTTGGCCGACGTGTGTGTGTGTGTGTGGCTGCTGTAGTGGCCGGCGGTCTCTGTCGTGTATGCACCGTGCGGCCTCGGTTGCGGGGCGCCGTGCACAGTCGATCAGTCGTCCCTGACTGCACCCCGCCTCTCTGATGCGGTGTTGTTATTATTGTACGGGCGTAGAGCCAGGACGACGCAGAGCTTTGCGGAGCAATGTGCTGCATGCTCATTGAGTGTTGAGCATTTCCGCGTTCTAGTACGCGAACTTATAGGGGGAGAAGCTACTTTGGCATGGAGCTGCTAGAAGCGAGAGGCAGCGACCGAGTCTGAGACGGATAGGATCGCTGCGCTCCATTATTTCGCTGGCCGCATTGGTGTGGTCCTCTCTCACTATAGTCGCAGTGCCTTCTGCTGTGCGTATCAGAATCTTTGCTGGCGAAGGTGCATGCAAAAAAAAAAAAAAAAATTCAGGCCGTCAATGTGATTCATGCGGCGGTGTATGCGTTAGCGATACAGTCCACCTGGCGTTTGCCTCTCCTGTACTTAGCTTCAGCTGCTAGACGACCCACTTGGGTCTTTGAATCTGCTTTCACCATGGGTTTATGGTATGGGGAGGTATGGGGAGGCTTCTGGAGGTGTCTCGGCGGGCTTCTGGAAGCAGTTGGATGCAGGTGGGGGGAAGCCTTTGGAGGAGGTTGGTAGTTGGGAGGTGTGTTTTGGCAGGTGAGCGCCCGGAAGTCCCCCCCCCCCCCCTCCCCCCTCCTTCCCTCCCGGAGGGGGTACCCCAGAACAGGATCCTTCCGGGCCCGGGAAGTGGACGCTTCACACAGAAAGAAGTAGCGGGCGCCGCCGCTGACGTGATAAAGAGTGTACTGCGTTTTCCTCATCTCCCCTTATCTGATTGTCCGCAGCGTTTACTCCTCTCTACGTGACTCCTCCCATCGATTCTGATTGGCCACTCTCCCACCTGCTCTCCTCGTGTACGGAGTAAGCAAGCATCACACAGCCGGACAAATTTTGCGAATATGGCAGTAGTAACGCTAACGCATTGAAAATGGCTCATAAGGACGGGACTCCTCACTGGTAAACGTCGGCGACGTCGGCCAACGCTGGCGCTCACTTCCAAGAGAGAACGAAAAAGAACACAGACTCCGGCCTTATATAGCGGATAGATGTGCATGGTACGAGCGTTGCCCGTATACCCTGAGCCTTAAGAAAAGCGCCCCATTTTCCACGGCGTCGAGCCCGCGGGCAATGGACACGCCGCTTGTGATGAGCTCGACGGATGATGAGGAGAAGGAAGCACGTTATATCGGTCACCCACAGATTGTGACTTTCGTGCTCCCAGATGTCCGTTGAACGGCGATCGCGTGTGCTGCGGGAAACTTGGTGTGGACTCACGCGACGGCGTTCCTCCGCGGCCGAATCCGCTCTGGTGTGTGGCCGAATACGCGTCGTTGCGGTCTCTTGGTCTGCGGGACGCTGTCGGAAAAGAAACCGTGTCACGTCAATTAGCTTCTCCGGGGGCGCGACTGGCGCCGGTCATGTCCGGCTGGGGCTCCTGTTCCCGTTATGGACAGGAACCCCGAGGGCGCATGCATGTGCACACCTTCGGGCGCAGCCTCTGTGAACAGGGCTGAATGCTGTGCGGTCGGCATTCAAGGAGCGACACCCTCGCCCGGTTTCAGGGGTGTTTAACACACTTTGTGCTTCTACGTTCGCCTCTGTGCCCGGCTCGCTCGTTGATCTGTGCTCGCACGTGTATGCAGCCACGCCCGTAGTTCACATTGCAAAACGGTCGACCCGAGGGACGTCATAGCACGTGCTCAAAGTGACGGCGCACTTCCCTTACAAAATTTTCTTTAGACAGTCTATAGACTGTCCATGGACTTTTGTCTATAAAGTCTGTAGGCTCTCTATAGACAAATCCTAGAGAATAGTCTATAGACTATCTATGGACCATTTTTTAATGGGTTTACATCGGCCCGATTCGACGTCACCTCCCCGGCGTGAAAGCGGCGATGCGAGCTCGAAACCTGCTCGCCATATGGCACGCGAGATATATGTACTGCCGTGGCTATGTTCAGTTTAGTGAGCCGTACTCGGAGTGTCCCGCAGTTGTAGTATCCAGTTCCGTCTATCAGTTGATGTGCGTGTACAGCAGGCCCGTAGGCTTTGCGGCCGTTCATAAAAAGAAGGAAGCAAGCAAGGAAAGTGTAAAAAGAGGACGGCTTTGGAAGGGGAAAGGGAAACGGGGTGAAGGTTGACGCGGGGCCGGGCGCACACATGCGGCTCCCGGCTGCACCGCGGCCGACCTTCCGCAAGCTGCGTGTCGCCGACCCGAGCCAGCCTGCCTGAATGCATGCGCCGGACGCGCCGTGTGGCCGCACAGCTGTTGCGAGCAGGGATGCCTGGAACGCGCTCATCGCTCAGTGCGCCTCGGTCGAGCCAGCTGTGTGGGCGCTCGAGAGCGACGGGGCTTTTCCGCAGTGGGTGGCGTTCAGATTCCGCGGTGGCGTAACGCGCACGTAAAAAAATGTTATTGCGTGCGTGCGAGGAAGGCGGCCAGAGAAATGTATGTCCATTTGTGGTCATTATATACGTCGCTGTCGGTGCTCTCATCCGGGTGTTCATTCCGGTCACCGTCGGTGAGAAATGGAGAAAGGATACAAAGTAATGTCACCGTGAACACGACTCAGCAGGAAGCTGTTGACTGGATCATCGTGTTCTCGGACTCATGAAGGAGGGGAAGAATGAAAATTTAAATTATATTTGTACGGAAGCGAAGTAGTTAAATAACTTCACTAAAAGATTAAGTAGAAGGCTGATCAGACATCTGATGTGACGATTACTGCGATAGCAGTTAAATTTACTTTCGACATACATGCGTTCACTCTAAACCGAGGCTTAGCACATGGGACAAATTGCGGAGGCGGTACGAGGGTGGGCGGTGCTACACAGGAGGGGAGCTGGCTCTCTCACTGCGTCTTTGAACTGTCGCTTTTTCCGCCCCCTGCTGCATGACTTTCTATAGTCGGATACAACTCAAGAACGAAGCGGCTTTTCCCCGCCGAAGGACCCCCTTCCAGCCAATGGCGTCGGCCGATTCTCATGAATCTGCTAACGAGACAAGGGAGGGGGGAGACTATCCCCTTTCATCTGCCACTCCCTGCATTTTCGTTCCAGTAAGCTCATCAGAATCGACTGATGCCATTGGCTGGAAGGAAAAGCCGCTTCGTTCTTGAGTTGTATCCGACTGAAGTCGGCAGAGTTCGGTGGGCCGGTGACAGGGAGCGCATCTAGAGTGAAGAGTTGGGTGGATATGTGGTGGATCGAGGGTAGCGGGGTGTGCAATGCACGTGGACAGCATTTATCGAAAGCGGCAAATGGTGGGCTGTGTATACATGCGCTTGGTTCACTCGCCTGCTGCTGCTGCGGCTGCAGCGTTATGGAGACGTGCAGCCGTCACTTTTGTGCGCGGAAAACGTATTGCGAGGGCGGTTTAGAGTAATAACGGGTATTACCAGTTGAGTTGAGTTGAGGTGTTGAGTGCTACAGGTGGAACGGGTATTACGCTCAGTAAGCACAGTACGAAGCTTCTAGGCTTGGCCGTTCCGAGTAAAGCCTCGCCAAAGTACACGTATACGTTGACCAGTCAAGGGTAGGGAGGTGAAGGGCTCGTTAAGGTATGCACACGTAACAGCATGGTAGTGGTAATACGGTACGGTTCTGAGATGACCGCTTTCGTGTACGCACCCTCAAGTGGCGTCGAGAATCTGGTTGATCTGTCGAAGCGGACGGTTTTCTACACTACGTGCGCCAAAAAGCATGGTGCGTGCATCGGAGTAAAAGAGAAAGCAGGCGACGGAGTTAAGATAACACAACCGTGTTACCGTCGCAGTTTGTGTGTTTCGCGGTGTGGCTTGCCTTGTTTTCGGTCGTTTCGACGCTCCCAAGAATCGGCACGGAGTCGCCCACTATATTATACGGGCTGCCTCTGTCCGGCCCATACTGCAACTGCTGCCGCCGCATCGGGAGAAGCGCAGCGCCGCGTAATTCTCGCGCTTATCAGCGAGGAAGGCATTCCTTTTTCCTCTCCTCGGCGGCAACCAGTTTGCGCGCGCCGTCGATTACCGCGCCGCCCTGGCTCTCATCGCGTGGCGCGCATCCCCGCATGCTGCACCGCGGCTGCTGCTGGGCGGAGTCTTTCTTCTCGGGGGTTGCAGGGATCGCTGCCTTCCTTCCTTCGTTCCTTGCACGAGCGACGGTGAGATTTGCATGCGGCGCGCACCGTCTTGCATATTGTAATGTTGTGCCTGCGCAGTAGCGCCTCAGAATGCTAAACGAGCGCCGTCCGGAAGGGATCCCTGCAGGATTCCGCGTCGAAAGTGAACTCAAACGAGGCGCGCTGCCTGCCTCTCCCCTGCTCTCTCTCTCTCTCTCTCTCTCTCTCTCTCTCTCTCTCTCTCTCTCTCCAGGCTTTCTCGGTGTATTTGCGGGGGACTGCTGCTGCTACCGCTGTTATTGTTCTCGTCGGCATGCTGGGAGCGCCGTGTCGGGATTCCGCTTCCCTGCCGCACAGTCTGCACGCCTTTTTGAAGGCGATCACTGTAGCCATAGCCTATACTCGGAATACTGTAGCAGGGGCCTCTCCTGCACCGTTGTTTTAATCGGAGGATAAGCTGCCAACGCATCAGTAGAAACTCATTCGTGTTGTTGGACCCGAGCGAAAACGATTACCCTGAAGTCGTATTACACAGTACACACACGAACGGGCTCGGTGCCCGGCGTACTTCGGAGACCTAGCTATAAATGCCCGGCCAGACGCTTCGTCGGCGGCATCAATTCAAAGCTCACGGGCTTCAGGGAGTGCCCATCAGCAGGGCTGCGCTGTGTGTATACCTACGCGCGCCTGTTTGTGAATATGCAGCCGCGCATGTCATAGATATGCGCTACCGTGGCTTGCGCGCGCACTACGCGAGCACACACGCACGCACAGACTGCGGCAGGCACGTGCAGCTGCAGGGTTGGAGGCACTCGCGCATTAAGTTGATGCGGCAGCCGTTTTCTGTGTTCTCCTTATCGTGATTTTAGACGTTCCCAGATCTCCTCTCCCCATTCCGTCTTGATTCCGTCGGGTGCTTCGGACTCCTGCCTCGCGCCGCTCGGTGATGCCAATGCTCTCCTACGAGCCGCGCTTGCGGGCATGCGTGTACACAGCTTGCCGTCTTGTTTTCGCGTAACGTCGCCACGCCCTTCATCGATAGTCCACACGGGCTCGCCCCTTGTGCTCGTGTACGGATTTGTGTTCCGGGCACGCGACGCTGCTGCTCTGCTCGTTCGTGCTTGTAGTCGACGCACTGCTAGACTTGGGAGGACTGGCGCCAGGTCGCCTGTCGCTGCGGCGGGAGAGCTCGCACCCGTAGGCGTTTGCCGTGGGCTTGCTTCCTTCCGTTCCTGGCTGGGGATTCCAGGCGTGTCGGAATGCCCTGTGTCCGGAAGGCGTTGTTCGTGCTCCTGCTTGAACCCTGGCGTTTCCGACACGCCTGGCCGAACTTTTAATGCATGTATGCCTTTTGCGGTATTCTGTAACTTTGCACTGGAATGGGCGTGTGTAATGAGTGGAAGAATGCGACCTGCTTCCGAAAGCTGTGAGAGAGAAACCGCGCACGTAGCTTGCCGAAGAACATGTGTATGGAGCGAGGTGAAAAGTGTGTTGTGCGGTGTCACTGCCCGTTGAAGAACCCCAAGTGGTTGAACTTCATTCGGACCTGTCCACCACGGCGTCTCTCATAGCCGAAGTGCTCCTCCTGGATATTATAGGGGCACTATGGACAAATCGAAGTTGGCCTGTATCGATATATAGGTACCGCGTTCTAATTCCCAGAGGAGCGCTGCGATCGCAGACAGAGTCTCTATAAGCTAGAAAAAACAAAAACAAAACGAAGTACAGGTGGCGCCATCAGAGGCCGATTTCGCAACTAAAATGCGTGCGTCGACACCGATTTTTGTGGGCGGGGATCCCAGAGGCTACGCTGCATCGCTATTCACTCACCTCAAAGCGGCGGCAGCCAGTACTTTTCGGTGTCGGCGTCACGAGTTTGAATTGAACGGCGGGAATATTTTTTAATCGTTTTTTTCCAGCCCTAAGTGCGTCTCTTGCTGCCGGAACAAAAGTCAACGCACCCGGAAAGAGCCAGAGAATCAATTTTCACTGGGAACAATAATTGAACGGAGCTGTACTCATTGGTGTGGTGCGCGCACTACGAAGCGCGGTTCACATCTGAAAAGTACAAGTTGCCGCCATTCTGATCGACACGGAAAGTGAGAACGGTCGTGTGGAAGTGCGATTTCGACGCCGGTTAAAGAATCCCAGATGGTCTCAGTACCGAAATAAAAATATAACGGTCTCGCTGCGATTCTCTCGCATGTATGTAAACCTCGCTTGTATCCCTATGTTGCTGCGCCGTATTTTTTCCGTTCAAGCGTGGCAGTGAGAAGGCACCCTGTACTTCATTTCATGCACTTCATGCAGCAGTTTAATGCAGGCGTAGCACGGATTATCCTGTAGGCTTTCTAGAGTTTATATGCTGCCGGAGAATATTTCTTCTGCACGAAAAAGTTAGGTAAGGTTAGAGGACCAGTGGAATGGAACGAGGGTGGAGGGAGGGGGGGGGGGGGGAGGAGATAATTCGCTGATATACATTGTGAGCTGCTGCTCAGCGTTCGAGAAAGGTCCGGTGTCCCGGAATGATTTCGTTGTTTGCTGAATAGCGGGCAGCCCTGGCCACCCTAAACGTACAAAGCGGAAGCAGCACCCGAACATTCGTTCACCCGGACGAGGAGGAGCGCGGCGGATTCGCTGCACCGCGCACGCGAGCCAGCAAAAAATGGGCGCGATGGCGCGGAAACGCCCCTGGGTCGCCGATTCCTTTCTCCTGTCTGGCGCCGGTCGACGACGACGGGCCGTTCGTTTTTTTTTTTTTCCGGGGCGCGCGCATACCTCGCTTCCTCTCCCGTCGCTTTTGCACCGCGAAACGCGGCTTGGTTGCGATAGCGCGCGTTCGACGAGACGGCCGAGGAGCGCCGACTCGTCGTTTCCGAAGCCATTCCGCGCGCGCCATTGTTGCATTGTTGCGCGGCGCAGCTTCTTCCTTCTCGCTTATCGCCTCGTGCTGGGCGCGCGCCGAGGAAGAAGGCAGGCTTTCGTGCCGAACGTGAGTCCGTCCGTCGGCCGAGCATGGAGAAAGCAGCCTCTGCGTCGTCACTCGTCGACGTTCTTGGGGAACGCTGATGAGCGGCGTTCCTAGACGGAGAGGACGTGATGCCTTCAGACACATTCGCTGCCTTGTTCTACAGCCCACACTGCCTGTGCGCTGTGATGTGTGATCTTTCACTTTCGAGCGCGGGCATGTGGAGCTGTGTGCTACGCGGTGTGACGTGGACTGAATCCTTGTTGTTGGCCAGCGGACGGCGCGTCACGTGAGAACATTCTTGGCGTGGTTATCGAGGCCTCCTTTGTTCGGGTTTTTGGGACGTTCTAGATAACGGGACAAGTCAGTGCAACCGTCCGTTGACTGCGTGGTGAAAGTTGGGGCACGTTCATTGTTTCGTTTCGGCGCTGTTTCTATACGATGCGTTTACTGCTTTAGTAGGATACTGCTGAAGAACGAAGCAGCGAATACCTCTCGAAGGAGGCCTCCCAGCCAATGGCGTCGACGGGTTATCGTGGCGTCGCGGTCGGGTTATCGTGGCGTCGCGGTTAATCCGCTTAATCCCTGGATAGTCTCCTTGAACCTGCAAGCCCGCGCATTGTTACGCTGGAAGGTCTGTGGTTGGTCCTGGGAAGAAGCGCTTTCGCGTTATCTCAAAACGTATGTCACCGGGTCTCATTTCTCTCGATTTCCGCTTTCCTGCCTATAGTCAGATACAACTAAAAAACGGAGCGGCATTTTCCCGTCAAAGGACCCTCTTCCAGCCAATGGCGTCGGCTGATTCTCATGACCCTGCTAGCGTGAAATGCAAGTATAGTGGCGCGACAATGCAGGGAAGGGACTATCCCCGACCGTGGATAGAGGGGGACTGTTCTCTTTCATCTGCCACTTCCTGCATTGTCACGCTAGAGGGCTCGTGAGAAACGGTCGACGCCATTGGCTGGAAGTGGGGTCCTGTTGTATCCGACTATATTATAGTTGCCGTATTTGGGTGCTGACTTCGATTCACTGCGCTGAATATGCTGCCACGCGCAGTACTATTTGAGCACTCGAACACTCCACTTCCTCTTCCTGTGCAGTCCCTTCGCAGTCTCTTAGCGAGTGCAGCCAAGTGTCGTGGTTTGCGTCGAGTAGTCTGCATGTAAAACGGAAAGCGAATGCTACGAAAGTAATCATTTCGCCGCGCACTGCGTAGCGAAACATGTCGACGCCGCTCCAGGAGTGCACTGCGCCCCTAGTCGCGGATGAAAGGTGATCCCGCGAGCACCACGAATGCATGCATGCGCGTGCTTCTAGTTTGCGGCGTGCGATCCACAGGGAGTGGAAGAAGCCTTCACCGCTCGGCGGGAACACCTCGCGCCCTTTGTGCGGCTTGCTTGCTCTGCGTCTGGAGAAGCGCAGAGATCCGCGAAAGCACCCCGTCGGCTTGCGGGCGTCGTGGGTCGACTGCCCTGCTCCGCGCACCTTTGGGTGCACCGCTCCTCTTCGGGACGGGGTCCTTTCGTGGGAGGGTGCGGGAGTCTGCGGAGAGGGTCTGCCCTCCGGCGCTCTGAGAAAAATCGGTCCTGCAACGAGTCCCGCGCAGCGGTGTCCTGCGCTTTGTAAGGGCGACACCACTCTGGGCAAGCATGCAGAACAGTGAGCTATTTTTTGTATTGTGTTGTGTTCTATTGCATTCTGTTGATTTTCCATTTGCAAAGACCTGTGAAAGCTGAGGTAAAAGCTGCAGTAAGCAGTTTGAGGGCCTCCAGGGCAGAGCATGTATGTGTGTGAAGAACGGCCCAGCTCAGGATTCCGCTTTAGAGTAAAATATTGGGTTCTTATCGAGATGCACCCATATGGCGCAAACATTGTGTGTGCATTGTTCTTTGCATCAGCGGCTAAGTCAGCGGATTTCCAGCAGCGCTGGTCTGGCACTGCTTCATGAACTCACCTCTTGCCACAGCTCCTTTGTTGCAGCTCATAATGAGCGCGGTATTTACGAGGCTGATCTCCGCTTCAGTCCCTCAAGACATGGTGCACGAAACTGCTTGCACGTAGACGTCGTGCGGGGACCCATTTTAGAATTCCCCTCACCGACTCTTTTCGGCAGCGTCAGCCGCTTCTTTCTCTGGGCTGGACCGCGAATGGAATGCGTGGCTGCCTCTCCAGTGCCCGGACGCCGCCATGAGTTCTTCTTTGGTCTGCCCTTTCGGAAACGTGGCTTTTATCTTGATAGCAGGGCAGGTGAAGCGAGATCCCGAAAGTATTGTATCTCTCTCTCTCTCTCTATCTCCCCCCAATGCTGCGGAACGCGATACGACCGGCCTTGCGAGAACGCAGGATATGTGCGCGGCCGGCGCGATTGTGTCATTGCTTCGAGAAGAGAAGGGAACCCTGTTCACGGAGAAGGACAGTTTAGTCATGAGGTCGGTGGAGAAAATAAAGCTATAATTAAGAGTCGGTTGCTGTATCTGTATGCGTACGATTCGAGGCTCGTGGTACCACAGGTCGAAGTTTAAACAGCGGAGCCGATCGGCGGGGCTCAGGTGGCCAAGGCACCATGAAGAACGAAGAGCCTTTGAAGACCTCGCTCCAGGGGCACCATCAAAACGTCGTCACTGGAGCACTTCGTGGATCCGTCGCCGTCCCCCTTGTTATTCCTCTGCCGTCGCAGTTGGCTGTTTGGTCCCATAGTGGCGGAAGAGTGTAGTAAACCGCAGTTCACGAACGGTGACGTCTTGCAGCAAGCAGTATTTTGAAAGAATGATGATGGTGATTATGGATTTTTAAGGCGCAAGGGCATCTATGGCCAAAGAGCGCCAAGGTACAAGGTATTTTCGACTTCCCAAGGTGGGGTCAAAGACCCATTTTCCAAGCATTTCACCCTAAATAAGCCGAGCACCAGACGAGGGGAAAGCTTGTACCCATTGTATCACCGGTGCGTACCGGGTGGAACTGGTGATCGAGCAGCGCACCTCCCTCATGCGAGGCAGATACTCAAACCACATGGCCACCGCTGCGGTACCTTGAAAGAATCCAGTGGCGTGGAAAGCGGTTACTTTTTTTCTGTTTTGATGCAAGTGAGAACAGGAGGTGACGTGCTCTATATGCAACTGGAGTGCGCACATACATGTTTGAACACATGTATTCATTTCTGTTTCGTGTTTACTTTGTTTCAGGTAGTGAGGTAAGGCATGCGTTTATGGTTTTTTTTTCTTACTCCAGGTGTGTCGGATTCCGGCCGTCACGGTGTAACGTGAGCCGGATGAGGAGCTCACCTGTCTGTTACGCGTGATTTAGCGCAGAGGCGTGACAAGAGGAGCTCATCGGCCGTTGCCAGGAAGCTAATAAACAGAAAAGAAGTCGGCAGTTCGCCGACTTCTTCTGTACTTCTGTCTGCCATTTTGTATATGTGTCGCTGTCGTGCGGAAAGTAAAATAAATACACGTGAGCTCTGCGTAGCGGCTGCGTTTTTACGCTATGCATTCAGACTGCGTTCTAGAGTGCTCGCGCAAATAAGTATTTTTGTGCAGTGGATTATTAACATGACAGTCTTGTTTCACGGCAGCACGGTCTTTCGACCGCTTCAATAAACTGCCGGAAATGGCTGCGCGAAAGGCAATGTTCTCATGTTGAATTTGAATGTGGAATATTGCGGAATATTGTCACGCCGAGAAAGCACGCTTTAGTATACGAATCAGTCATTCAATCGGAGAAAACTCTTCGATGAGCGTTAGAAGCTTCTCGGCTCTATGTAAGATAAAGAGGCCATGTAGCGGCGGCTTTTGCTCCTCTTTTTTTTTTCTCACATCCACTATGCGGCAGCTGTTTCGAGCACCTTTTTGGAGCACTGCAAATTCCATTCGTCCTTCACTGCCTTTTTTTCGTCAGCAGTATCTCACTGCGTATGCATGGATCTCCTCTTTATGAGTAGTGATCTTTACTTTTTTTTACCTTGCCATTTATTCTTGTTTTCTCCTCATCCCATCGGCCTTGGGACCTCCATCTATAGCGTTGGTTGCTTTCTTTGCGATGTCGTTCTCATCATTTCACTGCATAACCAGACCAGTGCATGCACACTTAAAGTTCTAAACCTTGGCCTCATTGTTTGCAACTTTGACTACTGTTCTGTTGTCGTGCAGTTCCGAATTCTTGTGTCCCGACACATGCACCACACTTGCGTTTCGGCGGCCTCATTTTGCTAAGAGCCTTTGAGGATTATTAGGCTGCACTCGTATATCAGCAACATTGCTGGTTGTACCACAGAACACTCGTGTCTGATCGGAACTGTGTACATGTGCGAAATCATGCCGACACGTGCAAAACGATCTGTTAGGTTGAGAGGCAGAGTCTGCTGCATCAAGACCATTGGGGGCACGGGATCCACCAAACGTCGTGATGGACGCGGGGGACAGTTGCACAAGTTACATTAAAGCGTAATCACCGCGTAATCACGCTCGAGCGCGTCTTTAATCGCATGTTTAAAGTGCCGTTGTCCCCGGCCTGAAAAGCTGTCGCGGCGTCTCCCTATTGTTTCATCGTTGTTTTTCGCTGTAGCTTCCTCCGCCCTTAATATTCTGCCTTCCGTTTTGCAATATTAATAGATGCCGTAAGTACGATAGAAGCGACTCCCCGGTGACTTCAACCTCGAGGCCTCTAGACCTCGCCCGGCGGCCGCTTCGGCCACTGACGCCGCGTTGGATGTGGGTTGTGCAGCGGTAGGCGCGAACCGGAGCGGCGAGGCGTAGGAGGAATAGGAAGAGCGGCCCGGGGGGTGGGGGGGGGGGGGGGGGGGGGGGGCAGCGCTCGCGGTCGGCACGGCGTCTTTCTTTCCCTGCTGGCATGCGGGAAGGAGAGTGACGACGGCCAGTTCCTTCGCCGAGCATCGGTCAGCGCGGCTATGTGCGCCTGCGGCGGCGGATGTAGAGGGCGCAGTTTGATTCCACGGGTACCCCGGAGGCTGCCCGTCTATCCGGAAAGGGTGGAAAGAGGATGCCAGTCAGTGCACCGGCCTGCGAGGGGTGCGATCACGTCGCGGACGTCTAATTTCGGATGAGGATGCAGACGCTTGGTTGGTGTAGAGGCGCCCCGAGGATGCGGAGGCTCTGATAATGTAGAGGCGCCCTGGATATGCGAAGGTTCTGATGATGTAAGGCTCCTTCAGGATGCGGATGTTTGGTGGTGTAGAGGTGCCGCGATGATGCGGTCGTTGTTGCGCCCCGAAAATGCCTCCGTGATGTAGAGGCGCCCTGCTGGTGCGGAGGTCCTGGTAAGGCAGAGGCGCGTCCTGGGTATCTGGATGTTCTGGTGGTGAAGGGACGCCCCGCGACTCACTCGACTTGGCTGCTATCCGCGTGTCTCTTGGTTCCGTACGTCGTGGGTTCGACGTCGCACGCCATGTGGTAGCGAAGAGAGAAAGCAGCTCTCTCTAGAAAATCTGTAGCAGTTTCATTGTTCTCTGTAGCGAGCATTTAAAAATCAGATAAAAATAAAGAAACAGCCACTGGGACAACTTTCAGTGAAGGGATTGTTTTCTCTGTGCTGCCGAAACAGTACCCGACATGGCTTGTCTACGAGAACCTCCTGTTTCAGGGCTTCCTTTAACACGCATAAATCATTGTGCATGTAACTGAGACCACTTTGCAAACTGCCTCGCGCACACCGCCTTTAACGATCTTCCAAGGATCGTGTTCACAGTGATGTGCGGGAATTAAAACCGTTCACCGACCGCGTCGGGTGGGGCAGAAGTTTTGTGCCCACGTGCACGCCATCTTTCTCGCAGCGCGCGAACTGGCGACAGCTTTTCAGAGCGCTCCCTGAGGGCAAGCTTTACATAAGACCTTCATCGCCCCCTCGCCTTTGCGGCTCAGCCAGTGTGTCCCTCACGGTGCCGAACACGCTCTGAGAAACAACGCCACATTCTGGAAGGCATATATATATATATACTACGCACATGCAAAAGAGGCGGCGTAGGTGCGGTGACAGCGCGTGACGGAAGCGTTTGTCTTGGGGGTGTGTGTGCGCGACTCCGTTTCAGTTCTGCTCCTTTCGCGCATGTCGCTGAATGCTTGCCGGGAGGGGTATTGTTGCATTCGAGAGGAGTGCACCCTCCCAAGGTGCTTGAGGGGGGAGAGGGGATGGTGACTAGTGAGGGCAGAGGGTGTTGGTGAGAACCGCAGGGCGCGCGCGCCTCGCGAAACGCCGCATCCCACGCACGCACGCACACGCTCCTCGGCAAACGAAACTGCGCTGGAGCTTTGTGCGTCCCGCGTTGTCCGTTTCGCTCTTCTTGAGGTCTCCCTGCTTATCGTCCCCGCTTTACACCACCACCTGCCCGGGAGACGGGGACCCCGCCCTGTGTCGCTTTTGCCCACGCCTTCACCAGACTGCTTTCCCGCTCGTCCACCGCGCCTTGTGAGGTACGCTGAGTTCTACGACGCTTGCTGTGCGAGGGAACCTAGGTCGGTTTCACGTCTCGTTCGCCACCGAGCGGAGAGGTCAAGCAGCTGTCAGCAAGAAGAGGCTGAAAAATCACGGAATCGTTTTGCATTTTACTCGTAGCATAGGCTGATCAATTCTATAAATTTTGGTGCGAAACCTTGAGAGCAGATTGAATGGTGGCTGCACAAAAACCTTCCTTCAAATTTGTAGATACAATCTTCCCTGTGCCTCGTTTATGTTGCGCCGAATCTGTAAGATGTATGTTAACCAATTAGACCAATACGCTGTACTGTTGTCCTAAGTGTTTGTGTATTATATCAGCACCCGTCGGCGCATTACGCAGCGTCGCCTAAACGTTAAGGTCAATTCTCAATGCAGTGGGTAACTTATGCGTGGATCCTTCCTTTTTTTACTTTTTCGAAAGCATCTGCCATCGATAGATTTGTAATGTCACAAACAAACGTTTAATGAAGTACCCGCTTCCCTATCCTTTCTTACTATCGCTCCCCCCTTCTTTCCCTCTCCCTGTCCTTTTATTCCCGCTAGTCGGAGCTCAGGTGCTTCAGGTTTCTATGGCAGATGCCGCGGCTAGCGACATCTTTTCCTTCCATTGTTATTTTATTAATGAATAACCACTAACAGCATACCCGCTTCGAACAAAAACTGCGTCACAAGACAGATTTCGCCTCATACTGCCTCGAATTTTCGAAGGCCATGAATGGTGAAACGATGGGCTAAGGTTGGCGAAGTCCATGATGCGTTGACAGGTTGGCCCGAGGTCGTTTGTCGATGAATGACCGGTAATGGCAGTACCCAAGCTCGGGCCGAGGTAGACAGCCGCGTACGGCCCGGGGAGTTTGAGCCGGTTCGGTGGCTCGGGCGAAGCTTCGGGCAGAAGCTTCCTCCAGCAGCAGCTTTACCGGTTGGTGACCTTACGATTCTCGTCCTGTCTAATGAACGCGCATTTAAATGTAAGCCCTCAGGGACCACCAACTATTCCGGCCACTTAGCCCCGCGCTCGTGAACTTGGTCTTTTAATTTTCGCGTAATTTCGGCGAGCGTCTTCATTCGGCCTTCATCCGCGGCCGCACTTGTCCCAAGGTGGTCTGCTAGGTCTCTCAGGGTGGTCGGCGTCTTCGTCAAAATCACGATCATCATCCCGCTTTGACTCCATCCAACGACAAAGGCATCAAACTTCATTAGCCCATTATACCGTATTCTAAGTCGCTGCATGGGCTATCCAGGACGGTCGGTCGCCCTAAATTTACCAGCACATACAGGACTGGGTCATTTCTGTGCTTTCTTTTCTTCGCGGTTTTGGGGGACGCGAACCCAAACCAATGCGTCTCGAGAAAAGTCAGTGGAATCGCCGCGCCGAAGGCGCACAGAAAACGCAGCGTAGCGTATGCAGCTACTATAGTATATGCCTCTAGTCGCGCTTGCGTGTGCAGCGCGCAGCTTCTCGGAGCGGAGAGCCCAGACGCTTCGGGAGCCGGCGCGCGCCGGCACGTCTCTCCCCCGCATCCCAGAGGAGTGTGCCGTCATCGTAATAAGCGGGTGCGCGCTTTCATATCCGACTCTGGGTGGCAGACCACAGTGCGACGCGGCCACAGCGCAGGGTTCCGCTCCGATTCGCGGCGGCGGCGGCCACAGAGGACAAGCAGGAGACTCCTCGTGCCGCCTCGGGCTTCGCAGGAGCCTCCGTCGTCTCCTGCTTGCTCGCGCGCTGCCTCTCTTTTTGTTCTTCGGCTGGCCCGCTCTCGTAGAGTGACGGGCTCTCTCGCCGCGGCGTTGTTGTGGGTGCGAAGGGAGAGCGTGTGCGGAGAAAACGCGTCCCTCGCGTCTCCCTGCTGCTGCTGCTGCGCGCCTCGGCTCTCTTTTGCGGTCGCCGTCACGCCGCCGAGTCGCGCGGGGCGTCTTCGTCGTGCGGTGGGTGGTTTCTTTTCAGCGGGGGAGAGGGGGTGATGCGGAGGAGCGGCGTCGCGCCACACTGCGTGCAGCACAGTTGAGGCGTCCGTCCGAAGAGGGGACGTGCCCCGAGGTGCTGCTGTCGCACGCAAACTCGGCCACGAGGGGCTCGTCCTCTCCTCATCCACTGGGGCGTTCCTTTCTCTCTCTCTCTCTTTGCCGTTTTAAGACAGAGCCTTGTTTGCCTCCTTCCACTGTCGGGAGCGTTGATTATTTGGTCCGAAAAACGAGAACCCTGGGAAAAGTGCGGCCACTGGAGCAAGGGGGGGGGGGGGGGGGGGGGGGGAGGCTGCGCTGGTGCGGGCCTGTGTTTGTGAGACGAGGGAAGGGGGCATGGTGTACCCAAATAGACTGCCTAGCAGCGTCGGGCGGCTTCATGCATTGCTGCGTCTCGGTGGCATCTGAGTATATTCATGCACTGCCATGTCTGTTATAGAGGAACGGAAGCTGGCGGCTCGAAATCGCGTCTTTTTTTTTTTTTTTCACCTTCCTTCCAGGTGACATGTCTTGGAACACGCTTCGCCACTCGGAGCTCTTCGTTGCTCTTCTCGCTTCGCGGTTAGGATGAAGTTTCGCAGATATTATTTATGCATCTATTCGTGATATACTGCTTGCTGCGATGCGGGGTGCAATGGTGTTGAGCGCCGGATTGCCTCGTGGCCATCCAGCCCGCTTGACCTGCTGCGTTAGACGGGCTCCGGCCTTCCTATTCAGCTAATAAATATTGTCTGTCCTGCCCGTCGCCTGTTGTGTAGCCAGAGGCAGAACGCACAATTAGTGCTGTAGAAACAAACCACTGCGACGACTGGCATCTTTATCGCTCATGGCTTTGTGCTTGTGGGCGTCATCGTCACCTTTGTCTCACCACAAAGTATTTGTTCGACATGCAGAAAGCATAATAACTCAATCTCGGTTCGGGCCGCCGCGGTGACTGAGTGGTTATGGCGTTCGGCTGCCGGCCCGAAAGATGCGGGTTCGATCCCGGCCGCGGCGGTCGAATTTCGATGGAGGAAAAATTCCAGAGGCCCGTGTGCTGTGCGATGTCAGTGCACGTTAAAGAAGCCCAGGTGGTCGAAATTTCCGGAGCCCTTCACTATGGCGTCTCTCATAGCCTGAGTCGCTTTGGGACGTTAAACCCCCATAAACCAAAACCACCAATCTCGGCTCGTGATTGAATCCTTAGGAGGGAGTCGCTGTTGGAACTGAGGAGCCGAAGGTCCGACTCTCGGCTGGAGCAGCGATGCTTGGCTTTTTTCGCTTTATTCTCTGATGACCGGTTCACGTGTCAAAAATGAAAAAAAAAAAGCACGAGGAGGAAGCATCATTAATCCCCGAGGAGATCCTTAAACGCCCCCCTTTTTTGTAGACGCATTAGTCGCGCTTCGTCGAAACCGCGACGCCAAGGTGCCACCCCTTGGCCTATTAACGAGCGGAGGTTGCGTCATCAGCCGCGTTCGCTTCGCGTCGTCTCCCATCGCCTGTGCTGAACCTCAAGTCTTAGCGGGTGTTCGCGCCAGCAGAGAAGGCGACGGCTTTCAGACAATTTAGCCTTCAGGCGTCTCATCTTACGTCCTAAACTGCCGATCACGTTTGAAACCGCACTGGGAGTTGAGTCCTGCTGGTTTGACGTGCTGTCAGGGCGCCTCGAACTTCGCACTCATCTGCAGCCGCAGCGGTTTGTTTCAGCATACAGGATCGACACTTGCAGCTGACTTGAGCCCCGGGTGGCCGCGCTTATGTCAATTAAGCAACACTACCATGTCGAGCTTTGAAATAGATCGAAAACCGTATGTCCTATAGGAATTCGGCCTTATGGCCCACATTCTGTAAGCGTTTTCTTAAAACCCTTGCCTTATTAAGTGCTTTCTCTCTTTCTCTCCTTTCCTTTCTCCACATTACGTGCACCCGAGATTGGGGGAGGTGAAAACGGAAACAGGAGTCTCTCTGTCTCTCTTCGAGTTAAGTTTTGCGGTGATGTCCGTAGCATATATATCTGAGCACGCGACCGTTGTGAGCATATTCTGCGAGGAACTTGCACCTTTTCGATAATGTTTTTTTTTAATTTACGAGAGCGTGCCTTCTGGTATAAAGTATTGATTTACAAATAAAGATGCACGCATGCAGATTCCCGAAGGGAGCGCGCGGTCACCGCCGCTCTTTGGGAACAAGCGTTTGTAGTTGGTGGACGGCTTTTGTGGAAGCTTTCGTGGTTTTGAATGCGCTTTAGATTACCGTTATAGGGCTACAAACGGTCGCCACGTCCCACCAGAAACTCACATCAACATGTGGCTCGCGGACGGTAACAGGGACCGTGTCGAAAGCGATTGTTTCCTGCATCGGACAGTTATACCGGGATGACGAGCCACGTGTCGATTGAGCAGGCTTAGATGTCGCAGCAGGAATGGTTCCTGGGCTGTTGCTTCGGTGTCGTGTTGCTGGGCGCTGGGTGTAAACACAGACTCCACGATAAGAGGCTCCAACTCAGGCGCTTGTTTTGGGTCTACGTATACCAATGTCAGTGCTAAGCTTTCAAAAATTTCACTCCTAGGAAAATAACTGGCATATGCCACACCTTCTGAAACATTTCCGATCCCCAAAAGGCTCTGAAACTCGCAGGGAATAGTCAGAACCTATTGACTATACCAGTCATTCGTCGCCGCATCCCCGCCTAGAAATCTTGGGCCGTCTGAATTCATGCGACGATAAGGCTGCCGCCACTGCTCATTGAGAACCGAGGCAGCGACTTCGTGGGTCAACCAACTGGCTGGCAGCAAAGAAAGGGAAGCAGCGGCGTGTAGTCGATGCTTTAGGCATAACTGGCAGCGAAACCTCGATGCAGTTGAGCATCCCTCCCCCTCCCCCTCTCTCCCGTATTCCGGGCAGTACAGCTCTGCCTCACGTTACTGCAGCTTCGCCTTGTCATCCGGCAAGTCTCGCTTCTTTCGCATATGCAGGCGCTCCGTGTAGTAGTAATACATGCACCACACCTGCGGCTAACCCTTCGAACCATGTGCCTCGATCTTGCGTTCCGCGTACACATTCTATCGATCGTGAGTCACTCCGACTGCGCTTGTGACGCATGGACGTGGTTGAGACATTCGAGAAATCCGATGCCAAGCCAGTTGGATACGCCACAGCCGCTGCCGTGTTTGTTTGCCGGCTCCTATATAGTGCGGCAGGTGACGCGTCGAGCGCAGTTGCCCTTTTCTGACGCGGATTCCGAGTAGCTCCGCTGACTGAGCGCGGTGGCAGAGGAAAGAGAGGGAGAGCGAAAGAAGGAAAGGCGCAGAAAAAAAAGAGGCGATTTCCTCCTTTGTTTCGTCGCGCTTTGCCTAATCGCGGTTCTCGCGAGCAGCCCCCTCGGTCCGGTTTCGCTGCCTCATCTGTACTCGCGTGGTGGCGAACGCACTCTCGCGCGATTGTGGGGGAGGGCATTTAGCCGATCCGGTTTTTGGTCGTCGCATATTACTGCTGCGTACGGGCGCATTCCTTTCGTTCGTGTTTCTTGACCCTGTTTTCATGGCCCCCTTTATTTGCTCTCTTTTCTTGCAGTTGCGTAAACGAAAACAGTTATGTTGTTTGTGTGCTTTCTTTTTCTGCGTTGACTGTGTGGTTTAAGTGCAGCGTCTAAAATCACTCCTCCTTCGTGGTTCATTTTAGCAGCGCTAACCCTTGTAAACTTGTCTAGGAGTAGGCGTTCCTACATAGGCAGGTCACTTATTTAGTTTTTTTTTTAATTTAATCGGATAAAAGGTATGGATATCCACGTGTACTAAAAAGAAAATCGAGTTTGGGATGGCATGGTTGAAATCATGGAGAAAAAAATGGACGTAAGCAGGATATGTAATGCGCAGAGTAGACAACCTATGGTCACGACTCCGTCCTGTTAATGTTTTCAGCAAAAATTTGTTCTCTGGTTCCTTGTGGGCATGTCAACGTTTGACCGGCAGCAGGAGAAGAAAAAAAACATTATGGTTGGGAAAGAAATGAATTTAAAAATTTCCCGCCGCTCAGCTCAAACTCGTGACGTCTACCAAAACGGCGGGTGCCTAGTAATACACATTCGTACAAATACTGTGACGCAACCGCTCGGCTTACAGCGTTCCGGATATAGTGTCGCGCGATTTCTCGTTGCAGAGAGCTTACATGCATGTGCTAGTCAAGTTGAAGGCTGGCTTGCGACAGGGATTCGAACCGACGATATATGCGGCTTCAATTGTATGCCTTCCCAGACCTTCTGATGAAAACTTTGATGCAACCGTTCATCGCACAGCGTTCCGGGGGGTGCATACTGTTCTCAATCTGCGCGATATGCTTTGTGAGTGGATTCCTGCGTGGCTTCCCAAAGTGGGTACGCCCGAGCACACCCCATGGTTCTTTGGAGTGTACCCTGACACATAATCTGCAACACTTGTTGTTGGGCTAGTTGGTAAGCCGCGATCTCATAAGAACCGGCTCCAACCAGCGTCCTCCTTCATTCTTGTCCGTTGTCCTTTTACGCTGGTTCTTATGAGATCATATGATCTGCGTAATACTTTGCGACGTCCTTTCAGTATACTCCAAATATATATTCTGTGGAAACGCATTCATGCAGCGATTTTTCTTTTTTTCCGCGGCCAGCGCAGCACGAAAGCCTTGAAGCCTTCATCTATATGCGAAGGAGACAAGATCTCCAGAAGCGACGGCGGGGAGTGTGACGTAAGACCGACGTAGCCATGCCACGTATAGTAAGCAGCTGGTGATGATTCATGTCGCTGAGCATTTCTTGGAGCGTACGTTATCTTACGAGGCGCGCCGCCGTTGATAGCGAATGGCGATAACCGCACGCGCTCCCCCCCCCCCCCCCCGTGCTTGGGAGAGCCGCTTGAATCGGGCCGCTTGCTCCAAGAGTCTCGAAAGAGTTGCGCGGTGCGGGAGGCGGTGTTACGTCATTGGCTAACGCGTTGCGTGGTCGCCTGCTAATCGCGCGTACCTCTTCGGCACGCCAGTCACGCTTGAATCGCGTCAGGCCGATCGCGCGCATTTTTTTTTTTTTCCCGAGAACATGACCTGTGCGCGCGCACCGCCAGAGGCACGCAGCGGCGAGGGCGCCAACCATGATGCGTTTGCGTCGGCTCGGTAAACACTCCGGCCGTCTTCCTGTACCTGTGTGACTCGCTCCGACCGCACGTCGATGATCGAGCTGGAAGTCGTTCATCGCAGGAGAGAAGTATGACCGTGAGACATGCTTCTGGTATTTGTTGCCCGCTTTGTCTGTAAGCCGGTGATTGTGTCCGGTGTACCTGCATGCAGCATCAACAGCGCGAGTTTACTGAGCAAACCTTCGCCTGCGGCGGATGCGATGATTGAAATCTGTACCTTGGCCGTATACGCATTGTTTTAAGTTCTTAATTCTGTTTTACTTAGGCGAGCATATGTCTGCATTGTGGGCAATGGTTTGTGTCTACACATTTTTTCTACTCCTGCTGCAGTCGGATACAACTCAAGAACGAAGCTGCTTTTTCCTGTGAAAGGACCCCCTTCCAGCCAGTGGCGTCGTCCGATTCTCGTCACCCTGCTAGCGTGATAATGCAGGGAGTGACATATGAAAGGGGGTAGTCCCCTCCCTCCATGGTCGGTGATAGTCCCTTCCCTGCATTTTCACGCAATAAGGGCCACGAGAATCGGACGACGCCATTGGCTGGAAGGGGGTCTTTTGGTGTGGAAAAGCCGCTTAGTTCTTGAGTTGTATCCATCTATAGAATGTGGATGCTGTATTTGCTGTGAAAAGGGGCCCTGCTGTTGACCTATTGTGAGGAAAAGGCTGTTTATATGTCGTTTCCCCCCTAGCCTGCCCTTTCCAGCTTCCACGCCATCGCTTTATTGGTGCCGACAACCGAAGAAAAGTCGTCTCTCTGGAGGGTGAAATGTTAGCTCCTCGCGTTCTAAGAGAACCGTGGGTACTGCAAATCGTGTCATCTTGATCCGTGGATAACGGAAAGCTTTCCAATTTTGTGAGCTTCCCTGCAAGGCTTATGTGAAAGGAAAATCTCGTCACGCGTGATTCTGGCTTCTGCAAGAATGCCGTCGGAACGCCAAGACAGAAAAGGCGAAAAGGCCTTGGCCAAATCACAGCGTCTCTTGCAGGCCGCCCCTCACCGCCGATGATCGCCGCGGCCAGTGTCCAAGAATCTTGAACTCCATTAGCGGGCGTGAATCGATGCGAGGCTGTCTGCAGGGTTTGCGTTGACTGTAGACTAGTATATAGGTTGCTTTTTGTCGATATAAAGTCTGTAGACATTATTGACAGAAGTCTACGGACAGTTTATATAGACTGTCTAAAGATATCTTTGTAAGGGACGTCCACATTCTGCCCTGACACAGTCGGTGCCGCGGCCTCCTTGTTGGCGTTTTCTATCGTCAGGAGCACCGTATGCTTTGCGCAACGCCCCGTCCCACCCCACAGAACTTGGCCCAAGAAGATGCGTCCCGGCAAAACGGCAAATGCATTTCGCCAGTTCCTGTCCACGATGCACCGGACGCGTTGCTGTCCCATGCGGGGACGCGAGAGGGCGTCGTCGTTGCTGCAGACCGATGACTCAGTCCCGTCCAGTCATCATTCCAGGAGTAGTAGCCGACGTATACATGTCCGCTGGATGGCGGCGGTCAGTGAAAACCCCCTCCCCCTCATCCGATATACATTTCCCCTTGCAGCCAGCGCTGTAGTAACGACCCTGTCTCCCGGGGGGGATGTGTCCTCTTAATGGCAGTCCTGCCCCCCTCCTCTGTCTGCCGCCCGCATCCCCCGTGCGGGACGACCGCCTCGGAGGGAGGAGGAGGGCATTAAACGCCACTGCCTGAGCTGTCACCGCTTGGGCTAACGGATCTCGCCGAACGTCGCCAGTTCTTCTGAGAGGCGACGCGTGTGAGGTCTCTGTGGTAATATCTCCGCTCGTGCGTGCGTGCGAGTACGGCCAGCCAGCCAGCCAGCCAGGGCCGCGACATTAGCAGCCGCACGCGACTGTCGCGCCTTAATCGCCGGCGCCGGTGTGTGTCCATTCTCCGTCCTCTTCGTCCCTCGAACGTTGCGGTCGTTGAAGGCTCCCCCCACTTCTGAAGCCATTTCCTGATACCGAGGGGAGGCTCCTCCCCTCCTCCTCCTCCTCTGTGGCACATTTTGCGCCGTTATTTCTTTCTTTTTTTCTTCTTCTTTATCGAATTCCTTTACTGCTTCTCATACACGCGGAGTCTGTCCTTCTTCGTCTCCCTTTTTTTCTTTTCATTCGCCTCGGCTGCGGTAATAATTACGATGCATTGTATCCGCGGCCGTCGGCACTTCCCTGGCTCCTCCGTTCAAGGCCGCGGCTTTTTTTAGACCCGCCGCCCCCGCGTATAGCGCGTGCCGAAACGACGTGTGACACGAGCGTAGGTGTGTGTGTGCCACCGAAGTGCCGTGAGCCTGAACCAGAGTTCGTCTGTGCGTGCGGCAAAGCCGCCCCCTGGGCCAGTTTTGCTTTTATGGCGCGTCTTGCGGGGACACGCAGCGATTTCGAAAAATAAGCGCATGTACCAAACGCTGAACGTTGTGCCGCAGCCCCGTGAATCGACGCGGATGTCAATGTTGGAAAAATGCAGGCCGGGGCATGATCAACGATATCAGTTTATGCCAGGACGGAAACAGGTATGTTTCTTCCCACGGTGGCACCACAAGAGCGACTGCGGTCATCGACGGCTCGAGTTCGATTCTGAGCCGCTGCGGATTCATTTTGATTGGGCCGGAATGCAGAAACATCGGTTTGTTAACATTTCGGTGCGCCATAAAGAAGGCCATCGGAATTAGACCAAGGCCCTCCACATTGCGGTGTTCCGTCCATCACTGTAGGGTTTGTGGGTGTGGAAATCGCAGTTAATTTTGAAATATATGTGCTCGTTAATTCTTTCGTGGGGGAGCTTCATTCAGCGCAATACTGTCGGAAAGCTCGTTGCATACGGTTGAAAACTGAATCTGGAAAAAAGAACCTCCCATGAACTTTTTTACGATTGCAGGTCGTCGAGGTGGTGGTTGTGAATAGATAACACTTTCGGCTGTGTATAGTCGACACGGGTTGACGGGTTGGTTGTGTACACCTGCTACCACAACTGCGTGCTGTGAGGGACGCAGTTGTGGAGGATTCAGAAATAATGTTGGCCTCCTCCTCAGTGCACAGGATAAGCTGCGGCAGGGGTAGCACCGTCGTCTCAAGAACCAAATGCTGGTGGGCTGGTCTCTCCGATGGTTAAGTTCGTTTAAATACCAATATTTAAATTGCGAGGCCTGTTAAAAATGAACGACTGAAAAAAAAAATAGAGGGAAAAAGCTGAATGAGTAGCATTCCACGCAATGTATGAACTGCTTTCAATAGGGAGTGAATGAATAAACTGACCTCATTTTCTACTGCCATAAAGAGGTGCCGGCGGCGTTAAGCGTCGCAACCGTTGACGCGTCACCGTTACGACCGAAATGGCAGCGGTCCCCTACACGAAACGACCTGCTCGTGGAATGGCGGAGGAGGAAAGGGTAAAAAGGGGTGGGAGAGGGGGGGTTCTTAGGAACCGCAGAGAGCGCATCGCTCGTGCGTTTGCCCCCGTTTCCGCACACCGCGGGCGCACGTATATCAGCGGCGACATTTCTGAGCGGGCGACGTTTCGGCAAACCGCCTGGAGGGTCTCCATATCTTTCTCTCTTGCTTTTCCGTACGTACCTTCCTACGTCTCCCTCCCTCTGTGGGTCTGTTATATCACCTGAGATCTTCCCTTTGTGGGGCCGAGTAAAATCCGCTTGCGGTCGCTCCGCATGCCGCCTATTCTTCGGGGCGTTTCCGCCTCAAGTCCGTGTCATTTTCTTTTTTTTTTATCGCTGGACTGTTTCTCTCCGCTTGCTTTGTCAAAGCGGCCGCCGTAGCTGTTGCCTTTACCGGCCGTCCTCAGCTTTGCGCCGTTCTCTGTCGTCTTCTTTCGGTGCTTTTCCTCCCCACGGGCAGACTCCTTTGTGTCCACATGCCACGCTTGAAGCTATATAGTGCAGTTTGAGGAAACAACTGATTTGGTTAAAGCGCTGGTTGAAGTAACACCCATCTCGCCGCCGCATCGTTTCCAAGTTGCTGGCAAAACTTGCGGACTTAGGTCAGCTCCTTCTCGTGGTTTGGACGTGTAGACAAAACGCGATCCTGCCTAAATGCGCACTGCGCCTTTGAGAGGTTCCAGGCTCGAGCACTCTGCGTTCTGTGTCAGTGCCTGCGCCAGTGCGACAAGTTCTGAGATAGTGCCAGTGTGGAGGTGCGTTTTTATAGCGCAGTTCAGGTCGTGTCTGCAGCACTTTAGGCGGGCGCTTTAGTCGCAGTATTGGGCGAGAACCATTTTGTATGCGCACTCAAAGCGAACTTGTATCACCATAATCAGCCACATGTGGATTTCATGCCTGTACATGCATATACATGCCAGCATGTTCCGTTTCTTTGCGCATTTGTGGCTCGGTCGCAACATTATGCGTTGTTGAGCAAACTTCGTTGCCACACACTGTGCTTGTTCATGAGAAAGGGAGTCGGCTGGAGAGGGTGTCAAACTCTAACAACACCGGCCCCTGCTGGTTTCATCTTATGTTGCAGTCGTTCTTTCTTGCGGCGTACACGTTTCCTCGTTACGAAACGTCCTTGTTTTTATTTGTGTTTTAATTTTCGATGTATATGCCAGCCTTCGCTAAACTCGGGCATGACCCTGAGAGCTGGCCAAGCTCCCCTTAATGGCATCCGAAACGCCTCTAAGAAACTATATAGTACGTTTGACCGCATGGTGCGTGCCCGCAATGCTCTCGTATCGTTTCCTCTCGTGGTCTACAATAATAAGACCGCGCGTTCCGGGCCGTTCGGCGTGCGGGGGGAGCTCCGTGCGTGGACGACCGACCATTCTCTATACAGACTTCGCACGCATCGTCGCTATACAGGGGGATTACAGTACACAGCTATCGATCGCGCACTCTCGTCCATTGTTTCTTTGGCTCGACTCTCGGGGAGTTTCGCCAACCGACCATACGGACAGGGTGCTCCTTTTGTCTGCATCTTGCGGCATCCCTGTTCGTCTTCGGGCGGCGACGTGCCTCCGGCCCCGTGCGAGAGGTGGTCGGTCGCAATACGTACTGCGTGCAGCCCCCTCGTGGGACACAAACGTCTCTTGTGCCTAAATGGTCCGCACGTGCTCGCTTCTATATCGGAGCGCTCGACGTGGCTCCCTAGGAACCTTTCCCCGCCTCCATTCATTCCTGCCGCCGATCTCCGCGCTGGTGCGTACACGGAGCCCCGGTCTCGCCCGGTGAGCGCAAACCAGGCGGCAGCAGCGCGATGTGAACGCGTCCCTTTGTTGCCTGGCTATACGAGGTGCCGTCGGTCTGCCGGTTGACGCGTAATGGGGAAAGGAAGTTGGCGCACTGATCGCGCTCATGGGGGGCGAAAGATGTGGAGAGGGGGGGGAAGCGATCTTCGTAGCCTCGAGCACTTTTTGTCGGTCGGTAAGTGCGCCCTTTGTGCCATTGACATTGCGGAGCTCCTTTATTGTTGTTATTGTACCCGCGGTGGTTGTGTCTCTGTCCGCTGCTGCTTTGTTCTGCGTGCTGACGAGGCTTTCGGCTGCTGAACGCGTCGTGGCCGTGGAGCATAGTTGCGGCGGCGGCGCCGAGCAACTGTCCCTAATGACGGGCGGCGTCTATTTTCGGGCCCCGATGTGGATAACTGCGGCGGGAACTGCCCCAAGAAGTGCGGTTGTTGGCGCTAGCGTTGTAGGAGAGGCATGAAGGAGTATAGCGTGCTCTCCCCCCAGGCGTATTGCTTCGCGTTGCGCTCCCGTTTGTGCTCTGCGGGCGCATGCTTATAGCGGAACACGTTTTTGTAAGCGCCTGTTATTCACTCACTTATATATTTCGTCTGTGTGTTTGTGCGTACATGGCTTAAAAGGAGTTAAATGACCAGTAAATGTTTCCTCATCTTTCGCATCTGAAGCCAGTATATGGTTGCACATATTCGAGGGCGTGTGATGGGAGAATATGAGTCATGCGTATGACGCATGTCCCTTCCTTGTCACCGACCAGGAAAAGCTACGGCCTCGAGGGCCGTCTGAGAGATGAAACGGTGTGCTGCCTGCGTGTTTGTCGCCTGGGGAGATTTTCAGGCAGCAGCAATCGGCCCTTGTGTTGATTTCCTGCCGGAGTAATTGGCCGCCTCCCATCCGGATGAGCAGCTTCAGATGCTACACGAGGCGCTCATTCGCATGCTTACCACAGCGGTCGTTAAACCGGTACATTTGGTTAACTTGTCTTAGGGAAACGCCATGTTCTTCATTCTACGCTTTCCTCTTTCCGTCTATCTGTATTATCCTCCTCCTCCAAGACAGGTGCTGCAGTTCAGCGTTGTGTACGTCTCTCTTTAGCCACAGAGGAACCAGGTACGATAAGAAGCCAAAAGTATTCGTATTGCTATTACGCAGATGCGCTGTCCTCTCTTACTGTCGCCTCGGTCTGCCTCCTCGTGTCTTAAAAGGCGACAGCAAAGCTGTTTCGGTTCGTACCCTGACGTGTAGTAACACGTGTTCTGTAGCCGGAACAAGAGTTGGACGTGCGAGCTTTTCTCCCGTGCCTCGGCTGTGTACCCGGACAGGACTGTGCACGCGCGGGCGTGTGCTGCTACTACGCACGATCTGGGTGTGCTTCGTGTCCTGCTGCCGTTCCGGGGGCGACGGTTTAGGGGCAGTGGGAGGAAGGAAGCTTCCTTCCCACCGCTGCAGTGGGTGACCAAGGCTGGCCGATCGTGACTTCTCCGCCGGCGCTGGCACGCTGACCGAGACTGGGAGAGGCGGTGCCTCCTCCTCACCACGCTCCGGGCGGACCTTGCTTTCGTGGAGACCCCCTCCTCCTTTCGCCTCCATCCGCTCGATTTTGGGCCGAGCTCGATGACCGGCCCGTGTTCGCTCACCGGAAGAGGTGCGGTCCCGCCGCGGTGAGGTTCGCGTGTTCGCTTGCCTGCCTGTCTGCCGTGGCGTGGTCGGTGCGTCTCTGGTACGTACAGGTAGATGAAATATGACCATCGAGGTAAGGAAACGCGTAATGGTGATTGAAATAAGGAAGTAATTATATATTGGCGTGGAGCGCAGTGCAGCCGTACGGCTTCAAAGGAAATCTGTGCAGCTCTCACGTGTAGAAAGTTCGTAGTGGGAGAAAAATTCTTCCTGGTCCGGAGATCGAACCCGAGACCACAGCCTCTCCGAGGCAGTCGCTTTACCAACTAAGCCACCAACCAGGAAGGCTAGGAGATGGCAGGGCGAGGCGTGTGGAAGCCGTGCGAGATCGTTATAGCTTTCCTTTGTGACCGTATGGCTGCCCTTCAGTTGATGTTAACGAGTAATCAATTGATTCCTTATCTTGTTTCACTAAGTTGAACTCCCCTGAAACACATTGGATTATGATCATTCGACCAATGACTGCACCATGAGTGAGAAACACAACAGAATTCGACAACAGGCTTAGTTCTTGACAGCCAGTGTCAACATAATTCGTCCTTGTGTCAAACTGTCTGCCCCCTTTTTGCATTGCAGCTACCTGTATACTTATAGCCTAGGTATGCGAAGCCGCGTCTACTACTCACTGACTCTGGACGCGCGTGTCGCGCCTGGCCCTGAACCACGGCCCACGTGTGACACACCGCAGCTGCCGAGCCCGCACATTCAGCGGCGCCAGCTCTGAAGGATGAAGAAAGGGCGAGGTTGGATGAGAGGACGAATTCGGAGCTGGTCGAGCATCACTGCACAGTCAGTCTCGGTCCTGCCCAAGTGAGTCGACCTGCGTGTAGGCGCCGGAGTGGGGATCTGGCTGTGGTGTGATGTCTTATATATAAGCGGCATGTTTGTGTCTGTGCGGCGTATACATTCGGCTTACTGGTAAGTTTCGTATCTTTCGGTGACGACCAGAAGCTGCGCCGCGTCGTTGGCGAAGTCCGTTCAGTTGTTCGAAAGCGTGGCCGAAGCAAACTTTGGGGCGCCTGATATGCGTAGGTAACTTAGCTGTGCATAGCGTGTCCTTAGTATCGCTGGGGTCGAGGTTATAAGGCGGTAACCGCATGAAGCGATATTCCTTGCAACGCGACGTGCAGTGACGACGGCGATCGCGTATACCGCTGCCGCTGGTGCACCATCAGGAAGCGAGGAGATTCAGCAGTGTGTTGATCGGTTGCGGTCGCTTCAGCGTTCAATCACCTCGCGTTATCAGACCATTAGACTTGCACTAGCACCCCGTTTTTAAGACTTTAAACAGCATGAAGCACAATAAGGGGATTCCGCAGCTCACACCAGGCTTTCACTGAACTGCTTAGATGCATGGTCACTGGCTAAGCGAGCGTCGGCAGTTTCTTCGCTGAAACCGCACTATAGAAAAACGAGCTTCTCTGACAAACTAGATCGGACGTCACATTTGTACCCGCAACGTACGCCTTCTGCTACTGGCTAGTCTCGCGAGCCACTTCCGGGAGATGGGCGATTCCTGCAAACCCATAATCTGAGCGGCGCCATGAACGAGCGTGGTTCGGCGGCCCTCAGCTCGTCGCGCGAATTATCGCCACGTGCGGTTAGCGCTTAACGAAGAGTGAACAGAGCCTACGACCGAGGGAGCGAAAGACGAATGAAATCGGAATAGAATCGTTCCATTACCACGTCCCCGGATCTCCGATATCTCTGTCGTCGTCATATATCTGAGAAGTGGGACAGCCGGCTGCTATATTACCCAGCAGCGACTCCGACTCCGAGGACAGGGCTGATTGGAGAGGCATGGGAGGGCCTTTGCCCTGCTGTGGGTGCAGTCAGGCTGATGATGATGATGATGACGATGACTCCGGCTCTGCACCGCAGACATCGGAGAATGTCAAGTCCATCGCGTGGTGTTCATCAGCTCCTCGCTTAGTTCGCCCGCGTGCTGTGGACTGTTGTGACCCACTGGCACCGTAAGAAACGAGGGGTGGGCAAAAAGTTAGCGCAACGAGAAATGTCCCACGGGAGCGTGCACCTCCAAATTGCGCATTGTATAGAGTGGCGCGAGTACTCGTGCTCTTCATTCTGCTACCGTGAGATCAGCGAAGAAAGACGATAGAGGAGAGAAAACGCGGCTACGCAAAAAAGAAAAGAGAAAAAGAAATCCGGAGCGCGGGAAACTGTTGTCTCGTCGCCTTCACTTCGTGCGGCCGATCTCGCATCATTGTCCCGCCCTTCTTGGAAGCTCAGTGTCCTGCGAGCGTTTCCGGGACGATGAAGGGGGGTGGACGCGCCGACCAATATATTTATTTTTACCCTCGTCGTTCGGAAGCCGTGCATGCAGGTGTCGACACGAACGTCGAATACCTGCTGCCCCCTCTCTCCATCGCGTGCTAGTTCGTGTCTCTCCGCACGCGATTTCGTTCTTCTGCTTCTTCGTGCAGCGCACACCGTGCACAACCCCGGCGGCTACGTGGCTCGTCTGCCCTCCGCCGACGGATGCGTGGCGTGCCGCCTGATGAGCGTGGCGGCGCCGGGTCGTTCGTGTCGGCCGGATGAAGTCCCATTCCTTCCGCATCGCATTGACGCCGCCAGTCCCGGCGCCTGCATGCTGCTCGATTCTCAGCCAACCGGTGGCCCAACGACCGTCGTGAAACGCGGTTTGTGCTCGAAAGGCTCTCGGCGAGCAGCCAACGGTCTCTACGTTTTCTTCGCGTAGTACGCTGGGCACTACACGTGCACGCCAGAACCGTGATCCGCGTCGGGTTGGTCGGGATTCTTTGCGTCTCGCGCGGTTCACTGCGTGCGACACGGTGAATCGAAGAATGCTGAGATTTTTTTTTTTCTCCTCTTCGGTGGCCTGGGGAATGGTCGAAGTCGAATTTGTTTGACTTCGTTTTGTTTTCTTGCCTTTCAGATTTTTTGTTTTGTGATGATATCTGGCAGTTGCTACGCGAGACTAATGTAAATCACTGCGCGTCACGGATGACCTTTGCGGGTGCCTCAACTCGTGGAACGCCCCCGCCTGAGGTTTAGCTCAGGTTGCATTGGGAGATCAAATAAAGAACACTGTTCTAGTACCATACTAGGTCGTAAAGCGCGCGGTTTCTTGCTGAAATGCCGCTAGAACTCTCTTGGCCTGATTCCCAATCACTTCGTTTAAATTTAAGCGTATTTTATGCTCATAGATGGCAGTGCGGACATGTATAGCTTCAGCACGTGCAGGAAGTTCGAGGTGGAGCGGACGGACCACTGGACTTGCCGCACGACTGCTATAGGAAAGCTCTCACGCTATAGGCCGCCCCTCTACTGCGCTAAGCTTGCTTCTCGGTGATGGGTTGACAAGGCGTTTTGAGCCTGAAGACTTACGGCAGCGGGTAACGCCGGTGCTTCCAGCTTCAGGGGCCACGCCTACTCGTCACAGACTCTAGCACGCCGCTTGGAAGGTCGCGCTTGCCTATACTGTGACCCTAACTGTCTGGCGCAGTTTCTGAGAAAAATGACCACGTTGTGAGGACTTCGGGAAGCGAACATGTTGGTGCTTCGATGAAGGTCGAAATTTATCCGGAGCCCTCCACTACGCCCCTCTTTCTCTCTTCCTTCGTTCGATCTCTCCTTTATCCCTTCCCTTACGGCGCGATTGAGGTGTCCACCGAGAAAGAAACAGGTGTATATACTGCTTTTTTCCTTACCTCATAAACAGCTGTGGTACTTTGTCCTATTTGAATAAACTGTTCGCCGGCAACTGAGGTCTGCTGCCACGACTGCCGGCTAGGTTGGTTGGCTGGCTTATCGTATCACGTCAAATATTCCGTCTTCTTCGTACTTCACCAAACAACATAATTCACACTTCACCAAAATTCTGATGTCGCGCGGAAATTCCAGCTGGCTCGAAAGGAATCCTGTCCCGCAACCTGGAAAATAAAATGCGGCACCTCATCTAGTAATTCGAAATACTAGGTAGCGCAAGAAAGGTGCATGTACTCTAAAATAAATCGCCAGCGTTGAATCGGAGCGCTTCCAGCTTCCACTCGTTTGCTCGCCTCAAGAAGCGTCCCCTGTAGCTGCAGGGGGCGCAGAAAGCGAGCGCGTACCGGCACGCGCGCGACTGCCGTTCCTTGGCACGCATATAGTATGCGTGTGCTCTTTGTCTGCGGCGACCACTTGCGGCGCGGCCAGCCTGACGTAACATGCGGGAAGGTGGGGCGTGCCGCGACCGTTGCCTCGGGAGGGGACCTGGCGGAGCGTACGCCGCCAGAATGCACGCCGCGCGCCGTTTCGCCACCGCCTGGGACGCTTCCGCGCAGTGCTGCACCGCCGCACAATCGGCGGAAAGGGCGGCGACCTGCGCACCCCCGCCGCGTGCCTGTCTCGGTCGTGCGGAAGAGTGCACCCACTACGGCCATACCCGTCGGCGCAGCAGAAAAGCGAAAGAAAAGAAAAAGATCAGGGCGATCCTGAGGGCGACGTCCAATAATTGCCGGGAAATGCAGCTTCTGTGTTGCAACTGAGTGACGGACAGGCCGGCCTATCTGCCCGCGCCGTCGAAGCTTAGCGAGGAAGCATTCGTCCTATTTCGTGCTGTACAGTTTTGGAGACCTGATCAGCACCGGCGCCCCCTGTCCGTACTCGGCGCCTAAACGCATGCGCAGAACGCTTTGCAGAATTTTGTGGTGCGCATGCGCTTTGCCTCCGAGTCCGCCCGGCAGGCCGCTATGGGACCGGATCATTTGCTCGCACATAGCTTGTCTGCAAAGCGGGCTTCGCCGCAACGTATTGGCATGCGGCATAGGGAGGCAGACGACCCTCGGTACGAGGAGCCTGCCACAACTGATGTCCTCGACGAAGGCGGCTGCCCTTGAGGCAGCGTGGAAGCGAATGGTGCTCGCGCGCTCCTGTAGCTCAAGACATGTGTATCAAGGCGGTCCTGCTCCTTGGTGAATATTCAACAGGATGGCAGGCTTTCCCGCAATGCCCTACTGAAGAGCAGGTTAGCCGATGTTTTGTGCGGAGTGGGCGCGAAACTCACCGGCATCGGCTAATGGTGTGTGGAAATGTACACGTTGCTGAAATGCATCGCTCTGTGCTGTCTTTGCTGTGTGCCTGCAGCGGCTTTTTAACTTTAAAAGTGTAGACCAACCAAGCGTTTCAACCAAGCGTTGCTTTGACTTCCTTGTTATGACCGAGCTGCCATAATAATTAGGCTTGTACCTTATCGGAACCTGGAGGCGAGGCAGAGAGGTCTCTGGAGGCAGTAAAACCACGTTTACTGAACACAGGTCGCGAAGTCGTGTTAGCGCGTGGGTCAGCGGTGAGCCCTTGGTTCTCTAGTGAGGGGGAGGATGCTGTAGCAATAACTGGAGATTTAAGCCTGGTAGTATAGCTGGAAAGCTGCTGCATGGGAGAATGGTTAAACGTGTAATGATACGCACTCGGAAAAACACTAAACACACTCACATTCACTCGTATTCGCACAAGGGGGTCAAGAAGTCAGGCTTCCTGCGGGTAGCCCACGCAAGCAGTTTCAAGCAGCCGCGTCCAGACAGGCGTGTTCTGAGGCGCCTGCCTTCCAATGTCCGCCAGCAGATGGTCATCGTTGGGTCGCTGACGAGCTGCTGCCACGAGGGTTACGCTGGCTCCTGGTTACGCCGTGCCCTCCGTAGAGCGCGGCTGTCGTGGAGGGATTGAGGCGAACCGAGCGCTGTTTTTTTAGTGTCCGGCTACCGTGAAACCGGGCACCGCTCTGTGTCTCCCGCTTGCTGGCCCGTCGCTCGCCTGTTTCCAGGCGATGGATCTGCCTGATTTATTGCTGCAACGGCGGGCGTCTCCGAGCCCGACACTTTCTCAGCTGGGCGCGGCGTGTCAAAGCGCGCTCGCAACGGCGTCCTATATCTGAGTGATGGGCTACGATGGCGCATGTAACGAGCAAGGTGGGAATGGCCAACAGCCGACACCCCTCAGGAAGCGGCTTCAAACAAGCTTTCGCTCTTTTTTGAAAGGCGCCCGTTGTGTTTACCGCCCTCTATTCTCGAGCTTTTGGTTGTAAAACTCGCGACTCCCCGGGGGCCTCTCGTCTTGCCTCGCTTGTTTTCCCCAAGTCCCTTAAAGTGGCGCCAACGTGACAAGCGAACCCCGGGCGCGTCTGCAGCGGATGGGAGGGCGCGCGTTTCCGGTGGAAGCGGCATTCCTTTCTTGCTTGCGCGGGCTTTGGCGGCGACGGCCTTGAAACCTGCCCCCTCCGTCTCTTGTCTGTTTGCGTGTGTGTCATTCAATCAACGCGTCTCGGTTGTGAGTGTACGGTCTCGGAGATCGCCGAGATGCGCACCTGCCGGCCTCTTCCAGGGAGTCGTAAATACGCCCGGACGCCGCCTGAAAGCGCGGCGCGGATGAAGAGCGGCTCGATACTAAATAAGGATTTGCGGCTGTACACTTTTTCCCGGTAGCGCGATGACATCAGGAGCGCGCATCACGGAGTGCGGTCCGCGCAGATGACGTCATACGCTTCTTTATGGTGTCCATGCAGCCGTGGCCCCGTAGGGTTTTTGACAAGGTCAAATGGCTTCAAAATGGCGGGAATGTTGAGCCACGCTAGAGCCGGTGGTTTACGACGTTTTTAAAAGCCGGCTAGCTCTATCCAGTGTGAGCGCGTGTGGCTCGACCGATATGGAGTATTGTTTGGCGCACAGCCCTCGTCAAAAGTTCAGAGACAGAGAACCTTTTTTGCACGACCCGGTGCGGGTCGCCGTCTCAAGTCGACGCGTTGAGGCTGGATCTTGGCGCATTGTGTTTGATACCCAACACGGGGGTGATACGGGTTGGGCTCGGGAGGAGAGCTCACCGGATAAAAGCTCATTGCACCGAGGTTTATATCTGTGGCTTCGATTTTTCGGTTTAAACCGAAAAAAAAAGAAACGTAAACTTGCACGGATTGGTTTTTTTTTTATATCGGTTTGAACTGAAAGATACCAGCATGCTTGATATGTATGATGACGCTTCACGACTTTATGCTAAAGCGCCCTATGCACATTACGTCGCTGACACCACCTTCATAAGTTAATTCGTTTAGCTGCCGCGCTAGTGCTTTTCATGAATACTTCCTTCCTTGCTCTCCGGCCGTGGCGGCCGAATTTCGATGAAGGCGAAATTATAGAGGCCCGTGTACTGTGCGATGTCAATGCACTGTAAAGAACCCCAGGTTGTCGAAATTTCCGGAGCCCTTCACTACGGCGTCCCTCATAGTCTGAGTCGCTTTGGAACGTTAAACCCCCATAAACCAAACCAAACCTTCCTCGCTCAGTTTAGGAGAGTGATGACTGAAAGTTTCAAATTCGCTTATGGCAACGCTGACGCCAATTTGCTGCTGTATATACATTTAAACCGTGCATATGCCACAGTTGTATTGCATGAATGTGAATGCATAGTAATTCGAGAATGCAGCGCAAAAGACGCGAGGTACGCGGGCAAGAGACGGGCTCGGACTAAACTACCAGCAATGCCTGCTGCCTGCTGTGATTCCCACAGTACGGCTCGCCTGCGAGGGCCGCGCCACCTGTCGCCGTGCTCCCACATCCTCCTGCCGTACCTTTTCGTTAGTATTCCTTTTCCTCCCGCCCGCATTTACGCGGCCGTACGATTACCGAAGGTCAGGGTGCGTCACGGTGCGGCGCCAGCACGGAGGAAAGTGCGGGGAACGGTCGCGAAAACTCGCCGTGGAGAAGCAAGGCGGGCACGGTGCCTCAGCGATTCAGTTGCCGTCTTTTTGTTTTCTTCTTTTTCGCTGGTAAGAGGCCCGACCTCTCTAAATTGCTGGCGAAGGGGGGAGGGGGGGGGGGGGGCTGTAGCTCGCGAAATGTCTGCCTGGCTGGTTTCTCTACCGTGGAGAGAGAAGCGCGCCTCTGTGTGTGAGCAAGCGAAGTTACGTGAGACAGGCGTAAACAAGGGTGCGCGGAACTGACCCGTGCGACAGGTGCAGCGGTGGACGCCGCTGCACTTTTTTTGTCTCTCTGCACCCCCTCCACTTCATCAGCTTGCGTGTTCGAGCCTCATTTGTGAGGAGACCGTGCGCGTCTTCTTCTCATCTGTATTCCGAGCACTCCCCTGCGAATGGGGCTCCCGAGTCCAGCTAGTGTCTCTGTCACCTCTAAAGAGGACGCCAAGTACCTTATCGCCTCCCGATTTTCGCATTCTCTCTCTCTCCCTTTTTTTTTGTTGTTTCTCTGACAAGAAAAGGCCTCGGTTGGGCGGTTCCTAAATTCGGTTCTTTTTTTTTTTTCCAAAGCCTATCAGAAGACATACCCCTGTCACACGGGCACCGTATAGGCCTTTGAGAATCAGGTCCTTATATCCAAAGGCGTAAGCAGTGCAGCTACACGGCACAAATGTTGCGCCTTTGTCGCTAAGGGCCTTGGAGGCGAAGGCGCCCGTCAGAGACCTTTGGAGCCCAAAGGCGCGGCCTTCAAGAACCTGCGATCGCAGTGCCACCCAATGTCAAAAAGTAAAAGCAATAAAAAAATGATACAGCCAACAATGTTTGAAAACATTTTTTTAAATACGAAAGGTATGTCTGACTTTGCTTTTTGTACGGGTGTTTATATTTTATGCCCAGATTTCAAGCCAGTGAAAGTGTTGCAGCAACACCGAGTGCCCCTGGTGGCCAAGGCAATACACAAAACCTGCTGCTGCTGATGAGAGTAGCTGTTGCAGTTCTTTTAAGGAAGCAGTTAGAATGAAAAAACTGTCTGTGCTCAACGAATGAACAGAATACACCACTTTAATTTTAAAACACTAACTTATAGGCCATCTCAAGCACAGCAGCGGGTGCTCAGCCTGAACGACAGTTTCACCTTTGGGCTGCACCGTGTAGCTGCGTCGCTGCTCCTTTAAGCTTTCGCTCCTTTGGTGAAAAATGGTGCCGTTGCTGGAAAGGCCTTCAAAGAATGCCGCGGGACAGGAGTAGTAGTATGGCTTTTAATCACGTATCGTCCACCCTAGCAGCAGGGATCGTCGACTTGCTCCCTCTTTGTCGAGTCGCATCCGCGTGTTTTATTAGATATTTTCTTGTCGGCCAACGCTGAATACACGTCCATGCATTCTCTTTGTAATCTCGCCATGCTCTTCTATCCTCGCGGCCACCTTATTCGCATACGGGATTAGAATGAAACGTCCGAAGCTGCACGGAGCCCCTGCGCTCGGCTGGTAGGTCCATATACTGCATGTGAGCTATAGTCGGATACAACTCAAGAATGAAGCGGCTTTTCCCCGTCAAAGGACCCCCTTCCAGCCAATGGTGTCGGCCGATTCTCATGACCCTGCGTGACAACGCAGGGAGGGGACTATCCCCGACCATGGAGGGGAGGAGACTATACCCTTTCATACGCCACTCCCTGCATTGTCACGCTAGCAGGGTCATGAGAATCGGCCGACGCCATTGGCTGGATGGGGGTCCTTTGACGGGGAAAAGCCGCTTCTGTAGACCGACTGTGGTCACAAATCTTACCGCTGGAGACGGCGCGCTTGCGTAAACGCCGTCGCGTGACTTCGCCGCGCGCACGCGAGCTCATGCTGGGATACGTGCACACTCTCTCTCGTTTTCACTGGTCTGCATGAAATAATTACCGCCGATTGGACACTGGCCAAGAACGAAGGTGAGGACAGGGACGTAGCTATATGGCTGAAAGGGTTCCGGTATGCTCTGCGGCGCCGGTGGCAGTGGCAAGCATGGCATAATATGAGAGGGTGGTGAGGTGAAGCGAGGCCAGCTCATTGTGTCTTGGAACCGCTGCTGCACTACGCATGCGCACGCTTATTCCTGCAAGCCTGTGATGCTTCATCCTTCGTCGCTTCCCTTGACCGTTCCCTCCTCTGCCGCTCCTCCTTCGTAGTTGGCTTCTGCCCGGGTACGGCGACCTTGCGGTGCACGCTGGACTACGGGGTCCCCTGACTCATGCGGCAATTATACGGGCGGCCACCGCCGGCTGCTCGTTGGCCGCGTCCCCGTGCGCATGCTGCAGACCTGGATTTCGCGTGCGGCACGTCACGCGAAGCTTGCATTCCCCGGGCTGCGGTGGAGGCGCTGAGATCTGAGCGTGTGCGCAGGCACGATTGCCGACAGAGCAGCAGTTGCTTCGTGGGCTGAGGTTTGCCTCCTTTCCCGTCGTACTTCCCACACGATCGCTGCTTACTGCATATACGTTCTGATTGGTGGCTACGGTCTTGGAAAACGTGCAGCCTTTTGTCTTCTGGGAACGCGTTGGCAGGCGCTCCTGAGCCAGGCGTGCGTTGTTTGTCGGAGGAGAGGTCATCCCTTTACAGCTCAGCAGTAGCGTCGCATAGCTTCTATCTTCTGAGGTCATCGACATTGGCTACGTGTTGGGACGAAGCCGGCCGTCTTTCTGAGCTGATCTTAAGGTCTTCTTGTGTTGTCGGCGTTCTCTGGAGTCGGTCGTGTTTCGTTCACTCGTGCAGGCGCGTAACATGCTGTGTGACATCAGAGCAGTGGTCTCGTTGTTTGATGTCACCGTTTCGTTCGCCCTGTCCTTCTATCCAGGCCGCCGCGGCGGTGGCTGAGTGGTTATGGCGCTCGGCTGCTGGCCCGAAAGACGCGGGTTCGATCCCGGCCGCGGTGGTCGAATTTCGATGGAGGCGAAATTCTAGAGGCCCGTGTACTGTGCGATGTCAGTGCACGTTAAAGAACCCCAGGTGGTCGAAATTTCCGGAGCCTTTCACTACGGCGTCCCTCATAGCCTGAGTCGCTTTGGGACGTTAAACCCCCATAAACCAAACCAAACCAAAGCGCCCTTCTATCCATTGTAAGTTTCCTCCGCGCCGGGTCGTCGCATGCGCAACTGCGGCGGCCTTCTCCGCATTGCAGCAGCGTACAGTGCGAAAGCGCCCCGTTAGCACGCCTTGTGCGCGCTATAGCACTCGCGCGCATATAGATCGATCGACAGTCGTTTATACTAATTATGCTCTGCTATCAGCGTCTCTCATGCGACTCGTGTTGTGAAACGAACGTTTTTACGCTAATCGCTGTTACTCGATCCTACGTCGTGGGGAAGACGGCATAACGTTTGAGTGAGTTGCTAAACGTTTCTTGATGAAAGAAAACCTCCGCTTGTGGAGCCTGTGAAAAAACACTAAATTAAATCTTTGAAAACTTTACGGGGTTCGATTGATAACGGCTTAACCACACGGGCACAGCGACTAACTAGAACAAAGGTTCTGTTCTACAGACAGGGCTACTCACGTCATTCGCCTGCTCTCCTGTTTTGGTCTGAATCTGTTGACCGTCCAGACCAGCTGAAGCCGCTGGACGTCCACCGGAAGTTCCATCGTCCCCCACTACCAGCCACCGTAGTACGGCTGCGTGTCCTGTTACACTTTCGGCCGGCGTGTCATTTTGAAGTCTGGTTGTGGCGTTTACATCCTGTTTCTTTACATCTGTTTCTTTAGCATCTTTAAGGATCCTTAAAGATGCTAAAGAAACAGATGTAAAGAAACAGGAAACTTTACTCCGCTCAATATCGTACGAAAAGGGCTCCAAAAGGGCTCCTAGGAGCCCTTTTCGTACGATATTGAGCGGAGTAAAGTTATAAAAACCTGGATTTTAAAGGGTCACAATTTTACGAAGTTTCCTTCGTTTGACGGTGTATTCATTCACGGTTGTCCTGTAACTTTGTTAGTCCTTCGAGCGAGGTTTAACTGTAAGGGCGTACAGTCATGTGTGGGGTTCCGTGCTCAAGATGATTAGCGCCTTCACGGCACCTTGGCAACCGCAGCATCGATCGCGAATCATCTCGCGTCCCACCATTATGTGCCGCGGTCCCGACGCCACACTGAGGTGGAGCCAGCGTGCAGTGGCACTTCGTGGCAGGAAAATTGAAGGTGTCG
This sequence comes from Amblyomma americanum, assembly GCF_052857255.1. Lineage (NCBI taxonomy): Eukaryota > Metazoa > Arthropoda > Arachnida > Ixodida > Ixodidae > Amblyomma > Amblyomma americanum. Next base: position 175,570,020 of record NC_135499.1, read on the forward strand.
GCTTCTTCTTCTTTCTGGCGGGAAAATAAGTGATGACGCTGTAACTGCATGCCAGCGCGTACCACGGCGCGTTCCTCCCGTTGTGTATCACACACTCTGCAACAACGAAACCTTTCATTACCGAAGTTTCTTCCTCACCAGGTCCTCGTCTTTGTTTCGTCGTGAGCGGGGAGTTATCCCCCCCCCCCCCCCCCCCCCCTTGTCGCTCGTTTGGTATACGCGTTCAGACGCTGGAGCGTTTAAAGATAGCTTGGGAGGTCGCCCTGTCTCTTTTGTCTTGGGATCCCCCGAGCTTCAGCTCGACTTTTGTAATCGCGCTTCGTAATCGTTTTGCGCGCGCGCGTGTGTGTGTCAGACGACAGACATTCGCATAATCTGTTTGAGGTTGCACGGCTGGCTACCACATATATAGAAGAACGGTTGGGTGGAAATCACTCCGTCTGGCAGCTCGCGCAGAACCGCGATGTGAACAACAACAAAAAAATGCTTGAAGCCCAAAGAGGCGCGATGTGGGATTCTTGGAATCCTTTTGTGCGCGGGCTCTATAGGCATCGTTTCTTTGTTTGTAAGAGCGTGGTGTGTGTCAGGAGGGAAGGACCCACTCTCCGTCTGCTTGAAAGAAAGCCTTGACAGTAGCAGCAGAGGCTACCCGTGAAGACTTTCTCTGTTTCTAGGCTCCGTTTTCCTTCTTACACGTTTGCGGATACGACGAAGAGAGAGATGGCTTGGCGCTGGTGGAGTGTGTGAGAGTCGAAGCACTCCCGCCGCTTTTGTGCTTGCGTCAGTGCGTCGAGCCGGCAGCTATGTGCCGTGTGAAAAAGAAAGTCCGCGCTGAAGCGAGCCAAGGCCAACTGGCGCGCTCGTCCGAGCGTGCTGATGGAAGCTGCGGTTATGGTGGTTGTGGCTATAGTGTAGTATATATACGTGTGCCAAGCCAAGCCAGGCCAAGCTTGCCGACTCGTCCCGGGTGGAGCGCGAGTGTGTTCGTTTATTATCTCGACGCGGTTGAGCAGGCGTGCGTATATACTGTATACGTATGGTCTCCTTTCATAACAGAGATTTCGGCGTCCTTGGGCCGCGTCGCAACGCCGACGTTTTAAAAAAAAAAAAGGTACGCACGACCGTCGGCTCTTTTGTCGCGTCGCCCTCCGCAGAGCTACCGTTCCCTGTTGCAAAGACAAAATAAAGCAACTCTGTGTTTCAGAATGCAAAAATGACAGATTGCTGTCTGGTTCGTGCGGTATTTGAGCCCCGTGCAATCTGCGCGTCGGTGCGAGGTTTCTTATTTTCGCTTCTGTCAGTACAGCATCCGAGAGAGCGATTGACATAGCGAATATGCACCTGGTGAACTGCGCCACGCAGTTCACCTTACCTCCGGTGTAGCATCTGTCTCGGCTGTTACTTTACTGAGTGTAATTACGAATAGGATTTTGTTAGGTAACGAAATGTCTTGTTGGAAGCGCACAAAAATATTATAGCCGCGCACGTTTAATGTAGTGAATGAGTGCGAATACGAACTGTGTCGAAGATAGACTTCATTTTGTGTGTAGTATACTTGGGCCTTCTTGCAGAAAGATGGGCCGCGGCAGAACAATTTATCCGAGCGGGCTAAACATAAAGCGATCACTGTCATATTGACACCGATTATTCTTATTTTGACTTCGTGTCGCTAGACACACGTTCATGATCAGTGCTGAGAAATTGCAGTATCGCACTTTTTTTAACTTGGCAGATAATTAATGCGTGATTGATGCGCGCGCATCGCGCCTCAATTTCCGGAACGTGCTGAATATTACGCGGTTCACTCTTTTGCCCTTGCAAAGTGCCGGGTTTGTAACCAAATGTTGCAGAAAGCCGGCCACGAGGAGCTACCCGTATTTCGTGTGTGCTCGCACGAAAATGCGCCCCTTCTCTTTACGCGTGAGTTATTAGTGTCCTTGCAGACGGCGTTGAATTCTCCACAAAGAAGCCGTCTTTCGACTTTTTTTTTCGGGTCAAGGTGAAATATCATCGCCGGGTCCCAGACGTTCGTGATGCGGGCTGGATAGGGCCATTGTGGCGTTTATTCCGCTATACGAAGGCTTCTCGCGTATATATCCGTCATCCGGGAGAGGAACTGTTGTGACGGCGCAGCGGCAGGACCGCCTGCATCTGCATGCATGCCTCACTGCACTCGCTATACGCTTTAATGTTCTCTCTCTCTCTCCGATCTGTTCTTTCGTGACCCGCTCATCGCCTCCCCGGCATTGTGCACTGAGCGCTGCCTCGCTTCCCGACCCGGCAGGCTCCTTGAATTCGCGTTGCGTGTATATGGTGTTACGCGCCGCCCCGTCTCCGCCATTCGACGCGGTTTCCAGCGCGCACTTTTTCCGGTTACGCTGTGTGGACGCGCATTTCCTTTCCGCGTATGTCCGTTCTGCACGGCCGGCGCCTTGACCACGTGTCGATATGTATATTAAAGGGAAGGCCGCGCCGCCGCTGCTCGCTGTCTGAGTACCGCGCTGTAGTGGTGTGTACCGGTTCACTTTGCAGTCCGGTTGTATCGGGATCGCGTGGCAACATCATCATTGTTGCTATGCGCACGGACGCGCCGTGTGCGCATGCGCTGTCTTGTTATGAGGTAGATAGAAAGAAGGGAGGGGGGGGGGGGGAATATAGGCTCTAAATTGGAGCTTGATTTATCCGTTGGCGGCCCCACTCAATCATGTGTGTATATACGCGTGTGCAGTTCAAACACGGCAGTGTTGTGGCGGCGTTCTGGATCGATGAGCAATGAGGCCGTCGTCATCTCGGCTTCTGTGAAGGATCACACTGCAGGAACGCGGCACAACGCGCTGCTGCATGCGTTGGAAAAGGCGATGGACGTCGAACTCGAAGTGGAAAGAGTGACGGAGGGGCTCGCTCTACAGTCTCATCACAGGGACGCGGTTGTCTATGCATGCATTGGGGGTTGGAGCAAACCGTTCCATTTCGACTGTATGTTTGCAAACGGCTGCAGTACTTTCTGGTGATGCCGCGCCAGTCGTTGTGGCACTCGAGGTAAAATCTGGTGTGGCCACGAAAGTATTGTGAACATTTTGAGGAATTTCGATGGCGCATATGGTGATTCCTCTTGGACTTGTTTTGGCATCATTACTCGCGGAAGTTGAAGTTTTCGAGGCAGCTTCCTCATTTAGGGCGCCGTGAGGCCATGGCCAGCTTGGTAACGCAGGGTGTCATTAATCCCTGTCATTTGCGAACAAGTCAGAATCTCTCGCAGTGCACATCGTGGTCTCTCTCTTCAGGCTGTTTCGCAAAAGTCAACTGCTGAGAAGATGTGTTTCACCTACGGCTGATGGATTTGTCTACATCCATTTCTCCTTTATCGTAGTTACTTCTGTTTTTGCGTACCAGTGTTCAACGCCTGTAGTTTTAATCGTGGCTGGCGTTCACTGTCGGGCAAAGTTCGCCGTTTGACGAACCTGGGGGGGAATTTTAAAGTAGAGGGGAGGGGGAGAAGTTCGGTAGTTTTTTGCATGTGGGAATCGGAAGCGGAAAAAGAATAGGAAAAAAGAGTTATGCAATGAAAATGATTATAAAAAGGGGAAATAACAGAGTCCGGATTGTTTGATTCAGTGCGCTTAGGTCGGAAAAGGATGGGGGAGTAGGGGTCAACAGCTTACAGTGGTCGCGGTGCCGGCACTTTCCGTGAAATCGACGCCACTCTGTGGCGCTGCCGGGAGGTAGCCCAAGGAGGAATAGTGATCACAGAATAACCGCAGAGTTTCTCATTATCATCTAGAGGGAAAACTGGCGCCACTGTCTATGCGAGTTTTTTTAAAGAGCCGTTCATCCACCGCGGGAATGAGGGGTAGGGGAGGTTTCTTATTTGGCTTGGCTGTAGTGTTGAGCCGAAAACGTGTATTCTATACCTCTGAGTCGGCAGGAGCTCCGATGCTCTGCTGTGCGCAGATTAAATTATTTCATTAGTGCGTATTTTACTTCGTCGGTGAACTTATCGCAAGTGTTAGGCTGGTGTGCAAGCTTTTACAGCATTTGTTCGAGATTTGCCTCGAGAAGGGGCTTATTGTTACGACTGGATACACGTCTCATGCGCAACAAGAGCCAGGCTAAATACAAAAACCTCATATTCCCAGCACTCTCGCACCTTTCCTCGGTGAATGAAGTGCACAGCCGTCAGGTTTCCCCCTAGATAATATTACGAAACTTTGTGGAAATATACCATCGTTCGCTCCGTCGCCCGAGAGGTTCGCCCACATATTCAGACGTTGTCGTCGGAGTTTTCTTGTAAAAATGTATTTTGGGAAGTTAAAACTCGAGCGACAGTACGTACGACAAGCTTTTCTTGCTCATTTTCTGCGCAGCAGCGTGATAAAGTGACAATCGGTGGGTCTTGCTTACCAGACATTCTGGTTTGCCGTTGGCCCGTTGTAAGAGTTCTTCGTCATCGATGTCACGAAAGTTTGCATCTCTCCACACCGGCCGTTTTGAAACTTGAGAGAGCGATTTTTTGCTTTATCCCTCGTTCATTTCTTTTACACCCCCGAGAAAAGAGAGTGTTTGGTCCGCACGAGTGCCACCGTCGACGAACATTATTAAAAAAAAAAAACAGCGCGATTCCACATGGGCTGACCGCGGGAGCAGTTCTCCTTAACTGCGTCGTATTGGATCAATGGGGCGCCCTCTATACGTCGCGAAAATCGCGAATAGGAACGCGAATGCTGTAGTAAGTTGAAATGCGATGCATGTTATGAATTCTTCCAATTTTGTTTTTCATCGTCCTCCCATGAACTCTCTGTAAGGGTTTCCCCCTGGCGGATTCGGTCGCCAAATTTCGTAATCCCAATTGCTTCAGCGCCGCACAGAACTCGACAACGTCGTTCAGACATACGCGCCATTTCGGATGAATTGCGCTGCTTTCGTCTCCTCCAGCCGATTTGCTGGCGTGTGTACATAGTGCCTGTTCACTGAAGCGTGACAAATGTGTCGCACTAACTGCGCCGAAGCGGGCCAGGAGTGCAAATACTCTATAGCAATCCCTGTGCCGAACAGCGGGGGCTCGCCTGAAGGTGAGGCTGTGTTGCCGCCGTGCCTCGAGAATCGTGGGCGTTTATTACCGCGCTGCTCGAGGTTCCCTTCGGGCGCGTATATTTGCTCCCGCTATCTTCTGACCGAGCTGCACTTTGTTCTAGGCGACTGTTAGGCGAAAGATGACCTCGAGAAATGGTGGGCGGCTCCTCGTACGGTTTTTTTTTTTTTTTTGCAGCTTGCTCGCGCGTCAGACTTGCTCGCTCTCTCTCTCTTGTATCTGCTTCATTCGGCAGCAGATTTGTCTTTATGTTCTAACAGGATGGTTTACCAGGATGTCGTCGATAAATAGCGTGCTATATACGCGTTTTGCTCTCTACGTCCTGGTTCTCTATAGGGGCCAGTAAACCAAACGTAACTAGGCCGCACCCAATCACACTAAACTTTGAGGCTGTACTTAAAGGCGCTCTGAAAGCGGTGGCATGCCTGGGTGTTAAAGGGCGCCACTTCGCTAACATCCTCGAGCAAGAAATTTTTTAATGCGTTTGTTAGAAGCTAAGTTATTTATCGCCAAATTTCTTTTCGCCAAAAACCAACTTTTTTTCATGCCTTTCCCTCTCGTCTCGCCAGTTTTTGCTCGCTAAAACGTTGGCGCTTATTAGCTGGCCCCACCGCTGATCGCAGACTTGCGAGGGAATTCCCCGTGGGGGGAGGGGGGGAGGGGGGGGGGGGGGGAGAGAGCTTCCTGACCCGCCGGAGCTTACTGGCCGTGGCCTTGGTACAGTGCTCTAGAATATGGGTAGTGGGTTCAGGAGCCGGCGCGCTCCATGCGATGCAGTGAGGCGGCGAGTGTCGACAGGTCCCGGATGTAAGCGGTGGCGCTGTTGTAGCGTGGGCTGTAGGCTCGGCGCGCCCGCGCGCGCGGCTAGCAGTCCCGCCAAGCTGCCTGCAGCTGTTTGTTGCTTTTTGTGCGGTGCATTTTTCCTCTCTGTGAGTTCGCGGCGTTAAGACTACGGTCATGCCGAATCGTCGGCGTCAACGGCATTGTTTTGCTCCCGGGTGCAAAACGGGATACCAGTGGACGAAAGGCGATCAGCCGTCGCTCTTCGCTGTGCCAAAGGATGAGAACCGACGGAAGCAGTGGGAACGCAACCTTCATCGAAAAGATAAGGTTTTGGACGAAAACTGCTGTATGTGTGAGCTACATTTCGAGCCATCATGCATTGTGAGGGACTTTATACACATCATTGACGGCAAAGAAGTCCGCATCCCGCGTGGAAAGCCGGAACTTTTACCTGATGCGGTGCCAACTTTGCTGCCGAGCTATCTGTCAAAGAAAACACCGCTACAGAGACCACCTAGAAAGAGGAAAAGCACAAGTACATATCCTAATGAAGCGAAAAGACCACAAAGTAATGCATCCGACGTTAACAAGGATTCGAGGTGTCCGGGCATTGACACTGGAGAGTAGCGTGTTGGCGAACGACCAAGACCCTTGTGAAGTTGACGAAGCATCGGTGCCGGACGATTTTTCTAAACTGGATGTTCCTTCAGAATACTGGAGCTGCCATCGCATACCTGATTACAGTGGTACTGTGTACTGCAAGCTAAGAATGGGCGAAAATCAATGCGTGGAGCCAGAGAGTTTGCAGTGAGTTTACTGCAATTAGTGACAAAGGAGGGTTGCTCTACCCGTCTCGTGTGCTTTTTTTGATGGTGAGAAGGCTGGAAAACCTTTTCGTAACTTTTTTTAGTCAGGAAAAGCTGTGCAGTAACAGCATAGTAGATGTTATGGTGCTGGGAAAATCTCAGATTTCATGTGGTGTAGGGTGCAGCCAGCACTCAGAAGCTCTCACAGTCAGCATTCTCAAGTTTTATGTTTTGACAAGGCTGCATTTTTATGTTAAATCAATCAATGAGTCGCGAGAAGCTCGCAGGAAAAAGAAGCTTCATGCTAAGATGGGCAAATAAGTGCTCATAGTCGCGCGGCTAAATGTACTGTGCAAACAAGAAAACACGGCATTCCTTTGAGAAAATCAAGAATATGTCTCACACTGTGCATAGTTGGAGCGCTGCAATAAAGGAGTGCTTTGTTTTATAAAAGTTATTTTATCTTGTCTTGCATTCATCAGCGTTTATACATCGGCGGCAATTTACCCTTCGTTTTGATGAAAAAAATGCATGCATCAAAACAACAATTAAAACAGGGGCATGAAATCTAAAGTTCGACGAAAACTCGTCCGGTCAGGTAGAAGGTTCATGTAAAAAGGAAAGGAACGCCGACCAAAGGTTGTTAGAAAAAAAGACTTTTCGGCTTCCCTACGGAAGCCTTGATCAGAGTTATCAAGGCCTCCATAGGGAAGCCAGAACGTCTTTTTTAACAACCTTTGGTCGGCGTTCCTTTCCTTTTTACAAAACAGAGGCATGCATACCACACTTAAAATTATCGCATTCACATGTAGTACGCTGTACACACAACGGTCTCTAAGTGAAGCGTTTTTTTTATTCCAATTTCTTGTTGCCCCGCCCCTCTACTAAAACACTTCCGATGGCTCAAGCTGGAGTACACTCGGCCACGTTTGCCGACAGCTTCGAGTTGGCCGCTGGATAACCCCGATGATCGATAGAATGTTTGCTCCTCTCCCTGTACTCAGCCTTTCCTATGGGTGGCGATAATACTAGTATGCACTAACGTTGAAATATGGGAGCCGTACCTGCAAAAGAGCACGATCAGCGTTGCGAAGCATTAACGGGGCCGCTCGTCCGCACCACCGCGCTATCGGCTGTTGGCTACTACTACATCTAATTTTCTTTATTCGCCGACAATATCTGTGTACAGCTTCACCTATTTGTAGGACCTGTTTTAAAAGACAGAGCCTTGCTTATTTCAAGACGATTCTATGCACAGCGCGCATCCAAGGCGCGGCGCGCCGCATTTCATACAGCCCATGCTCTGGTGGCGCCATCTGGTATCGTCGACACAAGTCGCCTCACCGCCGGCCGCTCCCTGAACCCACTACCCATATTCTAAAGCACTGTAGCCTTTGTAGCTGCCTGACGTCTGAAAAAATCTAACCAATAGGGCTCCGTGCGCTGGTATGGTGGCGCCAGCAGCGACCACATCGCCAGCGCCGCCTCGTGGCACTCGCCGCGTTAACCGGACGCTCAGTCACGGCCGGTCTCTCGAAGGGAGAGCGCGCACGCCCACCTCGAGACTGGCCGTGGTGGCCCTGCGCCTTCCTCCATGCCCAATGCGTTAGCGCCAGCCCGGCCGCACAGCAGACGCGCACTGACCGCGATGCCATTCTAAGTCAACGCCTACTTCTCTGCGAATTTCAACGCATTGAAAGCCTTGACGCCACTACTGCTGCATTTCGTTTTTGGGCTAGTTAAACTATCCTCTGCCCTCCTACCGATGGGAACGGCAGTTAGCAGTACGAAGAGTACTTCAGGTCTTCGTCCGGCGACACGTTGCCGGTTGGGGCAGCAATTCCAGCTTCTCAAAGCAAAACTTATTTATTAAAGACTGCACTGACATAAAAAGACAGGTGAGTAAAAGGCAGTTTAAAAAAAAGGCAGTTTAAAAAAGGCTGTTAAAAAAAAGGCTGTTAAAAACGGCCGAGCTTGAGACTCGGCGCGCTCCTCCAAGTCGTCGTTTTCCGCGGGTTTTAACCCCTTCGATAATTGGGCGGAGCTTGAGTAATCTAGCTCTCGCCCAATTTAGACCAATAGCAAAGCAATTGCATCGTATGTACTAGTGGGCGGAGCCCAGGGCCCGCCCCAGGCATGATCGCTCCTGGTAGCAGGTGCGGGGGGGGGGGGGGGGGGGGAATTGTCCCCGTGGGCTGTCGCGAGCCCAGTGGAATGCGCAGCTCGCTGCATGCGCATTCGATGCACCGGTTGCCACGCGTCGGGACAGAAAGGATTAGTGCCGCCTTTCACCCTAAGCGCGGGCGTCACGCCTCGACGTACATTCCTCGATTCCCCCTCGGGCATGACCGCTCCTGGTAACAGGTGCGGGGGGGGGGTCCCATCGGCCTTGTGGGCTTCCACTTAACACCTCCCCACCAAGAATGTTGGAGGGACACTTGCTGTACAAACAACATACCGAAGCCCACAATAGCACAACAAAAAAATCCGGCCTTCAACAACATACAAAATGCGCGAAAGCAAAAGGGTCCGGGCCCCCACTGGCCGCTGTACCAGCACAAAAAAAAAATAGCCTTCTGCATCCTACTAACAATGAAAAAAAAAACATGCTAGGGAAGATACCTTCAGGCATGCAGACGCAAGCATAGTTTACACATTTCATTTGTAGGATGACAAGCACAAATGAAACCCTCTGCTAAAATCAGAAAAAGTATACATGCAACAACACTGGAACTAAATATCGAATGAAGAAAACATACAACTCCAGTTCTCATGAAGTGGCATATACGCCGCAACGGAAAACAGTTCACATAGAACATAATTAGCACACTGGCATGAGACTGTCCGATCACTTTCAGAGTCTCTTAGCTGTGAACTCTTTGCGTTCCCCACTCTCACTCACTGCCCCATCGTGTGCTCGAGCCACAAGGAATTTTTATGCCTATCGCAACCTGGCAGTGGCAGAGTGGGTTAAGGCTGTGTGTTCATTATGCATTTGTCGCTATCCACCAGGATCGAACCCGTTGCCCGGTGGCATCAAAGTGAACAATACGTTCTGCAGCGCGCAGCATTCTCGCATTCGTCCTGCTCTCCGGTTGTGTCTCTCGTCTTCCTCGAAGGATACGCCGACCGTCTGCGCATATGGGGTGCAAGCCTCCGCGAAAGGCTTTAACTGCTCGTGTCTAGAGAGCCTCTTAGAACGTGGCATGGTCAGCTCAATGAATTTGTCATCAGAGACCTCTATGTTTGCGATTCGCCTGTCGCCCAGACCCGCAAGGAAATCGCAGCATAGGTCGCGCTTCGCTTCTATCAGCGGTAGTGTAACTTCGCTCCTTCCAGGACATGGGGTGAATCCCCCGTCGTCACTGCTCTGATTCCCCTCATCTAGAGCCAAGCTTATTGCGGCTTTGAACGAGTCTGAGTTTTCCGGCTCCGAACAACCTCGCCTACCCATCTGTGGTGCTGGCTTCTTCGACGCCGCTGTGAGTGCGGCGCATGCTGGTTGAACGCACATGCCGCTTTCACATTTCTCTGCCTGGTATGCTGGTGCTTCAGTGAACAACAACTGGTCATTCGGGGCAATCGGGCCGACCGAGCAGTTAATGTCGTTGCGCTCATCAGTGCCATTAGCACCGCCAATAACTTGCTCGGCTGCCTCGCAACACTCGACCTGCAGGGTATGATCACTGTTCGAATTTTGAACAGCCATGTCCGTGGAACTCGCCTCCACGTTGGGAATAAAGGACTGCTGGTCTGTGTCAACATTCTTGGTCGACTCGACAACTCGCGGCTCCTCGGCGCTATCGACAGCTGTATCGTTCGCAAGAACCTGGGATTCCTGCTGTCTGTCTTCAATAGGAGCCGACTGAGTTCCTCCGCAGTTATCCTCGTTATTTCCTACCTCGACCAGCGCTTCAACAGCGTCATTCGCGCTAATCGAGTATGGCTTTGTCCGTGTCGGCTCCGACGATACCCGCGCCGCTCTCCGCGAGCGCTGCTCCTCCTCAATTTTCTTCCTCTCCTGCCGAAGCTTCTCTTCGGCTACCGCCAACTGGCGCTTGAGTTCTTGAATAATAGCGTCGCTCCGCTCCTTTTCTCTGGCCCGCTCGGCCTCTGACATTTCTGCGCGCTCAGCTCCATACTCGTACTCATAATTAAACCCATAGCCACAGCCACTTCGCAAACTAAATGTAGCCATTGTGCCTTGCGTAATTCTAACCTTACGGCTCAAGCACTCCCGAGGCAAGTGAGAATGGGGAAACTCACTCCATTGTCGGGCTGTCGGTCATGGCACTTGCTTCGTGGCAGCAGCAGGTCCCGTCCTGAGGCGCAGAAGTGCGGCCGGAACCGAGAGCTCGCAGCAGGCTCACCACGTCCTCCCGGCCGATGAAGCCGCCAGCCACAGGTGCCGCTTAAGTCGCAGCGCTTCGCTCCGTAGGTCCGCTTCTCGCTGTCAGCGCTGACGTGGAGCCTTGACTCCGAGGCCTCGCCTGGACTTTGGTCCCCGGGGCTTCTCCCCAAGATTTTGTGCTCCGTCAATCTTCCGGAAGGTACTGCCTCCAACCGCTCTGCAGGAAGCCGCTCAGACGATCCTGGTCACGGCACCAGTTAAACTTTCCTCTGCCCTCCTACCGATGGGAACGGCAGTTAGCAGTACGAAGAGTACTTCAGGTCTTCGTCCGGCGACACGTTGCCGGTTGGGGCAGCAATTCCAGCTTCTCAAAGCAAAACTTATTTATTAAAGACTGCACTGACATAAAAAGACAGGTGAGTAAAAGGCAGTTTAAAAAAAAGGCAGTTTAAAAAAGGCTGTTAAAAAAAAGGCTGTTAAAAACGGCCGAGCTTGAGACTCGGCGCGCTCCTCCAAGTCGTCGTTTTCCGCGGGTTTTAACCCCTTCGATAATTGGGCGGAGCTTGAGTAATCTAGCTCTCGCCCAATTTAGACCAATAGCAAAGCAATTGCATCGTATGTACTAGTGGGCGGAGCCCAGGGCCCGCCCCAGGCATGATCGCTCCTGGTAGCAGGTGCGGGGGGGGGGGGGGGGGGGAATTGTCCCCGTGGGCTGTCGCGAGCCCAGTGGAATGCGCAGCTCGCTGCATGCGCATTCGATGCACCGGTTGCCACGCGTCGGGACAGAAAGGATTAGTGCCGCCTTTCACCCTAAGCGCGGGCGTCACGCCTCGACGTACATTCCTCGATTCCCCCTCGGGCATGACCGCTCCTGGTAACAGGTGCGGGGGGGGGGGTCCCATCGGCCTTGTGGGCTTCCACTTAACAGGGCTGATCACCGATTCCGAGCAACCATGATTGTGTTGCAGTCCCGACGGCACTGCAATATCTGGCAGCGCAGTTGAGCTTATTGAGATTAATTAAGTACCTTTACAGTTTGAGAAACAAGGCTCTGACCCAAATAATGAAATCAGCTATGTAATTTACATCCACTGTGACATCGACTATGTGAATGGTCGGCTAAAAATGCGAAAAACGCAAACTTACTACACATAAATATCAGATTATAGTGCTCTACATCCTGCACGATTGACCCTTCTTTACTTTATATATTTCCCTCAGAGGAGCATAGCTCTAAGCATACAAAAAGACGATGGGTTTCTTGGTAAGTATCTTCCACAGTTAGAGCAGTCTCATTTCAGGAATTTCATGAAGGCATCAATTACATGAATTGTTTTGGTCGTATTTCTCTTTTGGTAAATACTTAACTATAGAAAGGCCGCCGCGGTGGCTCGGCGGTTATGGTGCTCAGCTGCTGACCCAAATGACTCGTGTTCGATCCTGGTTGCGGCGGTCGCATTTCGGTGAAGGCAAAATTCTAGAGGCCCGCGTACTGCGCGATGTCAGTGCACGTTAAAGAACTCCAAGTAGTTGCAATTATCTGGAACCTCCTACTATGGCGCCCCTTATAGTCTTCGTTGCATTGGGATGATAAACCTAATTAAAATCAAAAGATTAATTCCCGAAATTAAGGGTTTAGTGATGTTGTGAAATCCAAGAAATATATAGAGAAATTTGAACCACTCTCTATTTTTCTTTTTATTTGTCTAGAACAGGATTTGAGATCTCATAAATGCAACAAATAAAGATACAAAATTTTAAACCACTGAAGGAAATAAAATGATGCAAATAAATACACAAAAGCTTAGGTGAAACAATGTGAAAAACGACATAAGCACTCTCAAAAGTACGACGTCGCTCCCACTGCATACACACACGCACGAAAAAAAAACTAGAAACAAAATTGACACGCTGAACCACAGATGAGCATAACAAACGAAGACTTAAACTTCAGATGCTAGCTCCAAGAACTTCACCGTAGGCCATTTCCTGTGACTGACTGAACGCATTCCTTCACTCTACATAAAGACATAAAGCAGCTCCTACCAATGATGTCACGTTCGAAACACCCCAGTCAATGTAAACCATTTCCCAGTTCACTCCCATGAATTTAATTCCACAGTGCACTCATTTCCAGCATACCCTCTGTGCATGAGCGAGCATGCACGATGTCCAAGAAAAGCGTTTAAATATATTCGGTACTTTGACTGCAGTGTTTTTATAGCTGTTATGACATTGAGTAAACACAGCAGTAAGTAGAGCACCCATAATTATCCAAATTTGTTCTCGCCTTCGGACGAAACGCCTCACCGCTCGCCTCGCTCACTGCAAACTGAACCAGAGAGCTGCGTTGGCTGCGTCCGCCTTTCGCCACCGCTGTTAACCAGGTGGCGCCACTCGCGCGCGCCAAACTGCAGCGCACGGAGCCCTGCGAGCGACAGAGGAGGGTGCGAACAGAAAAAAAGTCGCCGGAAAGGGCTCCCCAACTTTCGCGCGTGATTGTGGGTCCTCTGCTTCGTGTAGCGGTGTATTTATTTGGCTCAGGTGTTCATGACAACAGTGTGCAGTGATTGACCGAGTTGATGTGCTCTCCTCGGGAGGTGTTTCAGAGGCCCTTTAAACGCTTCGTGTGCGCTGTTACGCAAGCTCGAGTCAGTGTTTAAAAGTGCCGTGCCGCCAGTTGGAATGCACGCGACCGCCACCGTAAACCGTGCTCGCACTGCTTGCAACCTTTTTGTGGGCTCCTGAAACGCCCAGGTTCCAAAGGCAGTTTTTACAAAGGTCTTTTTACGGCACTCAGCCCCCTTCCATGGCTGCCGTGCTTGCGGTGCTGTTTAATAACACTGAACAAAGTTTCCATTGCCGGGTCTCAGGAGGATAAGCCTTCCATTGATTTAGTCGCTGAAAAAGTATTGACTACTGCTCCGCTCGCCTTCCGTCTGCTTCGGATTTCTCTTCATCAGCTTACGGCAAGCCGTTTCCGGACAAAGCGAGTGAGGACCGGACCGAACTGGCGACGGAAACCTCAGAACTTCAATGCACGTGCTGCTCCGCCTGTAAAAATGGCAGCGTGTTACAGAGAGCGTCGTGTTGTCGCGATTTCCACGTGCACGCGCGCGCACACGCACAAAAAATTGTTCGGAGCCCGGAGAAGGCTGTTGCGCTTGGACGAGCTCAGATCGGCGTGACAGCGAAAGGCAACGCGGTGCCCGTCATGCGGACGCTCGCCCGCATCTCTCCGTTTTCCCCCTTTCCCCAGACGCATGACCGGCCGTGTCGGGAATGGGAGCCTGTTGTGCTGCGCCAGCGGCGGGCGTTCGAACCGGACGGCAACCCGCATCGGATGGCCGAGAAGAATGGAAGTGCGGCGGCGCGGGCTCAGGTGGCTGTTTTTCAAAGCGTCGCGAGCTGTCGTCGAGGTATGCAGCGAAGAGGGGGTCGGTGGGGCCGCTGAGGACACGCACGCGCGCGTGCTTTTTTGGCACGGGCAGCGCCGGCTCGCGGCGAAAAAAGAAAACAAGAACGAGCGAGCGAGATCGGAAGAGGACGGGAATGCCCGGCCGGGAACAACAACAGGGGCCGCCACGCCGTTGTTGTCGCCGCTCCGGACGGCGGACTCTGTGCACGAGAGAGGGCGCAAGTATCTTGGGGGCCGAGGACGAGAGAAGGGGAAGGGTGTGCATACATACCTATCCTTCCTTTCTCTGAGCCTTCTCTCTCTCTCTCCGGGCGATTGTGCGCTGAGTGAATGCGCTGCAGGGACCGTACATATATAAACGACGAGCGCCGGCGCAGAATGGAACAGCAGCGGGCAATGTATTGGGAGGAAGGAGGCGGCCTGGCGCTGAGCGATGACGGTGCGTCCTCTTGTCTCCGCGGGTGACTGAAGATGTGGGCGCTGCCTCCCGGCAGTCGCGCGACGACGCCGAGCGCCTTAATAGACGCCCTGTCTCTCCTCTTCTCCCCTGCTGGGGGCGCTATTGCTCTGCCTTGAGCGTCGCCGTTGCCTCATTGTTCCCACGCCCTCTTGCCGCACCCTCCCCCCTCAACCAGCTCCCCGGCCGGGAATGAATCAAGCGGAGAATGTGACCTCCTCTTCCTCCGGACAAGCTGGGCGATTACATTATGGATGTCTTTCTCTCTCTCTTGTCCCATCCGAAGAGCCTGCTACGGAGTACGGCGGCGGTTACTGCGAACGCACAACACGCTGCATCTCGCAACAGCTGTGGCAGAAAAAGAGACAGGGAGAGACGTGTGTATACCACCCATCCACCTGTTCTCGGGGGCAGCGTCGTAGCCCCGGCAGCATTCACGAGGCCGTGTGTTAGCGCACGCTTTGCCATCTCCTTTTTTTCCCCTGCATGCGCATGGTTGTTGGCGCATGTCTGCTGGCCGCGCGAGCATTTATATCGCGTGTGCTGTAAATGAGCTTTGGCGTGAACATTCAAGGCTATGTGTTCTTTAGGTTATTCTGCCCTTGCTTCTACTCTTTCCCTATAGTTGTCGCTGACTTTTGGCGCCCCCTTGTAGGTTCTGGGAAGACCCTAAGCTCACTTGCGGGCTGTGCACACAGTCTGTGTTCCTCTAATAGTCTTCCATGTGTTCGTGTTTGCTGCCTCGGAATGGGACGTCAAGTTCTCCCATAAACAGGGGCTCTTTAGTGCTTGGGAGCACAACTCGTCAGAAAGTTGTATTCCTGCGCCGAGCTGTTGCTTACCCGTGGTCTCTGCGCTTTGTCTTGTTGATGACTGCAGGGTCGACGCAGTATAGCGCAGGAGTGCTTGGTCTCCTTGTTGTATACTCGTATTGTTAGACACAAGCGGCAGGTTTGCGTGCTAAGTAGTTCGGCGTTAACATGTGAGGACGTGATGTTTCGTTGCATACAACATCGGCAACAAAATTATCCAGGGCATGTCATGCTGTCGAGATCGCGCATGGTGCGTCCATTTCATCATATTGTGACAGTCTGCTTCCTTTGCTTGTACTTGGCGCTTGTGCTCTTGTGATGGGCTTCGATATGATTGGACGACATGGGTCACTGTTATGATGGCAGTATTTTCACATCTCGTGCGCATGACCGTGTATCTAAAAGCAGCCCATGCTCACAAGGCACGCAAGCTGGAATCACTGGCTCGCTCGCTGGCTGTGTTCGTCACCCGCGCTGGGAGTTGTTGTATTGGCAGAGCTCAAGCGCACGCGTTCTTCGACAGAGTGCTTCGCCCTTTAACTGCGAGATAAGCTTGCTGCCGTCACTTGCGCGTGCGCCGTGCAATTTGAGCGTCGTTTCGACGACTTCCTTGCTGATAGGCGGGCGGAGAACTTTCTTCTCGACAGAGATTGGCGCCGGTTAAAGCGCCTTTTCTAGCTTTTTTTTTGTCTTTCGTTGTACAGGTCTACCGTTCCGTGAACAGCCAGCACACGGGGTCAAGCTCCGTGTCAAGCCGAAAACCGCTGCCACGCGCTCATGGGAAAGTGGGTGATTGGTGGGTGGATGTATGTGTGCGTGTGTGCCGCAGCAAAGGGGAGGGCGGGTCAGATGTCAGGCTAAAAGGCTTCGGTTCACTTCCCGTGACGGGCTGTTTCGCGCCATATCTGGGTCTCCGTGGCGACGTGACCAGTGTTCCGGCGCCGGTTTTGTGTCCTGGCTCGCGGGCGTTTCGCGACGGGCAGCCAATGCAGCTGCTGGCCTCGGGCCTGGTTCGGTTATGTAGTACATCGCAGGGTCGATTGTATCCCCCTATGCTCGGTCGAACGGTGCACTGCGCATTTATTTTTTCTGCGATGCCTTTTTCTTCATTGCTTTGCTGCAGGACCATACGGTCCGTCTGTATTGTCATGTCCCTGAATTGTGATTGTAGCAAATGTCTCTAAATTCGTTGCTAATTACTTTAGCAAGCAGATGCGCATTTACCATGACGTAGTTTTAATAGGCCTTCAAGTTTGCTGTGTAGTGCACCCTGAAGGTTACTGCAACTCATTGGGCTGAAGTGTGATTGCATTTATTGCTGCATAACACATGTATCGAGGGTTTAGGATCACGCACCGGTTGCCATGGTAAATGTTTTCAGATTCCTTTAATTCCCCTAACCTTACAATGGGGAACTTGCGCTGAAGTTTGCGGTGCCAATTGCAGCGCCATAACACACTGCCTAGCGGGAAGAGCAAGCAGTTTTGGGTAGTACTCTTAGTACTTCTCCGCACCACCTTCAGGCGCTTATTGGCGTGAGCCTCAGCGCTCTGTCGAAGGCGCACGTGCCGTGCTTCAGCTATCTGGGCTACGCCGAGATAAACTAGGTAATGAATGCTGTCAGCCAAACGCGGGTATCTAATCGCGCAGAATGTGTTCTCGCGTTTTCAGCGGCCCAAGCGACTGACAAAAGCAGTTTTGAGTCACCGAATGGAACAATTGCAGTGCCACCTTGACAGCGCAGGTTCCTCATAGGATAGGAGTTAATGCTGCGTTCATTAGTTTAGGCGTTTGGTAAAAGAAATAAAAATAATGGCGCCTTGCCTACACCGTTTCTGACGATTTGTGTGGGTGCATGGAATCGGAGCTTCAAAAATTGCGCCTCGCGACTTCAAGACCTGTGAACGTTCGGTGGGTGGCCTGCCTGCTCTTAAGTGTGTTGCGGTGGTATCGGGCGTCGATAAGGAAGCACTTGTAGACCGCCTGAAAACGTGCAACGTTCAGTACAACGGCTTTTTGTATGGCACTTATCAAGTGCACATTAGTTTCATCCGCCTAAACAGTGCCTTGTCAATAGGACACTGCCGCACCTTTTCCGGCTTTCGCTACTAGTAGCTCAAAAATTTCTAGAACGGATTGATATCAACGCGCAGTTGTATTTGCAACCTGCGGGTTTTCCGGGAAAAAAGCTGATGGCACCAGAAAGAAAGGATAGGTTTGGTTTATGAAAGGTCACCGTCCCTAAGCGACTCGGTCTATGAGGGACGCCGTAGTGAAGGGCTCGGGAAATTTCGGCCACCTGGGGTTCTTTAACGTGCACCGACATCGCACAGTACACGGGCCTCTAGCATTTCGCCTCCATCGAAATTAGACCGCCGCGGGCTGGATCGCACCCGCGTCTCTCGGGTCAGCAGCCGAGCGCCATAACCACTTAGCCACCGCGGCTGCCTAGAAAGAAAGAATAGTAATTGTAAACTGCCCGGCGCCGCCCATTGGCGCAACGGGGCACACCAGAGAGGCAGTCGAACTTAGTGAATTGTCGTACTGACGGTACCTTTTGAAAACTATGCTTCCCCTACAGTACAGTTCACACAGAGAAAACGTGAGAAGACAAGGCTCACCGTTTCAAATATAACGAAACGTTTCGCTGGTAACTCTTGAGCGCTGTATACCGTCGTCAGACCTGAGCAAAAGTGCCCATAATCAGCGGGAATCGGAACATTTTTTTAAAGCCTGGAAGTTTCCTTCACCCGAACACGTCTCTCCATCGATGACCAGAAGCTGTGAGCTTTCTTGGCCGAGACAAGTGTCTTATTATTCTTCCCGGCTTTGTGGAGCCACACACGCAGACGCATGCACGAATAGAGAGAGACAGACACACGCTTGCAGGGTACGCGCACAGGCGCACGGTTATACAGCCGCAACAAGCGACCCACGTAGCGCTCACAATGGAGACCGTTCTTACCGCCAGAAAATAAGGAGTGCGTCTCCTTCGCAAACTTGCGGTTTGCCGCCTCCGTACGCCATCCTCGGCCGCGCCATACGGATGTTCTCACGCTGGGCGCTCTCGCGGGCTTGGTCAGTCGACGCGAAAGGGGGCCGGTTTGCGCGCTCGGCGAATATGCGAGGTCCACAGGCGCTCGAGTACGAGTGCGCGCCCATTTTCGTTTGACAGGGAGGAGAAGGACGGAGGCTTTTGTGCGACGAGAGACGTCTGACATCTCAATTGGCGCGTGCCCGCTCGAGTGCTCTCCCGCCCGTTGCGTCTCCGCTCAGTGTCTTTCTTCGGGGGTCGTCTTGAAGCCCCGAGCACTCGCTTCTTTCCCACACTGCCTGGCTTTCCGTGCCTCGTGAGGAGCACAGTGTCCGTCAACCCCTCACTCAGCTCGGCGCGGAGCCGTGGTCTTGCAGATACACGATGCGTCTTCTGAAGAGCACAGTGCGATAGATTGCCTTGTGCGAGCGGGCGGGCGGCGTTTTTGTTTATGATTATTTCTTACTTCGTTTTTCCTTCTGCTGTGTCCGAGCACTGTTGTTAGATGCGTGCCGATTGGTCCCCGCTGTCTCCTCGGGTCTGCTTTCCGCGAGTGGGGATAACTGTCTGCGCGCGTGTTCTGTGGGGCTGCGACCGCTGTATCTTGTCCGAGCATACGACGGCGTACGAAATTATCCTCGCTCTGATATTTCGCCGCGCGTCGTAGATCCGGTCGCAGGAACGAAGTAAGGGACAGCCGTTGTAACTTGTCGCGCGCGCACTGTGGCGCTCGAATCACCGCTTTGACGGTGCAGGGCGCTGGATGGATGTCGCTGACAGGGGCTCGGCTGCGGAAGCATGTCGAGCACTGGATAAGATGTGCTAAGTACACGCCTGAGTAAACAACAGTAAAAAACTGTTGCCACGGCGTAACGCGCTCAGCGCAGACTGTCCCATATTATTTACCTTGTACTCACCGGTAAACATACTAAGATGTCCGGCCAGTTAGGTACATACGTGCACGTGCGAAGAGCGTATCTTTTGTTTTTCCCTGCTGTAAATTTTTTTTATAGGTCTTGAGTGGATACAAGAAGCTTTTCTTTTTGCGCCTGTGATTTGAGACGTTGGCTTTCGTTGTCGACGCCATCTGCTCCTTCTTTCGCGACACAGTAAATGCGCCGAATAACAGTTGAGGGGGGATCAAATGGATTGATGCGGAGGAAATGCGAGAGCAGTCTTGTCACCTTCCGTTCCTTTCTGCTATCGTTCTGCACTGTGCAACTACGACCGCTACTTGTGACGTCACTAAGCCACTTTCGTCACTAGAAGCCAATTGCAATCACCTCTCACTGAAGTGTCCTTACTAAATTGCTGTCGCTGGCGTTGCATTACAGCCGATGTTTCCTTATATCCGGTATTTCGTCCTAGCCGGCGTTATACAGATGGCAGGTGCAAAAGCGGAACACCCCTAAACGCCACCTGCAGCTGTTCGCAGACGGAGGCTTCACATATACACGCCGACGCCGGACAGTTTTTGTTGTCATGGCCCTGCTAGTGCTCTAAAATGCTCCTAATGCATTAAAAGTAAATTTAAATAAGAGAAAACGCTACCGCGCACAACTGCGAAAAAAATGGAGGAGACACTTAAGCTCTGCTTTAAGGGTATGACGCGATAGCGTAATGGGTTGATTCCCACATATGCAGAAGGTCATTCTCCGCTTTACATTTATGGATCCCCGGGAGTCCTCATACCACTGCTGGCGTCGTGGTGCAGCGATTAGGCGATACGCCACTGCCCTGTGATGGCAACATTGGCAGGTGCTCCCAGCGGAAGTGGGACGTCACGTGACGCCCGGTCCTCGGGGGTCTTCTGTCCGGGCCATGTTGCGTGGCTCGGTATGAATCGCCAGCGTTCCAAACTTCTCGATGGTGAGAGCAGCTCTCGTCCCCCCTCCGCTTCCGCAGATATGCTATCACTCTAAGCAGAAAGCAGTAAAAAGGGTGTAAGTTGTCTGCCCCCTAGCGCACTCCCTTTTATAAAAGGGTGTGCTAGCTATAGAGGACAGCTTACTCCTTTTTTACTCCCACATAGGGGTATTTCTGTTTGGAGTGTGCAAGCGCCCCACTTGGACGGAATCCTCCTTTTGGCACAGGCGGTGGAGTCTGTAGATATGACGCAAGACGTGTGCAAGTCCTTAATAATGCAGTGTTCTGTATGCGGCGCTGTATACATTTCCTCTTGCCGCGGTGACCTTCCTTCGCTTCCTTTGGTGCTGTCATTTTGTAACGGTGCCTTCTCTCTCTCTCTCTCTCTCTCTCTCTCTCTCTCTCTCTCTCTCTCTCTCTCTCTCTCTCTCTCTCTCTCTCTGCCGCCGTTCAATTTCGTTTCTCTGCTGCGCGAGGACCCAGTTCGATCGTCGCCCTCTGCTTGTCGGCCCCCCACCCCACTGCACCCGCGCGCTTTTTCCGAGGCCGGCCCAGTTTGGGCAAGTTCGATCGCCGTCGACTTGGCACGCTCGACGTGCCCCCGTCCCTTCCGGAGACGGCACGCTGCTGTCGGGTCGTACGAGACCACCGGTCGCGTATGTCCTGTCGCTTGTCTGTACTGCACACAAGCGCGTATTGCGCTTTTCATTCATATATGCAGTTCGGACATCGCCGGCCCCACGGTCGTGTTGTATTTGTTGCTTGTGGCCTGCTGCCCTGTGTTTCGCTCATCGGCAGCGCAGCTGCGAGGTTTCAAAGATAATGCGCTTAAATTGGCCTTTGCGTGGTGCGATCGTTATGTGTTAAACAGTCAATAAAAAAAGCATAGACTAGAACCCTTCTCCAAGATGAGATGAGCGGAACTGCCCTTTGTAGTTCTGATGCGTGTATAAGATTAATACAGGCTGCATCTATTCAAAGGCTGCTATACAAGCGCCCTCTTTTACCATCTGGCCCCGAGGAGGCAGAGAGAAAGGCGTACGTATAATATCCATCCGCCCCGCGCTGCGGAGGCAGAAACGTAGAAAAATGCGCAGCTGCTGCCGACGCCCACGGAAATGGCTGTATATAAATGCGTCTCATTCCCCGATAGTGACGCTGCGCAGTTTTATTGTGCGAGAGCCTGTTTCAGCTCCTGAGTGCGTGGTTGCGTATAGATGTGGCAGCTTCAGAGCTCCGTTCACTAATGACGTCACTGTGAAAAAAAAAATTAAAGCTGACAGGGCGATGAAACCTCATGGGGCGGGAAAGCTGCGATTGCAGTTGGATTTTGTCATCGATCATTAATTTGATGTTTTTACTCTAATGAGTGATACGTTCACTCTGAACCGAGGCTTCACACACTCGACAGTGTTGTTGTGGGCGGAGGTGGAGAGGGAATGTGGCTGGTGAGTGGTGTTTTTGGCTGTCCATGCACTGCGTCTTTGCATTGGATTTCGCGGTCGCTTTTTCGTTCCGCTGCTGCGTGGGATTGTGGTGGGTGGAGGCCTTGTGGAGGGTGGAGCTGGTGGTCGGAGGCTTCATTCGACGAGGCGTCACGCAGAAGACGCCGGTATTTTCGCTATAGTGCCGCTGTTACCTGCTACTGAAGTGAAGTTGCTCCCGGAGTGAGTGAGTATGAGTGAGAAAACTTTATTGTCGGAAAAGAATGATTGCTTGGTTCTGCATAGCTGATTGACCAGGTAGCCATAAGCTCCCAGACATCACCAAAGAAATAGCTGTGGGTGATTATCCCCCCCCCCCCCTCACACGCGCACACGTACGTACGTAGCGTCTTCTCTAAAAAGTCCACTGCTAAGCGCACAAACCTAAACTATACGACCCCAGATAACACGTTCCCCGTGGCGAGCAGATGGGGGACAGGCAAATATTTATTTCCATTGTCCTGAATCTCATCACGTGATTCCAGAGAAGTGAACGTAATTGAGTTCTCTGTAGTACGCACAATTAAGAACGACGGCGCCGTGAGCCCTCGGTTTAAAACGAACAATTTTCGCGATCTTCTTAAAGCCCTGTGAAAGGCTGCGCCGGGCAAGCTTTGCAGAGGACGAGCATGTCCTGCAGCAGAGCCTCTTTCTTTGTCCGTCGGTTGCGTGGCCCGATCTAGACACGAATAGACACGGTGCAGGCGATACACCCGTGTTCGGTTTCCGATGTGCCCTCTGCGGCAACGAATGACGGTGGGCGCCGACATTCGAACCGCGCGCGGTCAGCCCAGACGCGATCTGTGCCCGAATCCGTCCGCCCCTTACGCCGCCTGTTTTTTCTGTATCGGTCTTCATGGCGGCTCGCCTTCCCGACCACTGCCGGGGTTGGCGGCTCGTGTTCGCCTCTCCTCCCCTTCTCGCACTTTGACCAGGCACTGCCTGGCGCCGGGGCGTACACACCTCGGCCCGACGGCGGAGTCAAGTTTCGCCATTCTTCTTGTGTGCGTCGGGGTTCGTTCGGGCTGTGTACATGACGCGCAGCAGCTGTGGCGCCGTCTCAGCCTCTCCGCGTCGGCGCGCCTGGCTGCTGCATGCTGCTGTACGTGCTCGTCGCAGCAGTAAGGCAGCGCTACACCCGTTTCCTCTCCGCTGCCGGACCACGGCCGTATTCCCTGACTCCGCATCAAGGTGGCCTGAAGTCTCTGAATGACTGAATGCATCTTTAATAAGGTTGAGCTGGCGAGAAGGCCTGATTAGAGGAGGGAGTGAGTGTCTCATTCTCTGCTTCCAACTTCTCTACCCGTTGTGGCTGCCAGAAGACCCTGAAGGAGCACGTTAGCGCAATACTGGCCCAGTGGAGGCTTTTAGCATAGCTAGGGTGTCTAGCATAGCGTAGGAGTACTGGCGTAGACTTATACCGCCTCACCGGGCTGCTGCGCATGCCTAACGGCTTCGTCTGGCACCGCCTTGCCACAGCGCGTGCGCAGTCTCTAATAAGGGCACCGGACTAAGCGATTTTCCCAAAGATGCTTACTATCTCTCTCTCTCTCTTTACGGAGGCGGAAAGAACCCGTGAGATAAAAACCGGCGCATGCGCCCCGGTGAGGCGGAATATTCCTTATGCAGACATCGATTCCACAGCTGTCATTCTGAAAAGGATTTTGTTACAGCACGCGTTATTGTTCGCCCTTGAGCACTGTTCCTGTCCGTTCACGTTTCGCATACCGGCGTTGCTCGTATAGCGGACTGCAGTGCGTGAGGCATGCACCGTCACATTGTAAGCCCCTGGAAGCAGTTTATCTCTCTCTCTATCAAACCTCTGCCGAAGTAAGATCGTGAGCAGGTGTTATGGTTTCCATTAGCTTTCACCCAATTCCTGAGTTGATAAAGCCCGATATTTCGCTAGGGCTGCCACGCGCGGATGTCTTGGGCCTTGGGTCAGGTTTGAACGGGCAGTGTAATGTCAGATTTCTGTAACAACATCTGCAGCTCGAATGTAAGACCCTGTTCAAGACTTAAGCCCCCTGCGTCGCTGCTGCTTTTTTGTGTGTTAGTTCCAGTGATCCTGGCTTCTCCGGGCTGTATAACCTTCCGGAAAACAAATTAGTGAAAGTGGAACCATTGATCACGAGTTCTGTCACCGACATCACATGTGCCGGACGAGCTTCTTCGCTATACCTCAGAAGCGGCGATACCAAGGGAGGAAGCCTGAGAACGGGAGGTGCCAGCTTGCTGACGATCCCCATCGCTGGCAGTTGGTCTTGATTCCACGGTGATTTTTTTTTTTTAAGCGTGCGTCAGCTAAGGCCTCGTTTCTGAAAACGTCCGTGCTCTGCTGTGTATTACCGCAGGCCCACGCATTTGCCTCGTGTAGCTTCTTCGGCACCACTTTTCCGGGTTCTCTGTGTCCGCCCATAATTGTGGCGATACAGGACGCCGCGGTCGGGAACCACACGGCTTTTAACACAACTTCCTGCGCTAATCGTTTGATGTTTTTAGGCTCTAACTTCAGTCCCTTACCTCTCCCTTCGTCTCTCTGTATTTACGTGTCTCGGTTCTTCGTGGATGTCGCTTTTGACGGAGAGCCTTCGTATTATATTTTTCCGAGGTGCGCAGTTTCCCTGTGCCCACTCCGATGAGACTCTCTCTCTCAACTAGCCATATATGCGCCTACAGCTTCGAACGAGAGCTACAGCTTCGTTTTCGCACCACGTTCGCCGAAGATCACCACTTGTTCACGTCAGTGGAGACAGGCTCGTGACAGGGAGCGCAACACTAAACCAGCTGCCCCCACCGTTAGTGGCGACCGTTCCCTCCGGGCCGTCGTTATTTTCTGCGCGGTGCCGTTTTCCCGCTGAGAGGCTTCCACCAGGCGCCCCGACAGCTTGCGCTTGTCGTTTTTTTTTTTTTTTTGCCAAACGTGGCGCTCTCCTTCTCCGCGCTGTGGAAGAGTCAATGAGTGATTCGCTGTCTTTTGACTGTCGTCAACAACCGGCCGCCACTCTTCTGGCAACCTTTCCCGGCTACTGCAGCGGCCTGTTCTCTTCATCTGCCGACAGTGGTTTCTGGGATGGGGAGTGCAGTTCATGCAGCCTCTTTCTTTGCCACGGCTTCCGCAGTCCTGTGCAGGGGCAAAGGGCGGCTATGTGAGGGAGGGGGAGGGGGCGGGAGGAGGTAGGCATGCCGGGCTCGAGGCTGGCGGGACACAGACCAGAGCCTGCAGGCGGGACAGCGGGCGAGGAAGTTATACGGCGCCGCCGTTACTGGGGGCCCCTCGGCGAAGAAGCCCTCTGCGCGAGGAGGGAAGACCACGGCCGTGGCCTCTGGCGCGGCGTGCGGGCACGCACACACAGGCGCACCCGCCGCCGGCAGATTTACGACGGCTGAGAGCACGCCTGCTAGTTTGCCTACCCTTGTGCCCATACCCCCCTTCTGCCCTTGCAGCTACGGTCTTTTTCCTTCTTTTTTTTTTCATTTTCTCCCTACGCGTTCTGAGCAGACTCGCCTCCCGTGCTCCCACTGCTGGCCAGACCCCTCTGTTTGCTGCGAGCGAGCATCACTTCTTCCTCAGCCCTTCGGAGCGGGGAAAGTAACGTTGCTAAAGGTGTTCTGGGAACGGGGAAGGCACCCCCTCGCCGCCTGCAGCACTGTCCTAGAGCTACCCCGACGCTTGCAGCTCCTTGTAGGCGACTCCTTATCGCGGTCTTGGCGCCTCGGGGAACGGAAGAAATGGGTAGTGTGGGGTCTGCGACGTAGCTTATTCTTCGTCCGATCTGGAAGTCGCCGCGTTCCGTA
Source organism: Amblyomma americanum (assembly GCF_052857255.1). Classification (NCBI taxonomy): domain Eukaryota; kingdom Metazoa; phylum Arthropoda; class Arachnida; order Ixodida; family Ixodidae; genus Amblyomma; species Amblyomma americanum. The sequence goes on from NC_135499.1 coordinate 175,595,918, forward strand.
CTCGCGAAGCCCGTGTTTATAGATTACTGGTGCGCTGGCGCTCCTTTGAAGTGGGTGCATGAAACGAGTAGGCTTATCAGGGAGATTTAGCATACCGGAGACGTATACCGGTTTTACGCACGGGAGCTGCGCATGCGCAGTGGCATGCGCGTGGCCACCACTGCGCATGCGCAACAGGCGCACGTAAAACCGGTATACGGCTCCGCTAGTGCGTCTCCGGTGTGCTAAATCTCTCTATTGTTCCAAAGGTGTTTCGATGTTTAGCCAGCACTCCTCTACCAGAAGTAACGACGGTCTGCTGGAACGCAGACATCGTGGTGATACTGCAGATAGTAGATGAATCGTACAGAAGAATACTCTCCGCTCCACTTGAGTACCGCGGGTAATTTGGCGATACTACAGTGCCTTTCTGGGACATATGTCGAATGAAGGAAGTCATCAGTCCTTACCAAACAAGGAACACCTCCGCCGCTCCTTCGTAATGCTAGATGCGCAAGCTGGATCGTTTGTGGGCCGTTCAAAGTATGCAACAAAGAAAGAAATAGATATAGTCCGTAAAGCAACGCAATCAGTGGCTTTCGAACAAGGCACCACAGACAACAGAAGGAAGGATAATGTCATAAAATTGGACTACAATGTCAACACTGCTTCTACACACACACATATATAAATTACTGCAGCGTTCCTTCGGCGCACTGCTTCAGGTGCTGACTGATGTGTGTTAGACGCAGGCGTGTGTGGGCTTCCATCTATCCGTGTTGGTGTCGTGTGTGCACAGCGGGCTCCCCTTCTACTCTCCACCCCTACCCCCCCCCCCCCCCACCCCCCCATCGTCCTCTCCATACGCTGAGAGTGTCGGAAAAGCGGGGACGGCAGCTGGCGAGTGAAAACAGCCTCCCCCTTCAACGTTCCCTCTGCCAGATGTGCGCTGTCAAATGGCTCCCCTCGCTCTGCCAACGGGAGGGATATGGCCGTCGAACGGGTAAACGTCGTCGGATACCGGGTCGTTATCCTATTCTGTTGTTTGCGCACGGAATCCTTACCGCGCTGTGCGTTTTGCTTCTGCGTGCTTATTGGTTATACAGTGCTTCCTTCCCGTGGGACCTTTATTGTTTTACTTTGTTGTGCCATTCGAGATTGTAGCCTCTTACGCCTAAAATATTAATTTTGAAGACGTTCGCTCCTGAGTATTGACGCTGTTTCATCAAATCTATGTAGAGGCGCGTATAGTATAACATTCGCCGGCTATCAGTAAAACTCACGCTCTTCGTCTACACCTCATATTTTTTGTACACCCTATATTTTTATTCTGTGTTGTTTTTTTGCATGAGAAATGTAGTCGTATGCAATGCCACTCTTCAGTTATCATGTATGTACCTCGTATTATTCCATGCACTCTGCCCACGATTTCTTTTGTTATGACTTAGGTGCTATTTATCTCCACTGAGTACTGCCAATGGAGGGGGCCTCCGGCCCTGTCAAGCTGGCTACTGGCAGCTTTTCCTGCAGGCCTCCTACGTCATGTATAGTGATGTAAATGAAGTTCTATTCTATTGTATATATGCCTCTCCTCCTTTGCCTCGCATCGTTACACTTGGATGTGGTGTGTCTATCCTGGGATCGTGCTGTACGTGTCATCCAGCAGTTCAGTTGTTCCTTTTTCGTGTGGAGTGTGGCGCTTCACAAGTAGCACTGCTTGTGTTATCGTCAGCCATGCCTGCACCAATATTGCATTACATGCCCTTCTACCTCTTCAACCGAGAAATTCCCTATTCAAGAATCACACTGTCCCCACATATTTCTGTGAATAAAGTTAAAAAATTGTGTGTGGAACATGAGATCGTCCCACAAACGCCCTATGAGAGTTGCCCGTGAATCCGCCCTGGCAAATAACAACCGCCGTCAGAACTTCTGGCGAAAGCCGTTCACATGCCCCGTGTCCCACCACCCGTTGATATCTGTTCTAGCGTGTCCAATCTGGCACTCGGAGGAGGAGGCGGCAGGAGGAAAAGGAAAGCGGTAGTTTATGGCGACGTGTGCGCGCTATATTGCACCGCCCGATAACGGGCGTGCCGTAGATTTCCGTTTACGAGGAAACCAGCGCGCGGTAAGTGACATGAGAGGGAAGCTCAGCCGGTGGGCGTACATAACTGCCGCGCGTCGCATCGTTCATGCCTAAGTGGCGCCGCTTGCCTCACTCGTGCAGGAAATGTCCGTGGCACTTGACACCGCCCAGGTCCGTGTCGAAGGTCCGTTCGGGAACGGTCGTCGAACTTTCGAGTGGTGGTCGCTGGCCCACGTATAAGTATAGCGTAGTACGTGTGAAGATACCTGCCGAAAATCTCGTGGGAATTTTGTGTCGCTTTGAAGTCTCTCTCCGATAGCGGCCAGGCCGAAAACATCTCGAATCGCTGCCCCGGCGCGTATCTCCGTGTTTGTTTGGCCGCGGGGTCGATGTTGTGCACGTACGCCCGGTGCCGCGCTGACGCGACTCGCTGGTTGCGTCCAAGCTGCGCTTTCGTACGGTGAGATCGACTTTCGTGCTCACTGCACTTTGCTTCCAAATGAGGGCACTGAAATGGTGGCCACCTCACGGACTCCACTGACTCGGGCATGGCTGGCCTTAATTGTCGCATCGCCATCGTCATCAGCAGCTCATTATACATGTCGTTGCAGGACGAAGCCCCCCCCCCCCCCATTAACCCTGTCCATACTCCAACCTCTTAATCTCGTCACCCCACCAGGCCAACTGCCGCCGCCTGCTATGCACTTTTTATCATGGAATCCGCTGCGCTATACTAACCTACCGTGGGTTCTCGGTTTTGGGTTCCCTGCATTACGTACCATGTCCATGTCATATTGTCTTCTTGATTTAAACTCTACTGGATGTTATCAATCCGCGTTTGTTCCCGGACTCCCGCTGTTCTACCGCTCATTTCTGTGGACGTTGCCTCCCCTCATTTCCCCAGCTCGCCGGTGTGCATGCTTTTCATTAAGGGTGAACTTTTTCGCTAGCTCAGCCTCATTTATTACTCTTGCCGGTCAACCGAAGTGCCTTGCGAAGTTCTTGAATAGTGCTGTGCGCTGCACGCGCCCAGTGCACCTCCACGGGGCCCCCTCGAGGTGCTTCTTTATCTCGTACTCTTTTGCAGGAACGTTATTGAGCGGTTTATTTGGCACCCACGGCTTCGTGTCTCTGCTACATTTACTGCAGAGGATCGCGAGTGGACGTGATGGCAGCTTCGCCGGTGGTCCAGCAGGAAATTGGAAGCTTTTTCGTGCCTCGCTTTGCGCAAAGGTCACTCTCGAGTGCGACAGATCTCGAGCCGCGCACTCTCGTTGTGCTTATGCGGCCCAGACTAGAAAGAGAGCATCCCCCCCCCCCCCCCTTTGTGGGTGTATGTATGTGGCTGGTTGAGGCGGGAACAAAGACCACGTCGGCGGCCGTCGGGGAAGAACAAAGGGGTGCCGCTCAGCCCCGCGACCTTGCGAACTTCCTGCACGAATCGCACGCGGCGGCGCTCCGGGGCAACCGCTCAGAGGCGGCTGCAGTTATTTCTTGTCTGAGGTGCTGCTGGTTTCGCACGCTTCCATCTTCTACCTGCCCCTCCGTGAACTGCGGGCGAGCACGTCCCTGCGATGCACCGTGCCCCTCCATCGTGGTGAACGCGTTTCGGTGTGAACTGCATGGAAGACCGCTGGTGGACCGTCCTGTCTGGTCGCCGCTGTTTTGTCGGAGCGCTTTGGACGATGTCCGTAACTGTCGCGCTGTTTCGCTTGTATACAGAACGATGTTTCAATGCCACCTCGTTCAAGCACTCCCGGAGGCCAAGAACTTGCGCTTCGCTTGCGGACTCTGCTGAGAAGCTCTTAGAAGTTGTTTGCCCGCAACGCTGCGCAGCGGCGGAACACCTGTGGCTCGGTGCTACTAGTGGCGCATGCGCAGTAGTGACTAGGGAGCGAGAGAGAGAGAAAATTGGCAGTGGCTTAGCTCAGCTATGCCAGGATATACGTAGCGAAAGCTAAGGCATAGCATGGTTAGCCTTGGTTAACCTTGATTGCAAGTTCAGGTTAGTCTGGTTGTCTAGCTATATTGTTGTCCCATTAAAGACGACACAACTGTGGTTGCGGCGCACGCGAGCTCTTCTTTTCAATCCTCCGACATGTTATCAGGCATGCGACGCAGCTGGCGAAGCGAGCGGAGGCGAGCGCAACGACGAGGAATGCGGTGTGACGTCACACCAAACGGCGGCAGCGGCGAGCCGCGCGGTGTGACGTCATGCCAGATGGCGTGGCGAGCGCGCAAAGCACAGTAACCGTCTCGCATATCTTTGTGGGCACCCCAACCGCGCCGTAAAGGAAGGGATAAAGGAGGGAGAGAAAGAAGAAAGAGGAAACTGAAAATTGAGTTGCATTTTGAGGAAAGGCGCGCGCGGCGCTGCGCAGCGGTGGAACACATGTGGCTCGGTGCTACTAGTGGCGCATGCGCAGTTGTGACTAGGGAGCGAGAGAGAGAGAGAGAAATATCCGCGGCGAGTCGCGCGTGTGACGTCATGTGCCTTCTCGGAGCACCGCCACGGCGAAATCGCAAGTTAGCGGACAGTAAAGCTTTCGCTTTGAAACAGCCTTCCTATTGCATTGGAAAGAGTTAGCGCATGGCGCCGCTCGCAACCGTTGCATTTATGAAATGCACTGATGAAATGCACTGAAGGTTTTTTATATTGATCCCAATGGGTTTTATTGTTCTGCAGCTCGGGCGTTTTGCTTCGACGCAGAGGCGCATCCCAAAAGTTTCGTATTGGTGGCGACCACAACTCGTTATTGTGATGGCAACGTCTTCGATGTTGACGGCCTTCAATTCCGCAATACAAACTTGCACCCTAAAACCAAATATTAAAAAAGTTGATTGGTTAACTTTATGTAATTAATCGGCTATTAATTCGGCTCTATCACAGAATGACCGCCTTACTAGTCCGCCTACACAGACAGCTCAGAGGTATCTCTCGCTGTGTTTAAAATGAAAAACTGTAAATATTAATAAATTTGAAAACCATCACGGCATTATGTGCGGCGCACACATTCCCTCCAAACTATATGTCACTGTTCGCTTTACTGACATGACTTGGCAATCGTTGCTGATTGACCCTTCCTTACCGCTTTGGTACGTGGTGTAGGCATTGTTGTAGGCGTCGTGCTATGCGTACGCCTACTGCGACCTCTAAGTACTGGTGCGCGTACAGTGGCGCGCGCCCATTGTGCGGTAAGCACCGCAATCCAGCGCTGGCAAGATGGTCTGTTGCGTCGTTTACTATCACTGTGTCATTTAAGACAGCCCCGAGGACCGTCGCGTTAGTGGCATGCCCCCAGCGAATCTAGTTAACTGCGGTCAACGCGTGTGGTCACCGGCGGTTAGGCCCAACGGCAGGGCAGCAGCAAGCAGCCTCGTGGTTGGGGCGCGTCGTTGTCCCCACTGTTTAGCGGCGCGAACCGCTCCGCTGGCACGTGACGCGTAGACAACGACGACTTCACTGCCGATGGCTGCGGTGGTTGCTGCAGCGTGGCGCCGCTCGCCTTGTTTGTTGTCCTCCTCCTGTTCCCTCTTTCCTCCTCCTCTCCCCCTGCCGTGCGTCGTCCAGCGGCACGCGAGGAGGTCTGGAGTGAAAGTCTGCCAGCCGTCATCTGTCGCTGTTGCCGTTGCTATTGTAGTTGCTGGGACGGCACCGGGCACCGCCGGTGTGGAGCTGCTGTGCCCCGAAGGCCCTTACTGAACAGTTGTGTGCTGTGTTGGACGGTTCGACCTTTTACGCTATAGGCGCATGCGCAGTGAACTGAGTCGTACGTGTTTTTTTTTTCTGCCTTCATTCTTTTCGGTAAATAATGGAGCGAACCTGTGGCACTTCGTTGCTTACTGCTGTTAAAGCGTAGTCTGTAAGGTAGTCTGAAATTCATGAAAGTTTCGTGGCAATCATTGGTCGTGGGCTTCTAGTCCCCGCCCTGCGCATTGTCAACGACGCCCGCAACGAAGCCTCCAGGTCGCCATGGTCCTCGTCTTTTTATACACCTACGTAGGGGGTTGTTGCTGTCGAAATGGCGCGTCTTTAGCCTCCAACTTGTTAACCAGCTTTCCCACCAGTTAACCAGTTGGGTAACTATTACAGTGCGTGGGTTGAGAAAGCTGTCCCATATGCAGCAGGCATTCTTCAAACATGATTCGTACAAAAAGTGGCCTTCAGTGAAAAATTCCTCGCTCAGGGTAAGGGGGGGTGTCTACCGACCTCTCATCATCACCATTCACTAAAATACGCACTTGGTGATTTTAATAAGCTATTTACAAAAAGCTGTTTCATGGAGTACCCGCTTCATTCCTGTCGAAGTGCGTAAGTTCTAACTGCGGCTGTACACACCGAGCCCTCCAGGTGGCGTTCAGCAAAATAGCGGGGAGGGGGTCCACAGGGAATGCATGCCTTCGCCCTTCCGATACGATCGACGCCGGTCGCCGGTTTCTCCTGCCCGGTGCACGGAACTATTAGCGCAGCTCGCCCTTTACCCCTTCCGTCCCATTGTTTCGTGGCCGGACTCCTTTTCGTTGCGTGCGCTGCTTGCCCGTGGTCTCGCTCAATTATCGTGCTCGTCGGTTTGCTTCACTGTCGCTTTCTGCGGCCCAGTGTGCACCAGTCTTGTCTCCTTCCACGCCATGCCGTGCAAGGATTGGCCATTACCTTTGGTCTGGTTGTAAAGCGTGCGCTGCATCACTGACCTTAGCGAGAGTCAGTCTCGCTTAATTTTCTTTCTTTGTTTGCCATCTCCCCTTATGGTAGCCCGTTTAGCTTATAGCTATAGTAGTAATAGTACATGGACAGACGCACTCGTACAGTGTAAGCTGAGGCCATGTGCGTGAAGCCTCCATTGTGACTCTGGGTGGAGGGTTCGTGGGCCCTTCTGTGGAGAGGAAAGTGAACTAGCACCTGGAAGCTGTTGGCGTCGTCGTTAAGGTGGGAAAAAAAAATAAAAGCGAAGATTGACGTTTCCACTGATCTCTAAAAGAGGGTGCATGCCGAACGCGGTCGTAGTCATCAGGCTAGAAACTTTGCATTTCTTATCTCTTCAGTGCGGTGTAATAATGCTCGACAACCGGTGACCAGCGGCAGAAAAAAAAAAAAGACACTTTGCCTTTCTTCTTTGAAGTGGCAGTAATAGCGATTTTTAGAATAGGGGGACCCTGTCGGTTAGAGGGATGGGGCAATAGCTGCGCACGCTAGTGCGCGTGCACAGAACAATAGCCCGAGGGGTGTTATTGTTCTGAGCATGCGCACTGGCGCCCCGCTATTCCCCTAAACCCGAACTGATAAAGCACCCCCGATTCTAAAACACGCTGATAACTGTACAGCACCTTTGCTACGCGGTGCTCCGAGCAGTGAGTGCGTCCCGGGATATCAGCTACAACGTCGTCGAGCGCACCCTTCAACGTGGCCAGTCATCCAAAGGTGGTCAGGGCGCCTGATGACGTCACAGTCTTCGTCCTCTGACGACGACTCCGACTCCGAAAGACTTCTCTCCCACAAACGTAGGAAACAAAACCGCATGTGCTATGAAACGGAGACATGTAGATAACCTGATGGACTGGCGTACGGGAGCAGCGCAGCAGCTCACCGCAGCGGTTGCAACATTTAATTCATGGATTCCTGGACCGAGCAGTCTTCGTTGCACGTGGTGTAGCATATCTGCCCTTATACATCATCCGCGCTCGCGATCACGACGCGCTCGCGACGGTGTTCGCCGGTAGTGTAGCACGCGGCGAGCTAGACAGAGATAAGGCGAACGAAGGCCCCCGCGGGTCGTCGTCCGTCCATTCTCTCTCGGTGCGGCGCACGAGCACGAATGCATGGGGCCGGCCCGTTCGTTGCATTAATCAGCACTGCCTCCGCTGCTTGCATTGCGCAATGCGCGGAGCGCGCCCTCGTGTATTACGAACCTGTATTATTCATAACGAGTGGCCCGGCCGGCCGGGCTGGTCCGTGTTCGCCGCAGCTGCCTGCTTATCGTCGTCGCATTCCGCTTTAACGCGCGGGCGCTGTTTTTGTTGTTGACCCTCTGCGGGGAGAGGCAGGCGCTCCATTTTCTCGGAAGACGCGGGGAAGCTCGCGCTGCCATCACCTTGATTTCATTCGCGTGCTGTCGACAAGAAAGCACTATGCTTAGTCTTGTTGTGGTCTTCTTTGTTTGAACTTGGGAGGTCCGTTGGTCAGACTCGCGTTATTGGACTAGTCCACGGGATCTATGGTACTGGGCTATGCTGTGGTGCAGGCTTGTAGCTTGCTCCAGTGAGAAACCGGGGTAATAATTGCGACCTTTAGCATAGCGCGTACAGTCACGCCCACCCGTGCCGCCAATGCGCACGTGATGATTGGTCCCGACGCGGCTACATGCTCATCTAGCCAGCACCTGGCGCCACCTGGTGCCCTCAGGTTTATGTGATCATGCGCAGTGCGGCGCGCGCTAGCGGCGGTGGTACTTTTTACGCGGCATGCTAAAAGTCTCTGTTAGCTTCGGATGATCCGTTTCTTTCCCTTCATTTTTATTTTCAATACCTGCGTACGTTTTTGATCAGGGAAATGCAACAGGCGTGGCTGAACGAGCCTTTGTGCTTTTGAGAGAATTCAGTTGTAAGTTTCAGATTCTGGAACCTTGGTCAAATATTCCAGCGCTCAAAAAGGCATATATGCACAGGTAGCGCGTAGTCGCGATTAACGCAATTTACAGCACACGGGGTACGGTCGGAGGTCGGAGCCACCGTGGTTGGAGCTTCCTTCACTAAACGTTGGGTGGCTGGGATCCCCGAAGATCGAAGCCAACAGTGGAGATATCGCAGTGGAGGCGAACGTTTTGTAGTTGACTGCCAATCTGAAATGTAGCGCTTCCTGCATTCTGCGTCATGGAGAGCGGTGGCGCACTGGTTATGGCGCTCGACTGCTGGCCCGAAAGACGCGGGTTCGATCCCGGCCGCAGTGGTCGAATTTCGATGTCAGTGCGATGTCAGTGCACGTTAAAGAACCCCAGGTGGTCGAAATTTCCGGAGACCTTCACTACGGCGACCCTCATAGCCTGAGTCGCTTTGGGACGTTAAACCCATATAAGCCATAAACAACAAACATATCATGGAACATTCGATGCTGGTGCGTTGCAAATTTTACTGCCACTTACCGGTGTATGTACTGGTCAGATGTTTCGTACTTCGTCGTACTGTTTTCGTACTTCGTTTCGTACGGATCGTACTACTAGACAGTGCTTAGTACTGCTGCGTAGTAGGTTTACGACCGTTCCCACTGTAACGATTGTAACTAACTCCCCCTGTCTACCTCGACGAGCGTAAACCGCGCGGGCCTAGGGTGCTTCGAATCGCGCGCTCTCCTCTCAGTTGCCGCAACAACGCCGTGACCACAGCGCCATCGTTTGGAAGTGAAACGCGGCTCGAGCAGCAGAGCTAGTTCGTGGTGGCGACGATAGGCGGTAGCACATGCCTCTGCGGCAGAAACGTCGGTGAGGGACGCATAGAGGGAGAGAGAGACAGGGAGTGGGGAAGAGGTTTGCGAAGGGCTAGCGCAGTCTACTGCGTCTACCCGCCCTTTCGCAGCTCGTGCGGACGGCGTCGAACGCGGTCGTGGTGGCGGGCTACATAGCTTCTGCCTTCTGCTGGGTTTTGAACGCCAGGTGAAATGTAATAATAGGCAGAGACTTATCCTACGGCGTCTGTGTTCGGTTTATGCGCCTGCCGTTTTGTTTTCGTTATTGCATGAAGAAGCTTATTTAACCTTAGAGAGGTGGTCATCGATATTGGTTCAACGTTTGCTTTCTATATTCTGTCTTAATTTTGAGAGTTGTTCTCGCGGCCGCAATTGACTGGTGATTTTTTTTTTGTAAATATGATAGCAAGTAGAGTAATGAAAGAGAAAAAAATGGGGGGGGGGGGGGTGTACATGAGGTGGGAGGTTCCTTTTTTTTTTACGGGCTAGTCTGTTTCCTGTCCCTTTTGAGATATAAACCGGTGCATGTCGTCTCACCGTTGACAGCCACAATTTTGTGCACGGGGCGCGCTGTTCCCTCTGCTACGGCATGGAACGAAACAGTGTGCAGGCAACGCAGCAGTGTATAAAAGCGGGGAAACAACGCCTCGGCAGTTCAGTTCCGCGTGCATTGTTCGCCGCCTCGTCTGTGTCACCCGCTTCCGACGCACGGAGAGTCCGTTGTGTCAGTTGACCAATTGCCACTTCCTCGACTCCTGTCTGCTGCTTTGTGCACTGCCAACTCAGGTCTCCGAAGCAAGCAGCCGACGCTCCGGATAGTTCGCTTTTTCTTGCCTCCTGTTCCCGTTGTACCCTCGGCTGGAGGCGAGACTGCATGGTGTCGAGGTGCCATTGTTGCCTCGCATTGTGTACATGAGAACGACAACGAGACCTTCTTTTTCTTTTTTACTCTTTCGTAACAGAACTTTCGACCAGGACGTAAGAGGGAACGAAAGCGAACTATGAGGGGGCTGAGCGGAGCTGGTGCGGGTATGGCTTCTTTTCCGGGAGTGTGCACGCTTGTGTTATCATACCACGTACAACTTCATGGGGAGACCCCGGGCTTCGCTAACGCTCGGTTGCTGCGTCATTACTTACGCCAAGCTAGCGCGGACAAAGGGTTCGTAAAAAGGCAGAATAATTTTTGGCCCTAATTCTTCAAGGATTTGACGGCAAATTCGAGCACAAGCCTCGTCAGTCCCGTTCGAGTCGAACTTTCGCGCTGTGCCTGATTTTCTTCGCACAAAAGAATTGTGCGATCACGCTGGAATGGGGTCATTCTCTCGCTTAGTTTCGAACAGCTTATTGCATTTATGACGTTTCATGGGGCTTGCCGGCTAAGCTTGACGTCACGTCCGGCGTTTCCGGGAGGCCCACAGGTCCGTGGGAGAATAGACGAGTTATCTTCTTTCCGCATATTTCTCTACGAGAACGTTGCCAATTAGACAACTGTGTGAACCTCACCAAGTATAATGATCCAGAATGTCGCACTGAACGGTGAGACCAACACTGTGACCTTCGAAAGACGACTATGTGCTTGGTCAGACCGTTTTGTTGTTTTGTTCAGCTTATCAAAGTTATAAATGCGGCTCGACTTGGCCCTCATATAGCGCACACTTTTAAAGACAGGGGTGGTCTTTGTTGTTGTCTAGATGAGCTCTGTACAGTATGGACGCGGAAGTTGTTGGGAAATGCGGGCGCATATGTAAGTGAAAATCAGTGTACTTCAGCGATGTATTCCGTGCTCATGTCCTTCCTTTGTGCAACGCTCTTACGTCTTTGCTTAGTATCATGTTCTTGTGTGCCTTCCCCTCTGTGTATTTATTTATTTATTCAAAACACCCCAAAATGCCTTCATTGTGAGGGTATTACATTGGGTGCGGGGGGGGGGGGGGGGGGGGGGGGTGCAGGCATTTGTTACAGGTTATAATAATGCACTAAATAGTTTCATTTGTTTTCCGTATTGTTTATTTACTGCATTTCCCGTGATTGTGCTTGCGCATTGCTTCCCATTCAGTATTGGTGTCTATAGCGCCTACGTTGTGTTCCGTATGTTGCGTATTATGTGTTGCAGTTGCGTTTTGTTTAAGCATTGTGTCGCTGCAGTTGTAACGATTTCTTCGCCAATGTGAGAAGGAGTAGCTACAGCGCCGCTCTCAGGCACCAACCTTTCCTTTCATAACACTTGTTGCTGGGCTAGTCGGTGCATTTTGCGCTAACGTGCAAACGTTAGCGCAAAATAAGAGACATTCACAAGAAATTTAACAGAGTATACTGAGGGGCCAATTGGTCAGACATATTATAAACAAAAACGTAGCATATGGACGGGACGAAGAAGGGCGAAGACAGGACGGTTGCTTCGCCCTTCCTCGTCCCGTCCATATGCTACGCTTTTGTTTATAATAATCACAATAAAGGTGGACAGCACGCTGTTCTGTCCACCTTTCTTCTGAATGTCTCGTATTGTGCGCTAACGTTTGTACGTAGAACTCCCCTTTCATGTCCATGTAAATAAATACAAACGGATGAAGCCCCCAGCCCCGAGTAGAATCCGTACTAAAGGGGAACAGCAAAGCAATGAGGTCGACGACGCGATGGGCCAGGCGATCTCGGAAATGGATCGCGGATCCAGAGGAATGATGAATAAGCATTGATCCCCTTCGTGGTGACGCGAGCGGGGTTCGGGGGGGCTTAGCCGCGTGTGTGCTCACGCTGGCCCGACGTCGGGGTCTCCGTCCGCGTGCCTCTAATTGGATTAGAGCTGCGGCCACCGCGTCGCTGCTGCCTTCCGGGCAAGAAGTGCGGCTTCTCACGCCAGCCCGGAGCCGATCGATTTGTCCCGAGCCAACGACCCCGTGGCACAATTTCCAGCCCCGCCGAGACTGCACGTTATGCACGCACCACCTGCCGCCGCCGCCGCTAAGTGCTGAGGGGGGCATTAGGGGCGACGCTCTCTCCGCGTGCGAACTGCCCGCCGCCCCCCTGCATGCACACTGCGACGATGTTCGTGGCCGTTGTGGGGCTTCGAATTGTAGCGCTTTTGAACTCTGCTATAAAAACTGGAGGAATGAACCGACGCATGATGGTTCCTGTAAAGTCTGTGCGAGAGATGAACAACCCACTGCAACGCTAGTTACTGCGGCTGTCGAATGGACGCTGCCACGTGCACGAGCCCGTGCGGCAGCGATCAACACTTCCAAGCAGCGGCGGATTTACAAATGACTGACTCTTGGAGGCCGCGGGGTCCTGTTTTTCACAAGTCTAGCGTTCTCCTTCCCGAAAATTGAACCTAGTGCGATTTTTCCGCAGAAAATTTATAGCTTGAGGGGCGAGGGAGGAGGAGGGTGTCCTGGATAGACAACAAGATACGAAGAGACAACTGACCTTTCCAATCTATGAAGCATTACCCGCTTCAGTGGCTGAGACTGGATTTGGCCTTCGGCTGCTGATCCAAAGGTAGCAGGATCGAATCCTGTCCTCGACTTCCGCATTTCGATGGAGGCGAAACGCAAAAATGCCCATGTGCTGTGCGATGTCAGCACACTACTCACAGCCCATGCGTCGCTTCGAGACGTTAAGCCGCTCGTACCACTAATCTAGAAAAGGCGGATTTACGGGGTCTCCCCCTTTCAATTTCTAGCCACCGCTCTAAAATTTAGAGAGGGGGTGGGGGGGGGGTCTATTCACCCCTTCTTCAGTACTTTGTGGACCGGAAAGGACAGCTGTCTCTGTGCAGCTGCCTAACGCAGCCCACAGATCTCGTCTTGTTGGTTATCTAGACAGTGTAGATCAGCGTATGTGAGCATAATGACCCCCTTCGTGTGTTTACAGCTTCTTCTCTGGATGATTGGTGCCTCGGGAATGCGTCGAAAGCACTAGAAATGACCGCGTTGAAGGAAGGCTTGTGCAGCAACCCTATAGCTTGCTCACGGCGTTTTCGTGCTGTTGACACGGGAGCGAACGATATGAGGCCAGTGAACACAGAAAAAAAAAATAAAACCTTCGAGAACGAGGGTGTCTTTCTTGTGGGGCCGCATTTTCCGGCTTGTCAATTTAGTAGTAGCTGTAGTAGTGGTTTATTAAAATAATAATAAAAGGAAGGATAAAATATTTTGCTGGCCCCGGCATCTGCCATCGATACTGAAGCACCTGAGCTGGGGCAGCGGAAATAAAGATAGCAGGCAGAATGGAGAAATGAAATGAAAGAGGTGACGGGACAGGAATAGAGGATAGGGGGAGAAGTAATATACACAAACTATTTACACAATAAGCCATCACGTCGTTGTCATCGCGTTGAAAATCGGTAAAAAATTGGAAATTGGCTTTTGAGGAAAGCAAATGGCGCAGTGTCTCACATACCGGCGGACACCTGAATCGTGCCGTAAGGGAAGGGAGAAAAGAGGGAGTGAAAGATGAAAGGAAGAAAGAGGTGCCGTAGTGGAGAGCTCCGGAATAATTTCTACCACCTGGGTATCTTTAACGTGCACTGACATCTGCACCGACAGCACACGGGCGCCTTTGCGTTTCGCCTCCATCGAAACGTGGCCGCCGCGGTCGGGTTCGAACCCGGGAACTCCGACTCAGTAGCCGAGCGCCCTCACCACTGAGCCACCGCGGCGGGTCATCATCGCGTTCGCCGGTCGCCATTTCCGCATCGGGATGCATTATAGAATGCATGCATAGACTGACCAAAAAAATTCAGCTTGAAAATATTTTACGGCGTTTCAAACGCAACTGCTGTGGGTCGGGCGCTAATTATTATTGAACACCCAGCTTTTTAGCCGATCCCTTTACCGAAATGAACCCCGGAGAACGCGTTTGAGGCTGCTGGCGGGTTAAAAGAACACTCGCAGAAAAAGCGCGCTTTCAAGCACCCTGGATGAACAATTCACGGTAGACACCGTTTAACATCGTCACCGCGAGCGCGCTGCTGCGGTTGCACATATCATAAATGCAGGCGTACTTTGCTCACTGGATTGAAAAGGCCGTCTTGAAGGCGATTTCATTTCGGCCGGCGCATGTGGCAAACGTCTCTCGTTATTAGAAGTTCTGGGCCGCTGATTCAAATATCTGCCCATCCTTGCTTTCGGCTGCGCTGTAATTATAACAGCATCGCTCATTTCGAAACGAGTCTGAGGCGCCGCGCTTCAGCTCTTTGCGCAATGACCGCGACACCGTGCGCGCTGCGTGCCCAGATATGGGTGTGCCCACTGACCGGGACTAAAGTGGTCGCTGTCCCAGAAGCATTTCTGGGCCTTCGCTGGGGGCTCCGTGGCCACGCGCCATTTGTGCGATGCGCTGTGTTCTGCACAAATCGAAGGCGGTTATTAAAAAAGAACTGTGTGTGCTTTGGGGGGAGGGGGGGGGGGGATGAGTAACGTTAAACGCGAGCCTGTATACGACCAATGGGGCTAATTGCGAACTCTTGAAACGCGTTGGGCGGTGACCTGGCTGTGCATGCATGCGGGCGTTCTGCGGAGGCAAGTTGCAGCACCAGCCGGGAAGGATAGAAATAGGAAAGAGTGGAAACAGAGAGAGGAGGGATTATTGAAAATAGGAAAAACCCAGTAACAGTGTGTGGTCACGGTAACCACACTGTGTAGGATTGAGGTAGAGGGAGGAAAAAAGGGACGAACGACAGATGAAGCTTAACGTGGTGACCATGCGGGCCGGTTGGTGTGAATCAAGCGCACTGGTATACCAGCAAACAGACGGATCACCAGAAGAAGGAGTACACGGGACAGCGCTGGGCCGCTGTCCCGCGTACCCCTTCTTCTGGTGATCCCGTATGTTTGCTGGTATACCAGTATGTTTGCACAGATGAAGCATGGAAAAAATACAATGAAAGAAAAACCGAAATTGAGGAAAAGAAATAATAGTGTAGAACGATCTGATGAAGGGGCGGGGGGGGGGGGGGGGGGGGGTAGGCGGAGAGAGGAAAGGGAGATTACAAAGGGGGCAACGGCTTTGGCCGCCTCAATAGCTCTGTAGCCCTCTCCGTTTTATCCAACCAAAGCGAATTCGCCTGCCTGCTGACCACACAGCGCTATTCGTTTCCCCCTCGGCGTCCCGGCGATCTCATCCGTGACGAAGTGGCGGTGGTCGGCTGCTGCCCAGATTGCATTCCAGCGCCAGCTGCACCTGCTCCCTGGACTGCTCGCTCATCTGCGCACTCATCGCTGGCGCGCCCCCTGTGGGGTGCGTACATGCGGTAGCCGAGTTTGTTGCCCCCGCGGGGGGTACGCATTAACGACCTTCGCGCAGGAATAAAGCGCCCTCTCATTCGCTTCGCGCCTAATAGCGCCCCTTTGGTGGTAGTAGTACTATACGGGCATGCTGCCCCGTAAAGTGTGTTTTCCTTGGGGCGATAAACTCGACGCGCTCTTCGTCCGGCGTGTTTTTGTTTTCCAACGCGAGCACCTGAGGTTGTGGGGTGGGCCGAGCTCTAAATATACCTCGCTCGTTCTGAGACCCTGTGGGCAGTATACACTAGGAAAGCGTACCGTTTAGAATACCTTTCTTTTGCTTTTATTTTGTATGGAAAACAGATCGGTATGAGATGTCGATTGTATAGTAGATGCTGGGTCCGAAAACAGTCCAGCAAGGCACTCCGATGAAATGATGAGATTACGACGAACAGGTTCCAACGCTAGCAACTTTCAGCCATGGTTGCGATAGCGGAGCTTCGCTGTGCGATGTTTGGTCCCTGAGCGTCATTGAACAGTCATTTTGGTTCAGTGAGAGCCAGTTGCCCCCCCCCCCCCCCCCCCCCCCCCCCTCCAAAGCTTTTTGCTGCGTATGCAGTATAGTCCTCTTTCGGCGAAAAAGCCGCTTTGTGTGTGTGTGTGAAGTCTCCACCTTCCGGGCACCCACCGGTAAAACTGCAATTTCATCTCCCAGCTACGCGTCTCCACCCACCACCCAAGCACCCACCTCCAACCTCCAGAACCTCCTCGCACCCACCTCCATGCTCCGCAAGACCTGAAGCACTGCAGAAGCCCACGGGGAAATAAAACTTTTAAGACGCAATGGGAAGGCGAGCAGTGTGAAAGCGAAGTGCATTACAACCAAAATACTGCTGCGCGGATTTGTTGTATCACATCATACGATCGCCGGTGCACTTTTTCTTCTGTTTCTTTCAACTTTGGGTTAAATACCGCCTTGCTTTGGAACTTTACAATGCAACTGCGCGAAAGTTGTGAAGTTTTCTGCGCCTAAAAATGCGTCGCGTGCGTAAGAGAAAGTCACATCCCGAATTTTTTCCCCCCTTTTTTCTTTCTCGGTTCCCCCCACGTATGTGCTGCGACAGGTCGGGCTGTTGATGCAGCTTCGACGAATTTGCACAACGTATTGGTCTTCTGTGTTCTGAATTTTTACGTGTCATCTGGTAGCTGCAACGTCAGATGTGAAAGGTCTTCTCTTCGTGCAAGGGATCAAGGTCGCGAGTCCGATTTTTTTTTTACATTTTACCGCACGAGTTGCATCTGGGGGTGATAAGGTCAGACTCCCGCGCTTACATGGACACTGGAGGCAAACAGAAGGCAGGGTACGACGTCGTAATCACAGAGAGGCCACTCGAACCAAAAACGGAGCTTGAATAAGTTAGAAAAGACGAAAAAAGCGAGATAGTAGAATGTGTGCTCGAAACTGATTTTTGCCCGGATCCCACTGTTCACTTCAAACCGGTGGCGAGCCGTCCTTGCCGGTAAGGTGTGTCGCGAGTTTGAATCGACTGGCGGGGAGATTTTTAAATTCAATTTTATCGCAGGTAAATGCGTCTTTCGCTGCGGGACAATCGTCAACGTAGCGAGAAAGAGTCAGAGAATCAATTTAAATATCAAAGAATCAAGTGTCCCTTTAATGATAACGCGACGCACAGCTTTGAGGAATCATCTGAGGTGGTCCAAATTGTTTAGTGATTAACTACGGCTCCTCTTTTGCTCGTTAAATCGCTTTCGCCTATCAAGTCGCACCGCGGGCTGTCTTCGAGTGCGGTGAAGTCACCCAGTTGTTCCGGCGCACAGCTGGAAGTGACGCCAGCTGACTGAGCGCTGCCAGTGAGTTGTATAAGTTGTAAGGTGTGCTACGATGCCAACAGCCTGCGTCTATCTATTCTCAAAGCGCTTGTCATATGTGGTAGATATGGTTTAGTACTCCTTACGGGGCGCTTAATGATATGCAGTGCTGAGTTTTATCTAAAATAATAAGAATGCTACAATAGCTACGCAGCACTACTTTCTGAGGTTACCTATATATCTGGGCTGGAGGGTACGTCATTCAAATATACTTTTTTACCATGTTCGTTTTAATTACTCTTATTTTTCTATGTTGTGAATAATGTGTATTAATGTGAATAAATAAAACAGCCCGTATAACTAACCTGGCAGCGTGGCTGAACAGGGCAAAGCGAAAAAAAAACCAGTAAGAACGTGATGTACAACAATGTTACTTTTATCCCTTCTCATCATCTGTATGCGTTCTAATTGTTGTGCTTCTCTTTTTTTTGCAGGTGAGTTATCCCTGGCGATGTCTTCTCGTGTGTCTCCTGTGCCATGGCAGTGTAGGTGAGCATCTCCAAGATTGTTAGTGCGGAAGTGTACGCTCTGCGGTTCGAGCATTTAGCACGTTCTGGAAGGGCACCGTCATCCGAGCCCATTTCTTCTGGTAAAAGTGGCGTCCTCTCCTGTCTGCATCCTTTTGATAACGCTTACCGTGTCGTTGAAAACATTATGTACGGCCGGTTGACAAAACCTCGTTGTTACGAGATTGCAACATCTGGCGTAGCATACTTTCTTTGTTCCATTATTTTGCTTGAACACTGATATATTCCAGCGCATTTTTCTGGTAAATAATAGACATTTAGTATTCCCCAACACACGAAGTGTTTCGGCAGAAGGAAAATGAGGGGTGGGTGGGGGGTACTTCACTTAGCAGTGGCAGGTGCGCATATGCGCTGTATTTCTCCGGTAGAGGCCGCGATTGCACAAGTGGTGCCTCGTAGAAGTGAATCGCCTTATGCGAAAGCCTTTGAGTTGTCACGATTCCATAATAGACGCTGAAGGCTTTTTGTGAACCGAGATCATTTCGTCTTTGTCTTTTCTTCTCTGCTGCTTGCAGTCGACGTTAGAATGAAAGCGAACCTCAATTCAGGGGAAAGGCTCTCGCGTTTTTATGCAGTATTTTGCTGTGTTGAACGTCACGTGCTCACTCTTGCAGCTTTTTTGCATACGCAGCATTTTCCTTATCTCCTTCTTGTGGTCACGTGTCAGGCGTGGTCTCATCCCCAGAGATTTCGTTCATCATCAGGCCACCTGTTTTTCCTTTTCTTTTGCCCTTAGCAGCTGCAACTTCGTATCACTGCTTTCTCATCACATTAAATGCACGAACAAAGACGTGTCGCGAATTCTTCGAAGGCTGCAGTTTTCTCAGTGTGGAAAGTTCTGCCCAGTCGCGATAACTCCTCCCCTTTACTGCATTTTTTTTTTACGCGATGGCGTTGAAGATCCTGTTCTGCGCAGAATCCGTTGTCGGCGTTGTAAGCGAAAAATCACGGGCATGGCTCTGGCAGGTGATCCCCAGAGAGCAACCTAGGAGGCTGGTGGGCCACCTAGGTCACGCGACCTTGCGGCGTCATCACAACCTGCCCACCGGATAGTGATAGCGAGTAAACTGCCCACAGTCGCAGGTGGCAGTGAAATTAATGATTGGTCGCTCGGGAAGAGCAATCTGGGCCGCACAAGGCCTCCCGCTGGGAGCACCTGCCATCGCAAGGCAGTGGCGCATCGCTTAACCGCTGCACCACTGCGTCAGGAGGGGTATGGGGACTCCCAGGTATCTATGAATGTGAAATAGAGAATGACCTTATGCATGGGAATTAATCCATTACGCTATCGCGTCATACCCGTAAGGCGGTGCTTAAGTGACCCCCCTCCAATTTTTCTGTCTCGTTGTATATACCCTTCGTCACTCCATGGGATAACATGGAAGTTCCAAACAAGCGAGCAAGCGAAGCGACACCCTCAACCTTCCCCACATCACCCCAGGAAAAGCGCTCGTCAGACTCACCCGCAGGCGGCGATTAATGCGGCATTCGTCGGGTCCGTCCTGGTGGTGGTGTGCCCTTTAGATCTCTTTTTTTCCTCGTCGGCGGCTGCGGTGCTGCCAGCCAGCAGAGTTTCTCCTGATGCGAAGGCAGGAAATCATTGGCAAGCGTTTCGCCGACGTTTTGGTTGCGAACGTTCACGCGGACGGCCGTCCAATTTTGCCTCGCTAGTAGCCACAGAAAGCGTGGGAGACCTCAAAACCGGCGTTTGTAAAAAAAAAAAACACATACACACACACAATCGCCACGCTGTCGTCCAGACTTTGTTTTGCTTGTTCTGCATCCGCGATGGGGCTGAAAGGTTTGCACCGTTGACGTCTAATTCGTGCACCAGCATCCGGAGAATGTAAACGCGCCACCGCGCGACGGCTATCCAGCTTTACATTTGAACACTCGAGGTGCACATACACCGTACGATCACTTGGCTCGGTGCAGCCGCGAGTCTTCTTTTTTTTTCAAGGCCACCGGAGGCGCACTTGCATGCGACGACGCTCGCCTCGCGCGCGGAGCGCCGTGTGGGCGAAATTCGCCGAGTTTGCGGCAAATATTTGTCTCGTTCCCTCATCCCTTGCTTATTTCTTTCTCCTTTCGGGCCCGAAGAAGCGCGGGGTAGGTGGATATATACGTGTCTACTCTGCGCGCAAGTGTAGAGGTATATACGTGCATCTACCTCGGCGGAGGCGGAGGCCGCGCGCGTCTCGGCGCGCGACAGTTTGCGCTCGGAAAACAAGTGCTCGGGTGTCCGCTGTGTTTCGTGGTCGTGTGTGTGTGTCTCTGTGTAGTCACCCTGAAGCCCAAGTTGAAAGTACAAAAAAAAAAGACGTAGCAGCGTGCGTGAGAGTCTATGTGGCGGAAACAACGGCTTCTTGGCTGCGCCGGGGCTTCGTGAGTCAGCCGGAGTTTTGATTGCGTCCATCTGCATCTTGAGCGCCGGCGCATCCTCTGCAAGCAGGCGCGTGCGAGCCTGAACCGAGACGCTGGAGGTAGGAGCGCGCATGCGCAGCTGCGAGAAGGGGACAGTGCGCTGCTGACGCGTGTTTGCATCGACGTCTTATAGGCCGCCATTTTTGGGTCTATAAAGCGTGGGGAACCGCGTACACTGAGGAAGCTAGCATCCAAAGATGGCGCCCATGACGTCACGTGGAAACTATAGCCAGCGCCTGCTAGCGCTTCTGACTCATGCAGTATTTTAAATACCTTACCTGCTGGTAGGGGGGCGTTAAGAGATAGGGTTCAGAGATAGGCTTAGGGTGACTTGTGTTAGGGAACAGGTGCGAGTGAAATCAAGAGGAGGAAATGCACATGCATTTTGGAACGCGGAAGAAAGATAACCTGTGGTCCGTTGCAGTATAGCGGACGGACATGGATTTCGGAAGAAAGCATACCTATAGGAAGGGACAGACAGCGCATGCAGAGTCGGTGAGGACATGAGCCCCTAGCGGGTGTAGACAGGGTGGCCATGCACAGCTCGCTTGTAAGCGCAGAGATGATTTGAAATCTGTGCACTGGGACTTAGTACTGCAGTGGGTGTAGATAGGGTGGCCATGCACAGCTCGCTTGCAAGCGCAGAGCTGATTGGAAACCTGTGCACGGGGACTTAGTTCTGCAGTGGGTGTAGCCAGGCTTACGTTCATTGTGGTGATGATTTACTGCACTCGCCGATACGGGAAGGCGCACCCCACTGAAAATGTTCGGGGCGCTGGGGAATTGTGAGGAAAATATATCAAAATATATTTATGTGGGACTTCATCGCTCAGCGCGGAATTTGAACGTGCGCTGTAGCTGTGCTTCATTAGCAGTAAGAAATTCTGAAAACTGGAGAAAACATTTTTTTTTTTCACCGGTTGCCAATTTTATTCAAGCTTATAAAAACAAGCATTGCGACTATACGCCAAAACTAAAAGAAAAAAACTACGATACAAAGATCTCTGGACGTAATGACTTTTAAAACACCGCAAACAACATTTTTGGTTCTCTTTTCGGTGATTCCCGCGTCGTACAAACACTTGCCGCCGGGCGTGTGCGCGGCCAAGATCGAAAATTGCGCCCAGAGCATGCGCGAAGGCCCCAAGCGGCGGCGGCAAGCGACGGGCGAGGCCGTCGCTCGGGATTTTTGTTAATTTTTAGAGCGTTGATCAATTGGAGGTTAATAGTATAATTATTTTCTGGCTTAAAGATAACTGATAAGAAAGCAGAAGAGAAAAACAACCACATGCCGTCGGTGGGATCCGAACCCACGACCTCCGAATTTCGCGTCCGGTGCTCCGGCCACCAGCTGAGCTACGGCGACGGCTGTACTGTCCATCCTTGTTCTATGCTCCTTGGTTTCGATGACTGTTGGCTTCCGTCGTGTGTGTCGTAACGGGCCCCTCTTCTTTCCCTCGCCTTGTCTGCTCAGTTACAGTCATACACGATGTGCCGCCCCGTAGTAACCGAGTCGGGCGTGGTTACCTCCTGTTCTCCGCGGCTCCATGGTTACGGCGTTCCTTGTGGCGTACGTCAGTCTTCTGCGAAGCTGTGCGAGCGCCCACTTTTATGTATGCATAATAATAGCAGCTGTATATAGAAGAAGGTCGCTACCTGTAATGAACCGCCACGGGGCCCGGGCGCTCACTTCTTCGCGTCTCTTACTTATCGTTTTCTTTGTTTTAATCTTTCGTTTCCTGATGCGCAGTTTCCCAAGGCAGGGAGTGAGGCCGCAGGGGTTCCTTTCAGACGCGTGCTTTCATGGCCGCAGTCGCCAGGGGTTCCCCGCCTTGTTGCTGGCTCACGTGTGAGCGCGTTGGTCCTCTCCTGTCGCGTTGCGAAACGCTGCTGCGCCTCGTGACATCTGCGAGTGCCGTGCTTGTCTAGAGCCGTGTTAGGGCGCTCCTTTGGCTTTGAATACGCAAACCCGAGCGGCGTCCATTTGACGCGAGTTGAACAAACACCCGCCGCTCTTGCTTCGTCCTTGAAAGCGGACGTGGGGCTAAAGTGTCAGCCGCTTTCCGTATCAGCGTCGGATTCGCTGCATGCGTTAACAATTTCTTGGACCATCAAGAGAAGGTTCGAAGAGTTAAAGGCATCCAAGGGTGGACACCTGAACTGCGCTGAACTAGTATGTCTTGAGTCACACCTTGGGGAGATAGATGAAGGCGGATGAAAAGGGAGATGAAGCAGAAAGGTGCCGGTGCATACCGCCAAGGTCTCTTGATCCTTCAAAGACACTGATACCATGGGGCGGTGTGCGGGGCGTGCCTAGCATGTAGGGGTCCAGTCGATTTGTACGCGGGACCATGGTGTTCCACCGAAGCCAGTGAAGTCATGAGTGTGGTTCAGGTGTCCACACCTGGATGCCTTTCCCTCTTCAGAACCTCTTCTTGCTTGTCCAAGAAACTGTTCACGAATTCAGTGCATCCAGTGCTGATAATGCAGAGAACACAACGCTGACGTTTCGGTGTTTTCAATATGACACAGGTGGCCTTCCTCTGGAGTTATCGGAACGGGCGCCAAGCTGTATAATCTCAGGTCCCCTGCGCAGCCGCATTCCTGAAGTATCGTTGACAACAGGCGACGATACGTGTCGCCTATCTCACTCCACCAATCCTCCTGGGAGGTTCTCTTGTTTGCGCACCTTGGCCCGCGTCGCGCCTCCGGTGCTGACTGATCTGCGGTGGACGCAATGCGCGCGCACCGCGACAGAGATAACTCGGCGCTGCACATGTCGGCTTGCGTAGTGAGTCCGTCAGCGGAAGTGAGACTTTCGAAGCCATATATGCGCGCATTACAAGAACCGTCACTTCTGAGCGCCGGCTTTGTAGTGCACTGCTAAGCGAATTTCAGACGTTTGTGATCTCGCACGTTCGGTGACTATGAAACTGCCCGGCTCACAGCGAGGTTTTCTCCCTGTCGACGATCGCGAATGAGCGCACAAAGAATAAACCGGGAAGAAGCCGACGGTCCTTGAACCCCCCCCCCCCCCCCCCCACCAAAAAAAAAAGAGAAAAAGCTCAGGTCAGTTGCATTTCCCGCTAAATACGGCGACGCACCGACGTACGGTGCCGACTGCCGAGGAGAAGGTCACCCTGTACAGCCGTCACCGTGACAGCTTGGGAGAGCAACCGCAGATTGGTCAAGTTTTGCGAGGGTACGGGACACTATTATGACGTTGAAAATCGCCGAGGAGAGTCAGAAACGGTGCATGTGTTGACATTAAAACACGAAGAAACTCTGAACAAAAAGGGTTGCTTTCGGTGCATCCGCGGGTAGCGCAAGCCAATAGTTTTGTTGCGTGAAACGTCTCAGACGCAACATTTCAGTGTAACGACACGCTCTTTGCATCGAGAGCGTCTTCCCTCGCATGGGGCGATGCACTGCGCCGCCGCCTCCGAAGGCTGTCGCAAGCGCGGGAAACGCGAGAGAGCAGTCGTGCGTCCAGGACATGCGGAGTCGGCGGGCGTGCGACGCGCGTGCAGCCTAGATGCGGAGCCCCGTCGCAGATACGACTGTCGCCCCGAGCGGCCGTCGGTCGGAGACAATGCAGGAGGACCGGCGTGCTGTGCATCTCATTGTGGCGACTGTTCCTCTGTGTGTCTTCTTTTCGTCTCGCGTTCAGGGCAGACGGGGAGAAAGGAAAAGCAGAGAAGAAGAGGAATAGCGGCGATAAGAAGAGGTGGGCCTGTTGCGTCGTTCTCCAAACCCCGATAGGAATCGGCGAGAGAGAACGGGCTGCTGCTGCGCCGGCGGCTGCGCGAAGTAGCACCGCTCGCGGACGGCGGCGGTAATAATGAATTGGAAACGGCCGGGAAAGGTGCAGCGTAGCGGCCGTGCCGCGCTGCATGCGTCCTTTGGCCCTGCCGTCGAGTGGACCGAAAGTGGGTGAAGCCTTTGTGGCCGCAGCAAACCTGCTCGGCCGCTTGCGCCGTTTTGGTGTTCGAGACTCCCTCGGGCAGCTAGTACTACTACTAGACGCGCCCGTGAGAGCAGAGCACACCCTTTATTTTTTTTTCCCCTCCTTCTCCCAGCTAGGGCGGCTAGCTATCCTTCCCCTGTGCTACATCACTAAAAGAGATGGGCACCCCCCCCCCCTCCCCCCCGCCCTCTCATTTGGGGCGGCTGGAGTAGGTAGCCAGTGCAGTGAGCCAAGGTAGCCGCCCTACCTAGTAACCATAGGGCAGGGATGTAGCCTGATAGCATTCAAAAACGAAGCTGCATCTCCCCTTCAACGGACCCCTTTCCAGCCAATGGCGTCGGGCGATTCTCATGAACCTGCTAGCGTGAGTGGCAGATGAGTGGTAGCAGGGAGTGGCAGATGACAGGGGACAGTCCCTCTTTCCATAGTCGGGGATAGTTACCCCCCCCCCCCCCCCCCCCTTCCCTGCATTGTCGCGCCAGCAGGCTCCTGAGAATCGGCCGATGCCATTGGCTGGAAGGGGGTCCTTTGAAGGGGAAATGCAGCTTCTTTCTTGAGTTGTATCCGACTGCAGTGGTGGCATATATGAACTGTAGTGGTGGCATATTATAGTGGCCGCGCAGCAGCTTCACGCGGGGGCTGTGGAGGAGAAAAATGCCTTCCAAGGGAAGTCTCGACTTTTTTTCAGCTTCGAGCATGTCCTTTAGGAGGCAGAAGAATTCCATCCCCCGGGACGAGGAAACAAGAGCGATATAGCTGCGTATTAAAGCGCATGCGTTCTCATTGGACTTCTCAGTACGTTCTCATTGGTCATTCACTTTTTTTTTGTCTTACAACACACCTACTGTTCGTAACCATCAACCGGGTTGCGTTCTCCGCAGTACAAAAAAGAAGCCCATCGATCTCTAAATTAGTCCTGAGCTGCGCAAATCTGCCCCTAATCTCGGCTACCGGCGTGCCTCGCTGTTTTGCCTTCCTTTGCATTTCACTCTGTCGTCCTGGCAGACCATCGGTTAACTGCTATCCGCAGGGAATGTCCCTCCGAAGACCATTTCCTCCTTCCCGATCTCTGCTATAGATGCAGCCATTAACCCGAGTTTGTTCTCCAGTTTGCGTTGCGCTCTCTCTGTCTCTCTCTCCGTTACCCCTATCATTTTGCTTTACATGGCCCCCTGCGCTGTCCTCAATCTAAACTAAAACCTTTCCTTTGGCCGCAGAGCTTCGGCCCCACAGGTGATTACTAAAGTATGGGAGACAACTGTTATACATCTCTCTATGCCTGCTACTCGCCGATCAACTATTAGTTCCTATACGCCGCAAGCGCCGGAAAGCTTCCCTGCTGCTGCTGGAATTGCATAAATGTCCCCGCCTGGATGTGCCCGTACCTATAGGTATCTTAATGGGCCGCAATCATGCCGATAAAATCACCTCACGCTTGCCAAATATAGAACGCAAATAACTGAAATAATATGAAATACCGTTATGTCCAGTTAGGTATACTTTTAGTCACCACACATGTGGTATCAAGATCACTGAACAAGCGCACGTACAACGTTTATATGTTTTGCCGATGAAATGGTTGAGCAGTCAGTTGAGAGAGAGAGAGATAGAAATAACATTTATTAGCACCCGTCAAAAGGTTGACGGGGATCCGGGGCGCAACTCGGTCGCAGCCTTGTCCTCCCCTTCGGCCGTCGACCGGCATCTCCTGGATCTCAGCAGCGCCCTTGGCGAGACGGATGAATTCACGTTGTCCCTTTTCTTCCTGTTCGAGAAGCAGTGCCTCCCAGGGCTCGTATGTTCTCTCAGGTTCTCCAAAGCTCGGACATGTCCATATCATATGGATCATGTCCGCTATGCCCTCGCAACGCTTGCACCCGGGGCTGAAAATCTCCGGGTGCCACTTGCTATAAAGCTGGGGGTTTAGAAAGACTCCGGTTTGTAGCTTACGCCACACAACCCCTTTGCTTTTGGTGAGCTGCTTACACGCTTTTGGGAGTACCGCTCTGACGAATACTCGGAAGAAATTCGAAGAGCAGTCAGTTAAAGAAAAATTCTATGCTTGCTGCCCACGTGGCTGTGGTCGTTCAAAACAGCCGTGCAAGTTATGCGAGTCTGTGCTGCACCTTGGCTGTTCGCAACATGGGACATCACCTGGCAGAGAGAGAAAAACGTCTGTCCCGAGTCTTGACAGCGTGAGATGACAGAGTACCGATAGCTGCATGGGCACTAAAGCCTTTCTGTCCAATCTGCCGCCTTCCTGCGCACACAAGCTGCTTTTTTTCTTGTTCCTCTGTTTATTTTTTGTTTCCCCTTATCTTGCATTGTGCCGTCCGTATAAGGTTGTTTTCCGTGCGCGCATCGGCTTTGTCTTCCGCGTTCGATTCGTTCACTTTAGACTTCGACACGTGCCGAGAAGGGCTGTGTATGTGTGTGTACCCACCTCTCCAAGTTGCTCTTGAAATGCATAAAAGAAGAGGCCTTCGTTTCAAGGCCACTAGGGAGTGAGTGAGTGTGCGCAGGCCTTATTCTGCACAGCTTTCGACCAGCACCACGGCAGTCGTGTTCGGGAATGCATAATCGCCGCAGTTCCGACAATAGGCAGCTGGTTGTTTTTGAGCAGCGCTGCTGGCGTCGTGATTTGTTGCAGCACATTATTTTTGTTCGTTTTTTTATTTCATTTTACCCCGTGGCTGCGGCGATGCATGAGCGAGGTGTGCGGGGCGTGGTTGCTTTTGTAGTTTTCCCCCGTTGGCATCGTGCCCTGTCGCCGCGGGTGACACGGGTCGAGGCGTGGCATAGACGGGGTGCGGCTGGGTATGCGTTGCACGGAGATGCTTCGACGAGCTCCGATACGCGCGCACACACGAAGCCCTGTTCAGTTTGGCGGCAATTAACGAGGCCAGGGCGCGCATTTTGCAAGTGTCCGCTGCGGGTCTGCGCTGATTGCTTCGAATCCTACTGTGGAGACTATACGGCTGCGTGACGACAGCTGACAAGTATTTTCGGTTGTTCGTCATCTCGGCTGGAACTGCACTTGCAGTTGCGTTTTTGTCGCGCAAAAGTGAATGTCGCAAAACATGTGCAGTGGATGCTTACGATTTATGCAACAGCGTCGGAAATAAAGCAAACCCAGGCGGCTGTGTTCGATTTCAGGGCAGCGAGAGGTTCTACACTCTAAACACGAATACGCCTATGTGGGACTAAAATAGGAGTAAGCTGTCCTCTGCCTCCCTTTCGTAAAAGGGAGTGCGTTATAGAGGCCAGTTTACTCCCTTTCTGCCCCTTTCTTGTTTAGAGTGTACGTAACCATAACGCTACCCGGGATGGCGGCGACGGCGGCGTTTGACGCTTTTGGAGCAAGAGAAAGCGGCCAGTTGAAGACAGCGCCTGTTTGGACACGGCAACTTAGTGGACTCTTCCAGAATACGAGTCCAGATTATGCCTGTAGTATGTCTTGACTGTAGTCTGTCTTGTGGTGTGGACGCTGTAGGTGCTGAAGCGCCAACTCACCGGAGGAAAAGATGTGAGGGCGGCGAGTCGCCGACGGGTCGGCCGACCGTCCTCGTCCGTGCATTCGGGTCTTGTACTCAACGTTGCTGTCTGCTGTGCGGGCAGAGCGGATCACGACCCACATGTATCGGTCCCGTGTGTAATGAAACCACCGCTGAAGGCGAACGCTTATACTTTGCTTTCTTTTATTTTGTATTCTTACTTCTCTGGCATATAGTCAGCATTTCAGCGCGTAACATGTGCTGTCCTTTGCTCCCCCCTCCACAGAACCTGGCCGTTTCGTTTTCTCGGTCGTTCCCTTCTGCTTTTATACGCGCTGGGTGGTCCAACGATCAGGCCTTGTGCACGAGGGAGCAGCACAGCAGATAGCCGCCGTTTTCAAGCGCATACGATTGTGCATTAGTGCATTGCACGGGCCCGCTTACGTTTGTATATTTGATTTTTATGGATATTTTTTTTGAATTTATCATGCACGTTTCGGCGTTCTTTATTTGTGGCAGTATGTACCGGCTGCGAATGCCTGAATCGAACCGCGCATCAGGGCCCTTTAGAGGGAGCAAGCCAGCAGTGAACTAGCGCGAAGTTGTTTTAAGTGCTGCGTCAACGCATGCGCATTGACAACTTTTTTTAGGCTGTGTTCTAGAGACTCTAAGCAGAGGTGTGTGTTTTATGCGTCGTTCTTTTTGTGACGTCATAAACCAGATGCAAGGAACGATTCTTTGCGTGTCGGTTCGCAAAAGATAACATTTGAACCTTTCAATGAAGGTATCCGCGGCAAACTGCAAATGTTTTTCCTGATCATGAAAATGGGTCAGCACACATTATAAGCTGACGTATACGCGTGTAACCTAAGAATTCCGCCCCTTTTTTGTTTCTTTTTTCATTTGTCATGTTTTACTGCCGCCTTCAACACTCTCTGCTATCGAAGCGCTCAAGGTTTTTATGGCCACTGATCGCCGAGGAGACCGGACCGTGTCGAATGCATCGGGCGCACCGCTCCGACTCGGCCCCCTCTATCTCCTGCCGAATCGAAGTCTGTGTCGAAGCCGTCGATGGTCATCGTTCATTCGGCGCACACTTCTCAAAGTAATATAAGCTCCACTTCTCATGGACAACTAAACCTTTATATACACCGGGAAGTTTAAGACGTCTAGTCCATTTGGTAGGCACTGCGCATCTCATGCTGTGCCTTATATATAGCCAGCAGTGACGGTGGAGCGGCATTGGTGAAGACAACATAAAAAGCCCCGGTTTCTGTTGCTGGCAACTCAGTCTGGCGAGGTGTCCATCCGCGTTGGCCGGCTGTGTATATTACATATGCTGCTAACTTCCTCCAATGGTGCGCATTTTCACACTCCTCACAACCTGCATCGCTCATAGCCCGAGTCGCTTTGGGACGTTGAACCCCCATGAACAACATAAGCACTACTCACAATGCTTTATTTTTAACGATTCGAGAACAGAGGTGCAGTTCGTCCGATGTGTTGATGCGAATTCCCAGGGCCGTGAGATTTGAATCAAACAAGCAATTGCTCACTGGCATCCACCCGAGAACGGTCATATGGCTACCAAGGAAATCAAACCCAAATCATGAACCATGTTTGTCCAATGTCTATAATGGGAGTATACGACATATAGTTATGAGAAATGCAAGCATAAATGCAGTTCCCATACATTTACGGGAAGATACTTTGTGCTTAGCCTAATTCCCGCTTCGAGTTAATTGTTCATCACCCGGGCCTTGTCCTGCCATTTGCCAGCCTAACTAGTTAGCTTAGTTGGTGTAGCGACTGTCTCGAACATACGATGGTCCCGGGTTCGAATCTCGGACCAGGGCGAATTCTTCAACAGTGGAGAGCAGCCCTACAGCTTCCCTCTGGTAGGTGCGAATTAGTAATTCCGTCTTCTGACGTGCATTGAAGGGCAAAAATCCCAGAAAAGCGTTCGTCGTAATCCTTCGCGTCGAAATAGATCGTCAAAAGCTTGCGCTTTTTCACCGTATGAGCCGAAATAGTTGCCATCGCAGTGCCCTGCAATGCAGCCGTCCAGCTCGACAGCGTCGGCATCTGGCGGCGAGTCACGTGACGATATTGTTTTCAAAAGGTAAAAGACCGCCTTTGTGTTTTTATCATTTTTTTTCTTCAGGAATGCAAGACAGCGCACGTTCATTCGTCATCATCATCCCCCGCCTGTACATCATACACTGACTGCCGAGACAGCTGTAGAGTTGGCACTATGTAGTACACGCACCCGACAGAGATATGCGTGTTTCATAACGGTTTCTAGTTCTGGACCGCTATTTCAGAAACCTTCGCGTTGTTGCTGCGTTGTACGAAGAGGGCTTGTGAACGTTTTTCGGGGAGTCGAAAATATTTGTCTCGGGAATTTCATTGTTTCGCGGGATTTCATTGCCGTCGGGTTCAGATGTGGTAACTTTTTTTGGAAGTTTTTTCTAAATTGTTATTCAGATAACGAAACGGCACAAACCTTGGCAAAATGGCGTTCACATTATGTAGCGCAGTAAGTTTGGGCTTCAGGCTTATGTGGAAGGTGGATGTATAGAAAAAAAGAATGTGCTCAAAAGAATGTGTTTAGTCGTTCACTCGTGAGTTCATTTAGCGTAGGGATGACAGTTAAGTAGGTCGTTTGGTACATTTAGTGGATTGCATAACTTGTTAATCAGTGGGTCGCACGGCCCCTTGACAGTTAATGGGTCGCGTCATGGCGCATTGTCATCGGTCACATGACGGGTCACAACGCAGCTTGTCACGTGATGATCATATCACGCTGTAAAAGAAACGCAGAGAGCTATTGAAAGATGTAAACGGCATGGCGGAGGGATATGGGCTGCGAGCAACGCACGGTACCCAAACTGTCAACAGTACCCAAGGCGTCAACAGTCCTCACTCACCCTCCGAACCTTTTTCTGACAGCAGCTGCGAACGCGCGGGGAAGTTGTGTGCATTTACACACACACACGTGCATCGCGCACAACA
The DNA here is from genome assembly GCF_052857255.1 of Amblyomma americanum. Lineage (NCBI taxonomy): Eukaryota > Metazoa > Arthropoda > Arachnida > Ixodida > Ixodidae > Amblyomma > Amblyomma americanum. Next base: position 175,626,980 of record NC_135499.1, read on the forward strand.
CGGCGGGCGTCGGCTGACGCTGGGTGCGGCGCCTCATTTTCTGGCCTCGGTGCGAAACGTTGTCGATAACTGTCTGACCTGCGGGCGCGCGGGACACACCGCTGTGGAGGCCAGCGGGGCCCCGTTAGCGTCGTCGCCTCCCACTTGACCCGCGTTCGGCGAGGCCGTCGACCCCCGCGAGCTGGCGTGTGTTTGCTTTTTATTTCGGCTACCTGCCTGTCTTGCGGCGGCAGACGGACGCGTCAAACGCCTCCGGGAAGCCGGCCCGCGTCGCCACTGCGCGGCAGCTATCTGGGCAGTCTCGTGCACCGCTTGGCCTCAGATCGCGGTCAGCTCAGAGGGGAGTCTGTATACATATAGCCACGCAAACTCTGGGGCTAGTGTACAGTATACAAGCGGGCTCACGTACAGTTGGCCGCAAAAGTCTTTGGAACGTCGAATTCATGATACATTTGGGAATATCATCGCTGCTCAGAGGCGCAGCAGCAGTTATACACTGAAGGGTGCACTGCGGAGGTCGCGCTGGGAAGCCCAAAGCACACTCGGCTGCATGCTTTCACTGCCCGCAGTTATGCTTTGTTGTAATTCCCGTGTTCCGGAAACTTTTGTGGACAGCTGTACACGTCTACACGCTTCTTAGCTCGCGAACAGCTGTAATCGACTGCCGCATCACCCCGTATATCGGGGAAAGCGCGGCAAGCGTTATTCCCTGCGGTCTCACTGTCGTGAAAAAGAGCTGCCTGCGTTGTCCCCTTGCGTAAGCTTTTTTTTTTTTGCTATTCGATTCGAAAGTTCGTTAAGCTGCTGCGACTTGTCCTGGGCCTGGGTTAATGAACCCGGCGTTTGCTATGGGCCTGAGGCGGAGAATCTCTTCGCATCCACACCGTATCGGTGGGACGTTAAATGAGGGACAGCGTACTGCGATACCCTCAGTCGATGCGCAGTTTCTGGCAGGGAGTGAGAAAGGAAAAGGTTGAACAGAAAGAGACGAGAAGCAGGTAAAAAAAAACGGAAGACAGCTAAGTGGCTCGAACCACCTTTCTGGAAAGCATAAGGGTCATGAGTGGTAGCGTGACCGGAGCTCCCTTTGTCTGGGCCTCGTTATATGTGGGGCTTCCGTGGTGCTCCTGGCCATCAAGGTACTGCCCATCCGCGTCTGATACCCAAAAGCTGCCTAGCTTTGCCCCCGCGGGCGTTCATATGAAGCTCCTACCTCCAGACCCGCTATGAAGAGCGGGCGCAGTGACCTGCGTGAAGTTTTCACTGCAGCCCTGATCCGTTGCAACGTGAAGGAACTGGTTCGAAGGGAACACCGCTTCCAGCTACGATCGCAGTGCGCACTCTCCGAGTGAGTGGAATGCACCGCATTATTACGCTCGCTACTGCCTGCCAGGAATGCGTAACCGATGGCTTTCGCCGCGCTCCTAATACTCTGCATTCTCTGTTGGCCGTTCATTCCCATCGTGGAGCGCGTGCAGCTGGCGGTGCACGCTCCTCGCATTTCGTATGCAGCCTCCCTCTCGCCCGCGCTCTCGACCCGAAGCGGCCGCCCGTTTCCGCTCTGGGCCGTTGCGTCCATCAACGGGTATACGAGAGGGCAGCGAATTCCCCCCATCACGCCCATCGGTACACGACCGGGGCCAAAGCGTGCCACTACTGTCGCGCTCCTGCGCTTGCGAAGGAGAAATGAAGGGCTCTTCTCGTCAAGAGAGAGCCGTGGCGCGTCCTCGGTCCGTTGCCTCTCCTTGTCGGGACGAGGACGCGGCCGGCCGGATTCTGTTTTGGCGCCGTCCGTCGTGTGCGCTTTGTGCCTGTCCGGTGCGTGCCGGCCGCCCGAGCGAAAGAAATAAAAACGCACAAGGGGGAAATAATTAAAGAGGAGAGAGAATGAACCGTTGTGCGTGCGAGCGCGTACCTTCACAGCGCATTCCTGGCGTGTCTCGTCGGCGCAACAGGTTTTTCTGCGGCGCCTTCCTTTTTTTTTTTTCCTCCTCCTCGTCGACGTCGCCGTCAGCGGCGTCGGAGGACTCGCGCCGCCGCCAGAAGAGCGGCTCGCTCCGTGGAGCGCGCCGGCGGCGTTCTGTTTGCCGTCCCTGCTGCTGGCCCGAGTCGTTAGTTCCAGTAACCTGGTTCCTCGCCTCTCCACTGCCACGGCTTCTCTCGAGTCCAGCGGGCTAGACGCATGCCCGCTGGGGATTCGTCCACCACAGGACTTGGCGTTGCACACGAGGAGCCGCTACCAGCTGGCTCGACAAACGCGCTTGCTTGTTTCTCTCTGCGTCGCTGGCCAGCTGACCACTCCGCTTCGGTCATCCAAACGGAACGTCAGCGCTGAACCTACTCGAAGACATCGGAGTGTGTTACTGTCCATTGGAATTTCGCCACCTGGCGCCGACTCAGTCGTGAGCCACGAAGATAACCAGTGACTCCTTTCAGTTCGGAACCGCGACAGCGAGTTCACTGCACCGGGGTTCGGCTTCGAAGCCGGAAGAAGGACCTCGTCGCCGTGTCGTCGGCAAGACGAGAGCTGGCAGCGCCCCGTCGGCTACGCCGTTCGTGTTTTGGACCCGGCGGCGCCGTTGTTCACCGTGCCGAGGCCACCAGCCGACTTCCGTCGCATATAAAACGCCCTCGAGCGCTCCTCCCTCTCGTGTGTGTCTGTGTGCGCGCGGTGGCGCATGGGGTGGGGGCGGCCGCCTGTCGCAGCGCCCGTCCGTTCATCCGTGCGCCGTCGTGCCCCGGCCGCGTGCAGCACTGTGCTGTTTGTTGTCCGTGCACCGTTTCGGTAGCGTGGCCGCGTGACGCGTCGTCGAGCATCTGCCCGTCCTCTTGTTTGCTCCTGGTGCGCTGCTAGTCGTCCCTCTGCTCTTCTTTTTTTCTCTCGTGCAGCTGACAGCCGCGCGCTCCGACTGTGTCTGCGTGTGCGCCGTAGCCGGGCGGCAGCGGCGGCCCCGTTTCTGTGTGTGCCCGCACGGTTCCCCAGCCGCCGACGTTACCGCCTGTGCGCCGGTGTGGGACGGCGAGGCGCCGAGAGCGGCGGCGGCCAGCGTCGCGCTGGAGTCCGCGGTCCGCTGCGCCGAACTGGATATGTCAACGGGACTGAGCCGCCGGTATACACGGCGCTGTTCTTCCGCATGGTCGGGGTGTGCCACGGTTTGAGAGCTAGCGCAATTGAGCATGCCGTTCGCCGCATCTGACCGCCATCTGGAGTTGATGCGCCGTATCTGGCTGCAGCGGCTCGCCTGCGGCCAAGATCTCCAGTAAGACTCGCGGAGAGACGGCCTACTTCGGTGCCCCATTGGAATTACCGCATCTTCCGGATGTGTCGACAGTTGTCCTCTTATTTTCCAGTTATCTTCGCACCTGTTGCCGGCGCGTAACCCGCTGCGAAGACGGCGTAGTCCCGGCTGGAATTGTTCGAAGAGGGCCAGCCACTAAATCGAACCCAGGGTCGCCGGCCGGTCGCGCTGTGTTTCTTTTTCCTTCCCGGAATCGCGGGCGGGCCGACGTCGCTTCGCAGAGTGCTCGTGTTCTCTGCACTCCCTCCTTCTGGGAGGAGGTGGTAAGAGAGCAGCAGCAGCGAGAAGCGGCGACCAGACGGCGGAGGCGTCTCTTCGCGCACAAGAGAAGGAAAACTAGACGCTCCTGGCCGCTTCCGTCCGTGCTTTTTCGTGTGTGTTTGTTCGTGCATCTGCGCGAGGCGACTCGTCCACCACCACCGACGACCGGAAGTGGGCGGTGAGGCGTCTACTTGGTGCATCGGCGGCATCCGCCACCGGCGCGAAAGGCGAGTCCCACCGAGAGCGAGCTCAACGGTCGCGCGTAACGCGATCCGAACCACCTCCGCCGAACGACGCGGGCTGACGACGGACGGACGGAGACCCGAGAAGCGAGCGCCTGCGCGCTATCCTCCCTTCCCCGACCGCCGTACAGGCCCTCGTTCCCTGGACCTCGTCCCACTGCCTTCGATTGGTGAGAAAAAGGCGAAGAAAAAAATCGAAAAAGAAGCGCCGGTGCAGCCTTTCTCGTGCGCAGCAGCCAGGGCAGGAGCAGAAGCAGCGGCGGCGCGACGGCGGAGTGTGGTTTTCGCCGGGCGGCACAACAGCAGCAGCTAACAGCGCGAGCCGGAGTGTGGCGACGACCTGTGGCGGCAGTGCGGACCCCTCGGTTGCCCTCGCCTCGTCGTGTGATTGATAAGCGTGCTCAACCGCCGCCGCCGTAGCCTGAGTGGGCGGGTTTCGGCGACAGGCGCCGCCGCCTCAGTGGACGCCCCGGCGCGTATTTGGCGCGGCGACGCATCACCGCGCGCCAGGCTTCATACCTCCGTCTTTGCCCGTCGCCGCCGCGACCCGCATCGAAGAGGATCCGTGGCCGACTCGCGCTCGGCCAGCCGTTGCCGAGTTCCGCCGGGAAGATCTATCGCCTTCATCCGCGGAGCGATAGCGGCTCGCGCACAGTCCCGGGCTAGCTGCCAATCGTTTCTGCCCACGCTCGTCGACGCATCCTCGAGGCCAGCGGTGACAGGTGCGTCGTGCCTCGGCTCCCGTGTGTAGGAGCCGCTTTGCCGTGGTGTGCACCAGCACGCCTCCCTCGCCGCTGCGTGTTTTGAAGGGCAGGGGTGCGGAAGGTGTGAGCTGGCCGTTAACTTGGAACCGATGGGACCTCTTCGTCGTGAACCCTGGTAGCAGGGCAGTGGTGATTAAGTCTGAGGGCGAAGCAAGAGACACTTCAACTTTGGTGCCATTCTTTACCTCGTGGATAGCCGCCCAGCGTGAACATCAACCTAGAGACAGGGAGGAGTTGGATGGACGCAGATGGTCTTTGTCTAAAGGCTTGACCTGGATCTACATTGTTCGCGACTGTGCATCCATCTCTGGTGTGCCCTTCTGAAAAGGCCTCCTTCCCGAAGCCTTCAAGCTGCTTCCCGTGAAGACCTGCGCGAGCGAAATCGCTCATTGTCCAAGTGTGCGCCGCTCTTCGCCGTGAAACGCGTCGACCCTTGGCGAGCATCGGCGTTTTGTTCTCTCGACAGCCGAGTCCCGCGTGTCCAGCCGCCGTCACCGAGCCCTGCAGAGCGTCGCTATTTCACTCTGGGTCTTGTCTCCGCTGCCGTAGTCCTACGCTGTGCTTTCCCGTCGTGTGTGTCGTGGTGAGATGGTGCTGTGACCCGCCGCCATGTCGGAGCTGGTGGCAAGAGCCGCGAAGATCGCGGCCGGGTGCCTGACCCGCCGCTCCAAGCGCTACGACCTGGCCAAGGTGCACGCCAGAGGATGTATCGCCGCCGCCCAAACTCAGGTATATATCACGCAAGGGAATGGGCACTGCACTTCACACGCGGCAGCTCGCGCGTTGCTCTTTATTGTGAGCGAGAACGCGACGTCGCCGTGTGGCACGCCGCGTCGAGCACAGCACGTCTTTTGAATACCGTATGAAAAACCGGCTGCTGCCTGCGAGCGACCGCTATATACATGCAAGCTTCGATGCCGCGATAATAGATTGTGCTGCGGTGCGCACGCTTCTAAACTTTGCGTTATTGCTTGAGTGTGTACTTGTTGCGGAGCTGCTTGGTTTCGTTTTCACTCTGCCTGTGTGGCGGTACATATGTAGAGAAGCCATATAGCTCTGCCATGGTGGACGCAAAGCTCGTTGGTGGCTTATCTCTTGAGAGGTGCTAAAACAAGAGAGCTACCGGTATTGCATGGTTTCGTTTTTAGGACTGTCGATTTGAAACTCTTGTTACGCAGGCCATACGCCATTTGGCATTTCTATTAGTGTAAAAAAAAAGGCGATTAGGTCTCGAACCGATAGCTTCACAGAGCTGCGCCGTCAGGTACACGAACACCCCCAATAGTCATCATCGGCTGATGTCGCCCAGATCGCTGTCTTGAAGGGATTTTAGAAGGCGACAACCCTCCTTCCTATGTGAAGATAAAGTCTTGAAAGTGAACCGGGCGGCACTCCTGCCCTCTAAGGGGAAGCGAGTAGGACACACCTATCCGCGTTGTACCTGCATGTTGCACGTGCAGATACAAGGTAATGTTCTAGATGCTCACGCACACCACGTGATGTACGACGATGCCGCACCAGTCTTACGGATCTGCGCCGAGGTATTCGAGCTGAACTCATGCGAATGCGGTGCAGCGGAGTGGCTTGAGGTCTCTTCAGTCTTTTGGTCACACACGGTTGATTTGGTGGGCACCACAGTGACCTGATATGGCGGAACACTGTTTCTTTGAAGAATCTCTGCATCTTGGGACCTTTCTTGACGGATCAGCAAGCAGTGCTTCAATGTATTCGAAGCTGTTCGTCGCCTCGTTGCCCAAGACACTTCGTTAGCAGCTGGCGCTCTCCTAGCTGTACTGTTGCAGAAAAGCGTCCGCTTTCTCTGACCTTTTGGCATTGTTAAGAGCGGTAGTTACGTCGGTTCATCAGACATTCAGGAAACTCGACTCCAGAATATGTGTGCAATGCTCCTTGCGAGTAGACTGTCGGAAAGGGCGCATCCCCGGATGTAGCGATTGCCTGCGTACGTATATATGCAAAGTATTTGGCTTATCTTCAGCAAGCCTGTATTACAGCCATAGTATTTTGCTATTGCTAGGAGAGATACGTACACAGATACGATGCCTCACGCCTTGGCCTTTGGTGTTGGAACAACTATCGTATATCTGCCATTATGGGCGCTTTTCAAGGTAATCATCGCTAATTGTGCTAGGCAATGTTTACTTTCGTGCAGGACTGTCGCGAGAACATCGTTAGATTAGCATGGTCGGTTGTCGAGCGCATGGAGGTATGTACGGTGTCGTACGTAGGCGCTGATGTGGCATCCTGATTGTATAATAATAGCAGTAGCTGCGTAGCGGGCAGAATTATGTAGAACATTGTCAACGGCAGCCACAAGACCCGTTTGCTCCGCCGTTGAGGACGAGTTCCAATCAGAAATTTAGATTTCGGTGCCCGTAAACGGATCCTCCGCAGTGCGGTCTGCTTCGTAGCTCTGGCGCTGTTTGTCGACGTCCCGGGTGCTACACAGTCGGCATGCTTGTTCAGCTCCAACTTCTCTCCGTTGTGGCTCGCTGATCCGCCTTGGACTCTGTTGTATTTCTTCGTTCGTCGCGAAACGAGCGGAAGCACTTCTGGGAAACCGAACCACACACTGGAACTTAACAGCCGCGTAGTGGTGTCGTCGTTCTGTTCGCGGCGCCGCACTCGTGCTTATTACAAAAGGCGCGTACGCACGCATGCAGAGAGAGAGGATTAGAGAGAGAAAGAAATGGCAAGCGCGTGTTTATGTAATGCAGCGGTTCCGCGTGTCGCCCCTGTTTCCAGCATCGCATCGCGCTTTTATATGCGTCGCCAGCGGCCAGCCCGCGAACAGCTGTATGGGGAAGCCCTGACGCGACCCCCTGCGAAGCCAAGGGGAGGGAAAGGGTGAGAGGGCGGCTGTTCGCGGACGCTGCTTCCTGCTCGTTCCGCTTTCCGGTGCGCGTCGCCGAGCCGCCGCTGCTGCTGCCGCTGCGGCGAGCTGGCTGGGGTAGAAGCCGCGGGCAACCGGCAGCAGCGCGGAGATGAAGCTGCGTTAATTGCATGCCGGCGTACGCTGGTCACGTACGGGACACGCCGTCGAGTCACACCACTGTGTGTGTGTGTGTGTGTGTGTGTGTGTGTGTGTGTGTGTGTGTGTGTGTGTGTGTGTGTGTGTGTGTGTGTGTGTGTGTGTGTGTGTGTGTGTGTGTGTGTGTGTGTGTGTGTGTGTGTGTGTGTGTTTCTCTCCCTTCTTCGTTCCTCCACCTCCTCCGCTTATGCTCTCCCGTCCAGCCTCTATCGGGGCGAGCAGCTGGGCAGTACTTTCGCACAGGCGCTTCGTATAGACCCGTATATAGCATAGCGCGGATAAGATCGCCGCCACCTCGTCTTTTGTTGTGGCATTCATTCCGGCAAGGGGGGAGAGGGAGAGATGGCGAGAAAGAGGTAAGCGGCAATGACTTCTGTGTCTCGTGGACAGGTTTCTCAGTAACGGACGCTTATTTTATTTTCTTAGAAAGTTTGTTGTACAGATCCCCTTCGGCCCCCTCAACTCCACGCCTATTCTTTTTGAGTGGCGGTTTTCCTTTAGAGATTTCTAGCTCCTTCGTTCTGCTTTTGAAAGCCATATCTTGCGTCTCGCTCTCTTTAGTCGTTTCTTATCAGATAAGTGATTTTTTTTTATTTCCCCCCTCTCTCCCTCGTTATCCTGAATGCGGTCCCGCATTTTGTATTTCACTCCCTGATCCGCGGTGCAACTTGCCTCGCGACGCGCTCTGTGCACGCGGGTCGGCAGACCTGTACATTACACAGGACGCTAAACGCAATCGCTTGCGTAGTGACGCGTGTACGCGAAGTGCCGTTCTCTGTATTGACGCGCCTAGCTATAGCTGCAGGGGCGTACTGCGCATAGGGGCGGTGCACGCACGTATATGCGTGCGCCGGTGCAACGCCGCCGCTTGCGGTATCTGGATGCAGTTATGCGCACGCCTGCGCCCGCTCGTCCCGAATTATGAAGATGCATTCGTATAGCGGCTCTTTTCCTTCCGGTGCTGGCCGCATGTAAGCGTGCCTCGCTGACGCGACCCGCGCTGCCAGGACGTTGCGCGCCCCTGCGGAGTTCACTGAGGCCCGGATAACGGGGAGGAAGCGCGTGCCGAGTCGGTTCAAGCGTGTCGGACTGGCGTCGCATCCTTTTCCATCGACGCGTTGCATCGTGGCGATGGGTGGTCCGTGGCACGCGTTAGGCCTAACAAAAAGGGGCAAACTGAAACTGTGTACGCAGTTGAATCTTGCTGAATCAAACTCTGAGGGTACCGAATATTTACTCGAATTGTGTGTGGTTCGGATTTAGGAAAGCCCGAGAATGGACGTGATGTGGACGGCATCAAAGCGTCATTTCGAATAAACCGGAAGTTCGAATTAAGCGAGTTCCACTTAACGGGATTCGATATATACGCGTTTTGGCGACTGTAAAAACGCGGTGATGACACTATCGTGCAGTGAGATTAGGGAATGAAAGTACGCGAGCTTAGCACGAAACTAAGTGAGGGGGAGGTGACAGAGAGAGGGGAAAGTACCCAGCGTGACCGGACAAAGCTGTCTTTGCAAACCGAAACTGAAACTCGCTGCAGCGCAGTCAGCATGGTTGGATTGATGTCACTCGTGCTGCCTTTCTATAAGGCAGAAATCGCACGCGTATATCGACGGGCGACTCGACGCGGTTAGGTAGAGGGATAGATAGTAGAGGCAATCAAAATTGTCAAGCTTTTTGTTGGAGAAAGTCATTCCACCAGTAAACACTAGAGTGTTATCGGGCCTTATAGTCAACGGCCAGTAAGCATATATGTACAAGTGTCGCGTTTACACCTTTCTGTAATTCCTTTTGCACCCGTACGCTATGTAAACAAGTAAGTACTGAAATGTGCTGAGGGGTTAGTCCATTCAGTGGCTGTGTTCTTTTTCGTAACATGCTTAGTCCCGTAAAGTGTTGCCGTTACTCGCTTACCAAATGGACATCCCTGCGGATTAACCGTTCGTCGCAAAGTGTGTAAATACTGCAGTTAGCAAGCACCATTCAGAAGGCTCTGAAAAGGCAACAGGTGAGAAGTTGCTTGCAATTTCTTGCCCTCGGGTGAGCGGCGAGGTCGGCTATCGCGGGCTTCACTGCGGGTTCCTTGGGAAGCCTACGTCATCATCATCATCATCATCATCAGCCTTACTACACCCACTGCAGGGCAAAGGCCTCTCCCATGTCTCTCCAATTAACCCTATCCTTTGCCAGCTGCATCCACCCTTTGCCTGCAAACTTCTTAATCTCATCCGCCCATCTAACCTTCTGCCGCCCCCTGCTACGCTTACTTTCTCTTGGAACCCACTCCGTTACCCTTAAAGACCAGCGGTTGTCTTGCCTTCGCATCACATGCCCTGCCCAAGCCCATTTTTTTCTCTTGATTTCGACTAGGATGTCATTAACCCGTGTTTGTTCCCTCACCCACTCTGCCCGCTTCCGATCTCTTAACGTTACACCTATCATTTTTCTTTCCATGGCTCGCTGCGTTGTCCTTAACTTAAGCTGAACTCTTTTCGTTAGCCTCCACGTTTCTGCCCCGTAGGTGAGTACCGGTAAGATTATGCTGTTGTACACTTTTCTCTTGAGGGAAATTGGTAAACTGCCACTCATGATCTGCGAGAACCTGCCATACGCGCTCCACCCCATTCTTATCCTTCTAGTTATCTCCCTCTCATGATCCGGATCAGCTGTCACTACCTGCCCTAAGTAGACGTATTCCGTCACAACTTCCAGGGTCTCGCTGCCAATTGTGAACTGTTGTTCCCTTGCTAGGATGTTGAACATTACTTTGGTTTTCTGCATGTTAATTTTTAGACCCATCGTTCTGCTCTGCCTGTCTAACTCGTTGATCATGATTTGCAGTTCACCTCCTGAGTGACTCAGCAAGGCAATGTCATCAGCAAATCTCAGATTATTGAGGTACGTCACCGCACGTCACCGCACGGCAAAATCAAAGGAACGCGGCAGCCGGAAAGACTGGCATGGCCTCGGCCGTCCTATCGCTCGCAAACATTGCACGCCGAGAATACTCGCGTTCTCGGCAGCACCGAACAGGAATGTGTGCTCACGGCTGCCCACGTCGGCCGTTATCGTGAGCGCCTTCGAAGCACTGGTGGTCGTTTGTACAACGCTGTTTCGTCGCTGTAGGGTGAAGGTGGGCGGGTGGATCCAGGGTGCCTCTGGGTGGGTGGGCAACTCCCTAGTTAGGGGAGGTGGCTAGTGGCTGGTGCTTCTTGAGGGTGGAGGCTTCACTCTTCGAGTCTAGAGACAGACGCCGGCATTTTTGCATCGTGGCACTAGTACATACTGCTTTCGCAGTAAAAATGAAATACAGATGGCGCCTTCACCGACCGATTTCGCAAGCAAAATGCGAGTGTAGACTCCAAATTCTTTTCGCGGATCCCAGAGGCCGCGCTACACCGCAATTAATTAATACTGAGAACAGTAATTGCAAGGAGTTCCCCTCTGTGTTCCTTTAAACTAGCTATTAAGATCGCGACGTGCAGTCCGTAATGGTTTGTTGGCAGGGGGGGGGGGGGGGGGGGGGGGGGGGCGGGGATTTCAGTGGCTCCCGATCGTTGAAGATTCGCGTCTCTGTATATGGAAGGTATACTCTGTGCCGAACATTCTGGGCCACATGTCGATCTGGTTGCAGTTCCTACCTTTGCTGCTCAAGTAAGCGAGGTGCTTGTGAGAAGCATTCGTTAAGTGAAGCGGTTTGCTTATACACTGCAGGCTTCGGTTCTCTCTGACCACTCATCACTCTCTCTTTCCCTTTTCGGTGCACGCGGACGCCTTGTACCTGTTCTCATGGTGGCTTCCTGCTTGCTGTTCCGGTTCCTTGTGTCTGGTTCCTTGTTTCCAAGCCAAGTCACAGTTATGACATTACAGCTGGCCATCACCTGACTCGGCTGCATTGCTGGCGGGACGGGTTTCGCAACTCTTAGCAACACATCACACCCACGACTTTCCCGGCGGTGACAATGCCGGAGGGAACAGCGGTGGTCTTTAGCAGACTCGGGTTATCCTCCACGCTGGAAATGAACCTGGAGGCATGTAATGCGGCGGGCCGATAACTGTTTGTCCTGAAGGGTTGCAGACCGCGCTGCGATGGGAGGAAAGCGTACTGTCGGTGGCAGCCGGAAGTCGTGAAGGAATGAGGTTGTGAAGTGGCCTCTACTGGCACAGTATGTAGATGTGCGCAGCTCTTGCCATCCATAGACTCAATACTGACGGTGGTGGTGTTGACGATGCGTATACTGCTCAAATCTTCTCTCGCCCATGTGCATGCTCAGGTAGTTTTTCTGTACCAAGACCCGTATGCGTACGGAGGGCATGCATTCGACCTACCACTGTCGGCCACAGGTGGACTATGCGCGCTTCGTGTCGCACGGTCACGGCGCTGTGTGCATAGCGTATATGCGGCGTGCCCTGAATTCGCGCGTATAGTCTCTCTGCGCTGGCGTTCCGGGACGCAGCGTGGAAAACGTATATCTATGCGGCCGCCGACCAGTGCGTCGGTTGCTTCCGCGTTGCACTGCGTATGCAGCCATTGTTTGTCCCTGTTTCTGGCAGCACGCTGAGCATGGCACACGCTTCGAGCGAGCCGTCGCGCCACGCCTCATTGCTCTTTGCTCGGTGCCTTTCGAATTTTTTTTAACGGTTTCTTCAAAGCAGGCCCCGCTACCCCCCTCCCCCCTCCGCGGGCATAATTCATACCTTCCGCGTCGTCGTTCCAGGCTGCACCGTGTAGAAATGAGCATATCTTGTCCCGACCTCCGCAGCCGTTTACTTTGCATGGCGGACCGTGTTGAGAGCTCATGTATATGTTCCAGCATTACTGACTTTTTTTTTGTTGTTAGCAGAGTTTGCCTCACTTCCTGTCAATGGGTAGACGTTTTTCACAGGAAGCACCGGTTGCGTCCTGCTCCCCATGTGCGCTTGATAGATGGCTATAGCGCCAACTCCCAAAACCGTCCCTACAGCGCCGAAACAAAGTTTCGAGTTTAAAGGCTGAGAGTTTCGAACTACGGGAAAAAGTAGAAAGAATGGAAAAGTCCACACTCGAAGGTTTCTGCGCGGAAATTCCCTGCCCGACTACGCGAATCGTTTGCGTGTTAACCGCTTAGCTGAGATGTTTCCTGGAGGGAAGCCCCTCGCTCCGGTCGCCAGTGCTGCGCCCAGAGTTCCTTAATCCCAGCGGCTACGGAACTTGGAATCGAAACGCAGACGCGACTCGCCGACCAGTTTGTTATCGGGTTGACGGCAGACTGTGACGTCGCCTGTGAGCTGCACGCGGTCAACTTATTGGTTCCGCCTTGCGAATTGTCGTTTAGATGCGTAAGCACTAATCCGATAGGTACCAGGCCTGAGCAGAATCGTCCGTTGTTTGCTCCTTTGTCTGTTCGCAGCTAGCCTAGCGCAAGCGCTCTGTCGTTGTTGCTGCCTTAAAAACGATGACACGTACCCACGGTGGGGGATTGGCCAGGGTTTGGTGCAGATCCAGACAGGAAAAAAACTCATCCTTGTTTATCTCAAGCGGCTCATAAATATAAAGGAATCTGAGAGAAAAAGAAAATCACGAATTTTGAGATATCTTGAGGAAATCGGAATGAAAATCGAGGTAACAAAGCGGTGTGGGCCGCGGCACTGCCCGCTCATCGTCGTCTTCTGCGTGGCACAAATGCGTGCTTGTTGTTGTTGGTGTTCTCCTCTGTTGGAGTGTCACATTGCCACGGTGGGGTATTGGCCAGTGTAGGGTGCCTTGTACAGACAAACAATTGTGAGGCAATGTCACAGTTAAAGTAGTCGAGTAGGTTGAATTTTGTGCTTGATAAAAAAAAAGTGAATTATAATTAACGAAGTAGTCTCCCAGCTACGATGAGGAAATTGTGCAGGTAATCGCAGACTGGTTTTAGGACATGTGCCCTGGCGCTTGCCCCAAAGGAGAGAAGAACCGGAATAGAAAGAGGAAGCCCTAATCGAGCGAGGGCGATCTGCAGATACGTAGGCTTTTTGCTGGGAAGCAGACCATCGACAGGAGAGGAGAAAGGGATCTAGTGTTTCGATTTCACCACATGCTGCGTGCTTTCGCACTGATTCGAATGTAGTAAACATTCTCTGTTTTTTTTTTTAATTCGCCATGCCCACTCCTCCGTTGGGCAGCGCTCACCACTTTGGTCATCTGAATGCCGGAAATGGCGTAGCTCTCGGCTCTAACTATGGTCATATTTTCAGCAGAACTTAGCTGCCAGGTCGTCAGAGGCGTGTATGTATGCTAGCGGAACATTATTACCTCAAATGGCACACCTGCGCTGCTTATTCAACAGCACCAACGTCGCATCATGGCCCTGGCCTCCTACTTACTTAATTTCAGCTTGACTGAGTGCAGTTCGCATTCAACAGCCAGCTACCTATACCTTGCCAGCCATAAATATTGACCTTTTTCGGTTAAAATCAAATTTCGAAAACTGAATTCGGCGGACTCTTAATTTTTTGTTTAAACCGAAGTGTCCAACCTTCTGCGCTTGTCTCGTGTGTTTTTGTGTTTCTTCTCTCTTGTCCCGTCCGTTTTGCGCAGTTATTCATTGTTTCGATAATGTCGTACCAACTAGCCCCTCACCGCACTCTTTTAGGAATAATGGCGCAGATCAAGTGACAGGACAGCAGGAGAGTACACACACAAACACACACATGGCGCTTGTGTGTGTTTGTACTCTCCGGCTGTCCTGTCACTTGATCTGCGCCATTATTCCGTTAAGCATGTCTGACCAACTTGCCCAATCGTTTAAGGGGCGCTCACATTAGCGGGAAAACGCGCAACGCCGGGCGTTTCCCGCGTGCCGCTTCCCGCCCAAGCCGGTTTTTCTCCCGCGGACAGCCTGCTCTCCCGTCCCGCGGAGCGATGGGTTCGGTACCTATTTTTCCCGTGCCGGTGATTAAGGACAGCCAATGGGCGCCGACCGTGAACCGTGACGTCGGTCCCAGCTCAGTGACCCCTTCGGCGGCGGCGGAGGCTGCGCGCGTCCGGCCGGCCGGCCCCGGCCGGCCGGGGCACTCGGCGGCTGCTTTGCCAGGGCGACGGGAGGGGAGCTAGCAGGGTGCGCTTTCCAGTCTTCTCTAGTGTCACGTGACTATCCCCTTCTCTTTCTGCTCGTTCGGGTCCTCCCTCAGCGCCTCCTCTCTCCACATTCCAAGACAACCGCAGCGTGAAAACGCGCGTAGTGTGAGCGTCATTCCGAGGAGCTGCGAGGCAGCGTCGACGTTGACGCTGTGCCGGCGCGGGAAGCTTCCCGCTAGTGTGAGCGCGCCTTTACACACTCTTTTAGACTCCAGCTGTAACTTACGATTTTTGCACCAATCGGAGTGCCATATTGTGATACCTGGTCTCCAGAGCTCCGGTTGCAGGGAGGTAGGCTCTAGGCGGAACTAGCAGCACTGCGCGCAAGTAGAGAGGCTGCGCGAGACGTGGGGGGGTCTCTCCTGCCGACCTTCGCGAAGCAGTGCAGCGCGCCGGCATTGCACGGTCGCGTCAAGCGCGGCCCTGCTCACTCGCTGAATAAGCGGCGTGAGGCGAGGAGGAGGAGGGGTCGGTAATGCGCGCTCGCCCGAACGGGGCCGGCGGTTAATTTCGAAGGCCCCGCCGCGAGACAGCTGGCGTGGGCTGAGGCGGCGAGCTTCGCGCGTGCGGCAGCCATTTGCACACAATCAAGCGCGCGTGCTTGAGTTGGCCGCGGCAGGTTCTTCTCAGGCCTGAGTCGAACGCGCAGTGGGTGCTTTAAGCGATCGTACGACGGCCCTTACTCGGTACATGGGCGGGGCTGCAATGATTTGAAAGAATCGAGTGTTTACTTTGTAAGGGCGATTTTTTTTTTCCTAAGCAGTACTTGACGTGGAGGACTACGTGTCAAGCGAAGCTGTGGGCAGTTTGAATTTACATCTCCGCGTCGGCCATATCTGGGTGAGCTTCTGGTATGGCGGATGTGGCTGAATTCCCATCTGCTAATATGCTTATCTCTGACGGGGCCATCCGCTGACGTCACGTTATAACGCAAGCAATTTAACGAGCGCGTGCGCTCAATGCATCTCGGGAAAGGCAGCGGTTCGGAGACATCATGGTTGGGTCCGGCCCTCTGGTAAGAGCGGCGTTTTCTGGTTTCTCAGAATTGCACCGGGGGCGTGCGTACGACCTTCGATCTGGCGTGACTCATGGGGACGTCGCTAATCGTTCCCCGCGGGAAGGCCTAAAATAAGGGTGCTCGAACCGCCACCGGGGGCGCTGCGTCGCCGTGCGCCAGACCGGCGGAAACGTCTGGCACGCCAAGCGGCGCCGCAGGGTTCGCGAGGGAAATCGTGCAGTCCTGCGGTCGCACGAGGCGGGCAGCAAAATCCTCTCGGTAAAAAGACTCGAGGATATACGTTTTTTGTCGTGTCCGGGCTGATTGCCGAGGCCTCTAGTATAGGTGTGTCGTCGGATGCTTTGAGTACCGTAATTCGCCGGCTCCAAAATCACGCCCAGAAATGCGCCGAGAGCTATAGTGCTGCTGACTGAGAAGAGAGTGTCTGTCGGGTTGCTAAAGGGTGACCCGTTATTACGTCATTAAGCGCTACAAGCGTGAGTTTAAGTGCCCAGCGCAGAGGGGTGACGTCAGCAGGGATGGAAATGAGGAACGTGCATTGAAGAAGGAGAGGGCAGCTGAAGGATGGTCATCAAAGATAGCTGCTACACCCCCCCCCCCCTTATGCATGTAGGTGATGTAGGCCTTAGTGGCACTGTGTTCGCTTGGCTGCCGAAGCACAATACAGGCGCCCGTGCTGGAGCGGGCGTATGTTCTGCTCTGACCTGTGCACCGATAAGATAAGAGCCCAGCAGGTCACACTCCTGACGGCAGCAGCGCTGTGCAATAATACCGCGTATCTCTCCTCCTCTCTACGCAGAGGTATGAGATTCCTGGCGTGCCTGCCGACTGAACCGGCGTGCGCCGGTGCTCCTTTAATTGCGACAGCCGCAGGCTAGCTGGTGTCCCGAAACAGCTGCATGCCATGGCGGCAGCGGAAACGAACGCGTGCTGTTCGACCTTCCCGACGCTGCGAGACGTTACCCGTCGATCTGGGCATGCTCGAGTGAGCGCGGAGATTGTTTGGAGAAGAAGCGGGCGAAATCAGCACCTTCTGTCTGAATGAATTGTTAGTGCACCGAGACTCCAGCCACTCCACGGCGGGCCTTTATGTTTTGTTATCAACCGAGTGAGGCGTATTGCATGCGGGACAAAGGCCTTCCCTCTGTCTTTTATTATCGTGCGGGCATGAGGAACATTACTTTTATTTCTTTTCATCGTGCCCACACTTATTTGTGTATTTTGTTATCGTATCTGTCCGCTTACAGCGCAACCGTACGTACGGCATATGGCCGGGTTTCGACAACCTGTGGCCTGCGAACGCGCTCACCAACTTCACCGCGTCATTCTTTTCGCAGTTCATTACCCCGTGGTCTCCGGTTTTTATACTTTGTCGGCAAATCGGTAGTATCGAATGTACAGAGCTGAGCAGTACTACGAAAGTAACAGGCATACGGCTATGGCTGGTGCAGTCTTTGTCAAAAGAAATCTCTGGCCCATGGTTCAAAGTCTGTGGCACTCCTGCAGCTGCAAGTCCTCGGAAAGTGTGCGGGATTTCTAACTCGCGTCCCCGAAGCGAACCCTGTGGGCCAATCACTTTTGAGAGGCTGTATACGTGAAGCGTGGGAGCCGTTCTGTTTTCGTCTCTCTTCTCTTTTATCTTGCCCGCTTTATGATCCCCGACTGGAACAGATGTCCCTGTGTGTGTAATCCATCGGTCGCCTCTATACACGCGCGACCGGCAGCCCTTTGCGGGTCAGCTGGCCAGGCGCTTGTAGCAACGAGACAGAGAAGCCTCTTTCAGCTCCTTCGGCCAACCTCTCACCTCGTCCTGAAGAAACGGGGTCTCTCACCGCGGTGAAAGTAAGGAAAGGCGAGACGCAAAACAACAATACAAATAAAAGCAATAATGCAGGCTTTCCGACGCGCCCTTCGACCAGATCTGCTCGCCCCTTATCGAACGAGGAAGGCTGGCTGGTCGCTGCGAAGTAAGGAGAGTGGAGAAGGGGGGGAGGGGGGGACGTGTATAGTTTGCGTGACGACCCGTTCGCTTTTTTCCTCTCCGCGGCACTGCCTCTGTACCTACCTACCGCGCAGCTCGCCCGTTTTAGCATGGTAGTCTACAAGAGCCCGTCCAGCCGCTCGTTCTTTCGTTTCTGCCCGCATGGCGCAAACCTGCAGAGCACACCGGGCGCGGTCCGACCGCTATCTCGTCGCGAATTGGCCCTCGCGCGGCTCTTGACAAATTGCGTGGCCTCGGCGGCAGCGGCTCCGACCTCAGGCATCGTTTCGTATCTCTCCTTATGTGTGTATATGTGTGCGAACAGCTTGGTTCGGTTGATTGCCCTCTGTGCGTACACGCACGCACACACGGATTCCCACAGGATCGCCCCGTGCGATTTCCCTCCGTATCTGATCGGAGCCCGGAGTGCAGCACACCACGCGGCGGTGCCGCTTTCTCGCCGGACTCCTCTCTGTACGCCCGAAGGTGCGCGTCCCCATGCGTTAAGCTGCTTGTACGCGCTACACATGCGGGACCCGTGTACATATGTGTGTGTGTGTGTGTGCCGCTGTCAGCCGGGCTGCCACGCAGCCAGTGCTGCCATGCGAACCTTCAGAGCGCGTTCTCTAGCGAAACACGAGTCGGGCAGGCTGGAAGGCGGCGACCTGGATTCCCGCGGCCGCACAAGAAAAGAGGCAATGGCATCCGCGCGCAGCAAGCAACAGGGGCCGCCGAAAATAAGAAGAACGACCAGTATAGTGATGTGTGTTGTGTACGGGGGTGGTCTCTATCTCTCTCTCTGCATTAGATTTCCTCCTTGCGCGGCATTTTCATCATTTTTTTTTTCTTCGCCTAGGCGGCGGGCATCCCGCGGATTCTCGTGCGAGAGGTTCCGATTTGCCGCTGCTCGGAGGCGGCTGCTTGAGGCCACAACGGGGTCAAGAGCGCATGCATGCATGTCCGTGCGTATGAGCCGCCGGCGCTCCTCTGTCGCCTTCGCCGCTAGGCTCTTTTGTGGCTCCCATTTACCTTTTGTCTTTGACGCTTGTCGCTCGGTGATATCCTTGCTTATATCCTTCCGTGCTGAACTATGTCGCAGTGCCGCATTCTCGACGAGTGCCCTCGGCCGCACCGGCTGTCCACTCTGTGCTGCCTGTCTCGACGACGCGGGGAGTCGTGTCGTGGAGCGTGACCCTTTTGTGCTTGCTTGCCTTGGTTTGCGCCGTTCGCTGCCGCCGTGGCGTTGTCTATTCCTGTTCGTGCTGCGGCCGAAGGTAAAAGAATTAAAAATAAAGGAGAAAAGGTGTATGGGTCATCGCATCCTACCCGCCTTTATATCATATTAATGTATTCAATCTCCGCAAAAAGTTCGCGGGACAGAAAAGGGGGGGAGGGGGGGGGGGGAAGCCACGCAGGTCAGTCGCGTGAAGTGCGAGCAAGTGTGCTCGAACGGGCATGTTCCGTCCGCCGGTATCAGTACCAGGAGACTGGGTCGTGATCAGGCAGCGCTGCATTTCTCCCGAGCACACGTACGCATCCGGTAAACTTTCGGCGCCCACTGTACACGTATACGCGGCATGCGCGCTCTCACGCGGTGGAATTGCGGTACACCCGTATATGTCAACGAGAATTCATAGTCGTCACTATACGGGCACGTGCGCATTTCTCCATCTGGCTCGGGAATCTCCTTAGAAGCGGCCGTGTAATCCTCACACGCGATGCTCGGAAAGGAAGAGCGCGTACGCGTGTTTCTCATTCGTCCACGTGGTTGCCACACCATCTGGCTGGCTGCATCCTGCGGCGGCGAAGGTGTTCACCAAGATGCGTGCGCGTCTTAAGCCACGCGTCGCCGCTTGCTTGCGTTGCGCAAGCTTCGTACGCGACCCTCGCGAGACGGCTGGCTCCGCATGCGGCGTAGCTTGTTTGGATGATCGAGTGCTTTGCTGAGGCCTATATAGGTTGGAATTTACTCGTTTCGAAGGCTGTATACATGCGCAGGCAGTAGGCAGCGTAGGCACCTGCTGTTAGCTTGGTTGCGATCATCTCCATATGTCGCGCGTCACGGCACCGGTGTTGACTCGTTCTGCCACCGCGTGCTTTCACTCGCGGACTTGTTTTGAAAGATTTTTGCGTACGCACGAGTTTGTACAAGCGGTAGATGCAGATTCTTGTCGCCGCCAGAAAGCTGCTGCTAAAAAAAAAAAAAACGGTTTTCCTGATCCCACGATCAACAGCGGTGACTTACGAGGTTGCTTTATCTAGAGCCCGGCTACCCTTTTGTTGAGGCGTCCTCAGAGAGAGACAGACAGAGAGACGCTCTTTAATGAAGAAGAAAGATTTTATCCGGTGTGTGGAAAGCGCATGACATGCTACACTGAGTTGGGGAGGGGTTTTGGGGGATAAGGGCGGTCGGAGAAGGGTGCGGAATATATTAATGTAAAATAACGACAGAAAGAATAAAAATCGGTGGACATTGAATTTGGGTAGATGCAAGGCGAAGGTGATTGACTACAAGAAGGTTTTAAAGTTTGCAGGGTGAGCCCAGTGCCTTGCAGATGAGCAGACAAAATGTTAAATGCACGGCAAATACATAGGGAATGGTTTAAAAATCGGCAAATGAGTCCAGTGTCTCCGGTACGCGAATTAAAATTGGAGACGCCTCTTAAGCTCCACCTTAAGGGTACGACGCGACAGCGTAGTGGGTTAGGCTTCCCATTCTGAGCAGTTTGACACTTTTGAACGCATTTTTAATTTGTTTTCAGTTGTTTTAATTAATTAATTAGCATCACCAAGCAGTGGCGTTTCATTCTGAGGATTTGACACCTTTCAACCCCCCTTTTTCCAAAAATGTTTTTTCATATCTTTAATTAAGCAGTTAATTACAGTCATCATCAGTCACTATATCATCAGTCACTATATCCACAAATTACCATGATACGATTTTCTTTTACGCAGCCCCCGATTATTTCCGACACGCGGTGTTGACTACGCGGACGGCTTTTCGATCAAACGAGCTGTATACGCTGTCGCGTAGAGTTCAGTGCCTGGCGCTGCTGCGAAGGGCATACTGTGAGACACTTAAAAACGCACTTCATGGATAATGGCACTTGTGTCGGGGGTCTGCATTTTGTACTCATAGTTCGCTCGCTCCTCTGCATAAACTGGGCATTCTAACAAAATGTACTGCACTGTTTCAATTGCGCCGCAGTCCACAAAAACTTTAAAAAATATGTAAAGATGAGAGTTCTGAATAATTGGTTGCTTGCTTGCATCGCAAACCCCGCTCATGCTGCGCAACTCCCAGTGTATATATCAGTGCGCTGACTGCATTTTTACTCGAGACGCCACCGTCTCCCACGGCTGATGAACCGCGGGTGATATAAATTGATATAAATTAATCTAGAGCCTTCCATCACAGGCCGTGCATATCTTCGCTTCGTAGCAGTTCGTTAATCTACTCTGCGTGGGACGTCCCGTGTGTGTGTAGCTCTGTCCATTTTCTACCCTTTCCGGCCGCCCTGCACTTTCTTCTGGGCGTTTGTTCAGCTAATGAGGCAGGTGTAATGCCCGCCGCCTTTTCTGGCTCTCTCCGAGCCCATTGAGCGCCAGGTGTGTAATGGCTGCTTCGGCTCGGCTGCTGGACCCTCCTCCTCCTCCTTTGTTCCCTTCCTCCTCCTCCACCGCCTCTTCCGTGCTTTCTCCTCCCGCAGCCCCCTTTGTGTGCCGTCGTCGCGTGGGAACAGCGATGCTATCGCTGGGCGCCTCTCTTGCGCGGGCTGCTTGCGCTTGGGCCATTACTGTCCCCCCCCCCCTCTCTCTCTCTCTCTTCCTCTCTCAACTGTTCTCGGGTACAGTTCCGCACAGCGCCGTTTTGCCTTGCGTGGTGCCATATTTCTCCATACTGCTACAGTACAAACCGGCCCAGATTGAAGCGTCCAAAACGCGACATCATGCAGGGACCCTTTGATGAAACAAAGGCGGACAAAAAAATGCGACTTTCTTTTCCTTCCTTTCCTTTCGTTATACGTATCTGATAGCTTCATCGCAAATCGTCGATAACTGCAACATTGTCGAATACCCTATACTGTAGATTGCTAGTAGACGGGCTTTTACAGAGGTGGCTATGACTGGTAAGACCTGCTGAGTTTACGGCGTCGGTGTCGTCGCTGGTCAACTCACTGGCGTCGCCACTACGGAATCGCGTGGTCACCTCCTGGCCTATGCGAACGAAGCATTCCCGTATTCAATACCTGCTGGCCAATGAACGTGTGCTCCAAGTGGGCCTGCGAAAGGGGCTTCCGGGAGGGAGGGGAGGGGAAGGTTCCTCTTTAGTGAGCTGGTTGGTAAGTTAGTCACTAGCGACGTCCAGCTTTAGTGGGCTGCTAGCATTGTGTATGCATGAAAGGGTAATTTATGTTTGCGCATAGACGGGTCGCGTGAAGTGCGTATGTTCACAAAGTGGGCAGGCATGGACGTCGCACTACGTGCTCGAGATGTAGTAACGTAACGTGTAGCAGTTGCGTTTAAACCCGCGTCTCGTTAGCCTTTAAGGCAGAAAGCTGGCCTAGTTGGTGTTTAGACTGAGAGGACACAGTAGTTGCGCTTCCTGTCGTCCTTGTTTATTTTTTAGCGCTACAAATGTGTCCCCTCAGTCTGGGTAGCACAGTTTCTGTGTAATAATATGCCATAGACGAGCAGGATCTCTGCGTTAAACGCAGACAAGTTAAGAGGATCTGCTGTGCACAGGTACACAGAAAGCGGCTCGTCGCCGGAAGATTTGTTTGTTTGTTTGTTTTGCGTCGGAGCTGCACGCTGCGGGAGGGTGAAAATCCATTTTGGACCACTCGAGATTCTGTAGTGCGTACACCCAAAGTGCACGGACGTTTCCGCATTTTGCCTTCCGCAGAGTAATGCAACGCCACCGCGGCCGGGATCTGAACCGACGCCCTGCAGACTGAGCAAGCAGAAGCCCCTCCTCCCCCGTCGTTCGTTTCGCAAAGTTTCCGACTCCGCAGAGGCTTTCGTTCGTACGGGGGGCGCGCTTTCGCAGTCGCCGTCGATGCCGCCTTCGCTCGTTACCGCACTCCCGGCGGCGGGCGCGTGCGGCGAATGCAGAATCGCCGCCGCCGCCGCTCCGGTTGCCTTGAGCGCGTTTCCTGCCACATCTGATCGCGCACGCGCTGAAAACTGGGCCGCCCTGGAGATCCCCAGTGAAAGGGTCGGGGCGGGATGTATTTTTTTCTGCTCCTGTTTTATCGGAAATACCCTCGAGTGCTGCTACCCTGCATTGAAGACGTGGTTCTTGCGTCAGTGCCAGCTGATTTTTCTTGAGAAGGGGCACCTTCTGGTGTGTTTGCGGCGACGTTTTTCCGAATGAATTTAGGCGCTTTTTCTGCTGATGCTGGGCGTGTAGGCACTCCGCCGAACTTACGCTGTCAATTTGTTTTTGATATTTTTTTAGAATGCGCAGCCCTTGTCAAAAGTGAAGGGCCGAACGGTTTGCATTAGTGAGGCTCATGTAGCGTCCTTGTCAGTCCTATAGCTTTCGGGGGATGAGAACCAGAGTTCCTCTCATCTTCAAGAGGTTTTATAGTATGCTGACATTGCATAACAAGTCACGCAGGGCAGTTGCACAGAAGCAAGCCCCCTTGGACTCTTTACTTTTGACAAAGGCTGCGCACGTTGTGGGCCATCAGGGACGCCATATTGGAGGATTCCCTCATGTAGTAGTCTAAAGCAGTTAGGCGAAGTCCTCAGGGCATGTCACAAGTCAGCGATAACTCCTCCGAATGATTTATAAATGAATTTGTCGTATTTGACGGCTTAGGGGGAGGTTCTAGCTCGGTCCGTATTTCGCTGTCCCTTTTCAAATACTTGGGAAAAGCATTGGGCGACTGCTTTTCCGGCTCGGATTTGACTTAGAGCACTAATATGTGTAAACAAATGTTAATGCAGGCAGCTGCTTGTTGGAAGCTGTCTTCGGATTAAATTTCCCAACTTCGTTGCGCCGCAGTGCAAATGAACGTTCCTTTTTTTTTTTTTGGGGGGGGGGGGGGGTTATACTACGGTCACACCGTTTATAAGGGAGATAGGTCTGATGCCGCTGGTGTTCTGGACTATGGACCCCGGGTGGACCCGTCACTTAGAGGACGCCATTTCTCTGGATTTTTTTCGGTAAAGTTGTTTCCGCCTCCTGATGTGCTGCATTGTATACTGCGCTTGAAGTTACTGCACTAGGATACAACTAAAAAAAAAAATCTGCAGTTGGTAACAATGGACCACAGTCCGCGGCGTCCTATATTACTCCGCTGACCAATCACAACAATGAACGTAATCAGTATGTTTGACTGTATCAAACAAGCCAGAGGCATGAAAATTATTGCGCTTACAATTTCTTCTCGTGATTAGCTTCTTGTTTAGTAAGAAAAATATTTAACAGCGCTCTACTTTTTGTCATATATTGTACTGCGGTCCTGAATGTGTGCGGAACTTCACTGCAGACGAGTTATATCCGACTGTGCTGTGGTCACGTGGGTCTTACAAAATTTTATTTATGGAATAACAGCGCAGCATGGGTTACAGAATCTTGCTACCCGTTTCCCTGCCGGTGCTTCGGGGGTTATAGAATCTAAGTTTTGAAATTTTGAAATCGACGATTTTCGACTCTGTTTTATTATGCATCAAAGGCCTTAGCTTTCGGCTGCAACATAAATTTCAATATTCTGCTTTTAACCGCAGGAATTTTTATCGACATCGGAGAACCTGCTGCTGAAAAGCGATTGCAGACTATCTTGTAGCCATGATTTGATGCCGGCCGCTCTCTTAAAACTGTTCTTAATCACGTGGTATTCGTGTTTGGGGCAGCGTTTTCCCGCTTTTTCCTTCAGCCTGAGCCGTTGCAGACGCAATCGAACTCTCCTCTGCTTCGGCGCCAAACCCCGAAGAGTGAGACGAGTGTCCACACGTAGCCACCGCATCTCGAAGACGCTTTCCGCTGCGAGTCGCCGTCCGGTTGCACTACTCCTGCCATCTCTTGTCAGTGCGCCCACATAGTTTCTAGTGCAGGGATATCAAACTAATCTTGCCCCGCTAGTCGCATTTAAATAGTGTTTGAATCCCGAGTCATACGAGCATTGGGGGACAGTCCTGACCAGCAGTTGTGTGGAGGACCAACGTCTGGTCATCCCACGGGCCCAGACGTCAGCGCAAGCCACCGGAGTCCTGGTCTAAGGAGTCCACTCACCTGATTCGTCCTACATTTTAAAAACCAATTTCTCTCTCTCTCTCTCTCTCGAATCAGTAGCCGGAAAGGGAGGAGAAGAAAGGAGTGGCCCAAGGCATGCAAGAAAGCGAAAATTAAAAAAAGGGAAAAAGGAAGCAAAAAATTTGCAGAAGTGTATTCAAGATAGCATCAAAGTGCATGACTTGAGAAGCTCTGGCAAAGGGGAGGACTCGTAAACTAATTAAGCATTTAAATGTTTAATTTTTTATTCTTTGCAGTTATTTTCAGTACGGTTTCAGTTATTTCTCATTGATTAACACCACAAATTAAAAAAAGAATAACAGTTAACATTCCCTTATGCTTTCTTGCTTTCGCTGATAGCTTCTTTCATATATAAAGTATTGATGGTGTCAGGCATGATCGGAACATTGTGGAATTATGATTCAAGGCTATAAGTCACCCGAGAGTAAAAGGGATAAAGGGACAGTGTTGCGGAACAAAGGCCGAAACCTTTAGGTCCAGTGGGCCGCACAACAAAGCTCTGCGGCACATGCGGCCTGTGGGCAGTGTGTTTGAGACTTCGAGGGGCTTACGTGGCGAGCGCTGGCACTCCTTCGTGCTACTGTTCCAGCCGCAAGTATCGCTGTCTACCGTTGTGGCGATGGACGAGCGTTCTTAACGCAGGTCAGGTTGGCTGCTCATTCTGCGCTGGCGTTGGTTTGACTCCAACTTGGTGTGGGTTGTCCCAGCTAAAGTACTAACCCAAGGTTTTAGAAAGGCCGAGTGTAGCAGACCAGTGAGACCAGGATCGCGGGGCCTAGTCTGCAGCATATTTTTACTCTCAAAAGTTAGTTCATAAATTAAGAATAAATAGCCAAGTTATTAAATTACTGGCTTCAGGAATAAAGTCAACTGATGTTGTTGATCGTTTTTGAAATACAGCCGGCTGCATTATTTGCAGCAAGTTACCGCTTACGCAGCTTTATTTATCGTTAAAAAAAAACGCCAAATACACAAGGCTGTCACGTGACAGCTCCTCACGCATGACTCTCGCCCAGTACACACGTAAGGCCCCTTGGTAGCTTCTGTATTTTGTTGGTTTCTTTTAAGGCCTGTAATAAATGATACGTAAATGATACCTTGCTGCAGACACCTCAGCCAAGCGTTCTTCAAAAGGATCTAATAATAATAATTGGTTTTTTTGGGGGGAAAGGAAATGACGCAGTATCTGTCTCATATATCTTTGGACACCTGAACCGCGCCGTAAGGGAAGGGATAAGGAGGGATTGAAAGAAGAAAGGAAGAAGGAGGTGCCGTAGTGGAGGGCTCCGGAATAATTTCGACCGCCTGGGGATCTTTAACGTGCACTGACATCGCACAGCACACGGGCGCCTTAGCGTTTTCCCTCCATAAAAACGCAGCCGCCGCGGTCGGATTCCAACCCGGGAACTCCGGATCAGTAGTCGAGCGCCCTAACCACTGAGCCACCGCGGCGGGGTCTCAAAAGGATCTACGATTTCTAATTTCCTGACACGAATATTCTAAGAGTTGGCTAATTAGTATTTACTAATTAAGTTTAGAGAACGAAAAAAATACTGTTGGCATATGCTGTGCATGCGACTCTCAAGAGCACTGAGTTGATTTCACTCATCTGGGGCACTCCGTGTTTTTTTTTTTTTTCAATCTGGCTTACTTTTAGCTTGGACGCCCGCTGTATATATGCATGTGTTTCTGACGAATAATAATAATAATAATTGGTTTTGGGGGAAAGGAAATGGCGCAGTATCTGTCTCATATATCGTTGGACACCTGAACCGCGACGTAAGGGAACGGATAAAGGAGGGAGTGAAAGAAGAAAGGAAGAAGAGGTGCCATAGTGGAGGGCTCCGGAATAATTTCGACCACCTGGGCATCTTTAACGTGCACTGACATCGCACAGCACACGGGCGCCTTAGCGTTTTTCCTCCATAAAAACGCAGCCGCCGCGGTCGAGTTCGAACCCGGGTCTGACGAAAATGTCGGTGTCAGTTTCAGCGTCGGTCTTGGCGTCAGCATCCTCGTGATTTCAGGACTGTGCTCGACGGAGATCATTGCGAAAAAGCATTTAATTCTTAAGATCATTCCTCCGCTCCCATGCGTTTATACGAAGGTGTCGCAACTCGGTATCCCCAGTTCTGCATGGCGCAGTGAGTTAGGCCAGTTGGGCGCACGGAGCACGACGCCCGTGGATTTGGGGCGAGCGGTGGCGCGTGCAGCTTGTTCTTTTTTTTCTTCCTTCCTCTCTTTAAACGAGAATTGCTCGGCGAATTTCCGGCAGCTGCCTCGACGCCGGAACTCGTACGCACTGCCGGCCCAGTGGCCGTTGAGGAAGGTCGCGACGGTGCTCCCGGCAGCTGCGGAGAAGTTTGCCCAAACTGGTGCACAAAGAACACGCGTGTTTCTGTGGGTCCGGTGAGCATATCAGCTTCGGTCGGTTTGCCTTGAAACTGTTTCGTGGGCCCAAAGAGTCTCTTCATTAAACTGTAGTGGGGGGAGGTTGAACCCCGTCAGGTGGTCGTGAGCCTTTGGCGCTTGGCGACCTCTACGGCTCGTCTCAGTATACCCGTAGTTGTCTCTCCGGGTTATTTATTCACTGCACATCTTTCTCTTTTTTTTCACTCCCACCTTTCTCCCTTCCCGTACGGCGCGGTTGAGTCGTCCTCCGAGAAGTGAGACAGTCACTGAGCTGTTTACTTCCCTCAAAAACCACTAATTGTATACCTGAACGATTGGCCGAGGTTTCCACAGCTTCCCTTCAAGCATCGCGTCACCTCGACGCAGCGCCAAGTTAGTGTCCCCGAACAAGTGCGGGAAAGTGGAATGCCCTTCGCTTCATTCAGCTTGGCGGCCATTCCTGATAGAGCCTCACTAGGGAGTTTGTTACACAGACAATAAAAAAAAATGGAACGAGACAAACGGACATCAGTGTCGCTGAATAACCTTGTCATTCGGCTTCACCTGTGGTATTGGCTTCTGTCCACCCTGCCCCAGGGTCTGAGGGTGGAACCGCTTCTCGAGCTCAGGTGCAGGCGATGCTGGGTCCATTTTGTCTCTTCCGTATACGCGCTGCGTTGACAAAGGCGACCCCACTTCTATGTTGTTGTTGTTGTTGCCTCAGAAGCGATGACCACTACTTCTATGTACTTCCTCCGTGTTTTCCCTTCCTTTTCCGCGTCGTCTTTGTCGACACCGCGCATACTTGCAGGATGGATGAGATTCGATCCAGCTAGCCGAGTTTATTGCCTTTTTCAGGGCTAGGTCATTTTCGTGGTATGCAGAGAGGCTGACGTCTCAGATTTCTCTGTCAATCTGCCCCTATGTCATCCTGCGCGCGGTGTGGCATCTTCGGGCGTGTGTGTGCGCCGCTCTTGCGTACCGAGCTCCTCCCTCGGTATCGGAAACGGCCGTCGTTGCGTCGAGAAATTGCGGCATCCGTGCGTGTCACGCCCGCTCTCCTTCCCGCAGTTGTTCCGGTCCGGTGGAAGAGGGAGGGAGCTGCTCGAGGAGGAGGAGGTTGGTTGCGTTTAGCGGCGTCGTTCTGTTGTCTGTCCGGTGGCCGGGTGAGTGGCCGAAGGAAACGGCGACCGGTCGCTCGGTGCCCGCGGCCGCCGCGTCGCTGTCTCAAACAACGACCGCCGCCTTCCCGCGGGCGCCCACTTTTTCACGCTGCCCCTGGGCTGCTGCTGCTGGACGCACGCATTTTGCCCTCGCGTGTCCGGTCGTCCCTCTCCCCCCTCTCTCCTTGGGCAGTCCCGGGCCATTCCGTGGCCCCTCTCCGCTCAGATTTGCCTGCGTGTCGGCCCTTTGTTTCCCCCTTCGGACTTCCTGCACAGCGGCTCCTCGAAGGCACGTCGATCATCTTGGCGGCGTTTGTGCGTGTTTTGTATGTGCGACCGCGTCACGCTTTTTCGGAGGATGGTCCAAGGGGAGGGCGTCGCTCACTCCGGTGGAGAGTTCATATTTTGCCGCGGTTCCGGGCCGCTCGATGCCGGGAGCGCTGTGCTTCCATTCAGTCGACGTATAGTTCTGCACGTTCGCTCCTTTCGCCGTGTCATTGTGAAGGAGTGCACTTCTTGCAGCATTTCTCTTTGACGTTGAACGAAATACCGTTCGCCTGGACGCTGCAGGCCTGATTTATTGTTGCCACAGAATGCTTGTTAGCGTGAATCTATTCTCACACTTAGTTTCGTTTTCTTCATTTATGCCGCCCTTTAGTTCACCGTCGCTCAGCTGCCCGAGCTATTAGCTGTTCGCGTACACTTCCAAAATGATACGAGATGACACCGTTCATTGCTTCGCGTTCAAGCTCCGCTTCATTTGTATAATATGCTGAGCGCCTTACCCGGGAAACCTTGTGCCCCTTAGAAAACTGGTAGGTACCCGGCGGCACTGGGGATAGAACCCAGCACTCCCCGAATGCTCTACGTTGCCGTCTCGATTCCCAGTCTCTTTCGTTCTCAGAAATCTCTATTGGCGCATTTGCTTTAAAGATCTGAACGCAAAGACCGTTGGTTTTCATTGTCTTGTCAGCAACGAGGTCGCTACAACTGACTCTTAAAAAATGCACCAAGCGACACTCCAGACATCCTCTTGCGCATCATCGAGTCCTGTTGCGTATGCAGCGTCCACTGTGTGCCCTGTTAAAGTGAACGCTCGGCCGCTTTTAACCACCGGCTTACGTGACCGCCCTCTCCCATTTCCTGCGGGGCCACCATTGGCGGAGCAAGAAAAGCAGGGAGATGCATACGAAAAAAACCGCTCGGGGCTCGGCCGATCTCGCGCGGCGGCAGGCAGAAGCGCCGCGGCGACCGGGCGCTACTCTCGTGGGCCGCCTGGGCCCTTGCTGCGCGCACGCGTTCGGTCGGCCGAACTGGCCCTGCCTACCGCCTCCTCCGGGATTAGTTGACGTGCGGCATTCTCAGAGGGGTCGGCCGAGTGGCGGCGGCCGCCTGTCCGGCAGGCTTGGCGGCTCACCGCCCGGCAGGGACCGTTGCTCGCCGTTGGGAAATCGGCACGGCCTGCCGCTGCCTTCTCGTCGTGGCTGCTGTTGCACGTGGCGGCCTCCGGCCTACCTGCTGTTTGAAAGAGTGTCTGTGTAGGGCGTGGATCTGTGGCCGCGCGCTTACGGCGGGACAGCGTCGGCCAGGAGGTGGACGTCATCGACCTGAGCGAGCCACTGACGTACCGGCCGTGCTAGAGAGTTTTAGAGGTCCGCGCACAGCTTCTTGTGCCGCGGAGCGAAGCGAACGCACCACGGTGTTCAGCAGGCAGTTTTGGAGACAGCGAGAATACCCCGGGACGCACTGCAAGCACCGGTGAAGCTTGGGCGGCTGTCATTGCTCGTTTCGCCTCCTTCTCGTTCGAGTCTCCGCTACACCTCCCGCACTTTGCACGTATATATGTTGTGTAGTTTGTGAGCCGTGTTGTGTAGCCCTTGCATCGCGTGTTCGGTCACCTCAAGTTCCGGAAGGTCATGTTCCGCGCATCCGGCTCCCCACATGGCGGATACTTTCCGGCCTCCTCTCTGTTTGTCGCTGTAAGTATATACCCTCGGATTCCCTTTGTCGTTTCGTGCCGTTTCTCAGGGTCAACCTTTTTGTCTTTCGGCCACGTTTGCTCATACGAACTAGTTTGGTAAGCAGCCGCCTTGACGAAAAAAAAAAATCGCAAGACATCAGGGGTGTCTTGGGCTTGTGACGCCATCCGGATGTCGTGCCGGCGTTCCCGGAGGCATGCCTGCCGTCAGGAACTCCTGCCGTGGTGAAACACTTTGATCCCAACATAGATGGGCGTTGCCCGCACTGTTTAGAGATCTGCGATATATTTTACATGGTGTGGCCATGTCCTGAGAATGCTCACCTTCCCCCTTCCCCTACCCCTACCCGAGAGGCATGGGAGACTGCCCTCCTCAACTGCTCCACACTAGAGTTCCTAAGGGCTCTGGTAAAGCGGTCGCGAGACGGGGCCTCGTCGTACCGACGATGCAGCGGGGTCTTCTGACTCTAAACTCTCTTTTTGATCATTAAAAAAGCTTTTGACCACCACCGTCAGGACCGCGAATGTGTTTTACTTATTACTGTTAATTGGCAGATCATACCCGGCGTGTTGGGCAGGTCAGACACTTGCAAACAGTGAGTGACAACGTGCTTACCTAGCTGTAATCCATAGGCGGAGCGATTTCACACGTGGCGAGGTAAAGGCATGTCTGCATGTCTAGTCCGGGGCGCAACACACGACCAACTCGGGCAAGAAGCGAAGCGTGTTTCTAGCGGCTCGCCGGATGATTTCGGAAGTCACGAGTGGCACGCCGATACAGTTTTAAAGTTTTTTATAAGGAGCAGTGTCGTCAGACATTGTCGCTCTTGTTTGGAAGGCGACGTTGTGCGGACGTGAACATAGCGGCGACGGCGGTGCATAACTTTTGAGCGTGGGTTCCTTTTGATAGGAAGGTCTTTGGCTGCGCGCCTGTGCTGTGAGCGCAGCTAAACGACGTTACTCGAGGGCGGAGAAATCATCCGAGGATGAGGAAGGCCGTAAGGAAAGGAGCGGATTTTGAGTACGTACACACTTACAAAGCTTTGGCGTCCAGCTGCTGATCCCTATTTCCTAAGGTCGTGGGTAATGAGATGGCTTGAGGACTCGCAGCCTGATCCGTCTGCTCCTTTTTATCTCTACCTATGTTTTCCTCTTCAAATAATGTTTTGGCTGGTCCACAAACAGTGTGACCGCCATCTGAAAAGAGAAAAGCCTCATCACCATCACTATCATCCCGCAATTCACTGTCAACCTAAAATCTCACCTGGCTTCACCCCGGTGTATGCTTGTTGAATCTGGATGTCGTGGCGACACCTGTCTTCAATTTCTCGCTCTTTTCTAGCTCACAAGAACTTTTTTTTTCCTGTTTGTCAACTCAAGAACAAAATAGTTAATGCCCCTTGAAGGAGGCTATCGAACCAGGGGTGTCGACGCATACTGTCATGACGTAGCAGTCATATTCTATAGCGTGGCATCACAGGTGACTGGCAGGCGCAAGGTGGTTGATCGTGACGTCATTTGCCACTTAGTTCTTGAGGTGTCCTTAGTACTCAGTCTGCCCTACCGGCTAATTGTTCTCGCCGCTTTTCTATTTGTATTCCTGTATACGGCGCGTGCGTGTGAATAAAGCGCTATAGATGTCTGCTGCCTCACGTGCCGTTGTGGATTGTGCACGCGCAGCGCGGATTAATTCCTCCTCATTGCACGGGTGGCGAACACAGCGCACGCATGGGCTGCCATGACTCATCCACGGGGGGTGGCGGTGCCCGGCATCGAAGTGGGTCCGCGCGTCGCGCTCTGTTGCTGCTGCTGGCTCCGTCGCAATATCCGGCGACTGTGCTCTGTACGCGGACGGCGAACATCGGCTGCTGCGGAGCGAACGGAAAAATGTGTTACGCAACCCGGTTATAGGTGATTATGTTGCGCAGTGAATTGTGTCCGAGACAAAGCCCCGTTGGGTAAATATATTATATGATATGCGGTAGAGGGCGCGTAAGATAAGAGGCTTAGTGCAACAGCGTGTCGTAGCAGTGGGTGTTCGTCTGCTGTCTGTGTTCTGCAGATTTCTTTGTCTTTAATGAAATTGCGCATTCATTACGAGGTTGACGGGGGGGGGGGGGGGGGCAGAGTGGATTCTATCAGAGTTCCTTGATTATACGCGGTTTCATTACAGCTGTGGTGCGTTTAAAGTTGAACTCTACCCACGGCATGTGCTGCGTGAACAACGAGCGCTAACGTTATAGTGTATAGCCCGCGAGATATGATCACACGTTGAAATACTTTCGGAAAAGCGCAATTAAATCGTCGTATACACGGTGCCCCTCGGTTTTGTTCTTGGAACCGTAATTTCTAGACGTTATCTTCTCCGTGTGCATTTCGCGGCGCTGATAACGGCTGCCTTTTGTATGCGCACTCGGCATGTAACGAGCTGCGCGGCCGTTGGCGAGCGTTCGTGCTGCGCTTTGTAGCGGGCGCTGCTAAAGACGATTAAGCTGTTCACGCAGGCCCTGCGGAAGCTCGCGGGGCTGTTTGCGGAGCAGCAAAAAAAAAAAAAAAGGCGCCGAGCGGTGTGTAGCGTAGCCTCGGGCTTTGACCGGCCGCGATCCGGATCGATCGAGCTACGGGGACCACGAAGTTGTGACACTGGCTGTCAGGCGCGTTTATCCGTTCGTCATCTGCGCCGCTGCGGCCACTCAAAATTGCCTGTGCCTTCGTTGCCAAAGTGGGGCCCCCTGGGGCTAAAAAAGAGCGGTAGGCCGTCCGTCCGGCCGGCTGGCCATCCCAGCCTGTCCGCTCGGCCGCCGCCTTTGGAGGAAGACGCGGGAAGCTGGCTTCGAGCACGCGCGCCCCTTAATGAGCGCCGGTCGGCATTCCTCGCACGGGAGGAAGAACCTCGCTTTAGTCTCTTTTCTTTTATTATATCCTTCCTCACGTTCATCCTGCATGCATGTGTAGCATAATACGCGAGCATCGCGCAGCAACGAGCGGTAGAAATAGTTCGCGCCACTTCCGCGCCGCGGTTAGCCTTTTCCTTCTCCTTCTGTCTTCTTTCCTTGCGTCTTTTGTTTCTCCCTTCGCGGGCGTCTTTCTTTCTTTCTTTCATCATGTATCACGTCTCGCTCCACGGAGAGCGTTGGTACGAGATGCCGAGTCACCCGCCTCTCCTCCGCGCGGTTTGTCCGTCGGCAAGGAGTGGAGCAGCGTTCTTTTTCGCGCGCATGCTGCCCGCCCGCGATGCTGCTGCAGCTTCTCCTCCTCGTTCTCGGAGCGTGCTACATCCGTCCCCGCTCACGGTGGGAGCGCCGTTCTTTCCGGCGCGTGGGCGGCGGCGGTGATGGTGCTTTTAACACCGCGCGAGGATGATTGTTGCAACCTCTCATTGCGCGTGGCCGTCGCTTCGCTCGCACCTCGAAGCATCCATCGGTACTGCAGGCATGCATTGCCTGCCGGACGGAATGGGATGCTGTGTAATAATGATGATGGGGCGAGCGGATGTCGGGGGTGCTTGCTTCGCGAACGGGAAGCGTATTGCGACTGCGGCGAAAATGCAACCGCTGACGCTCCCAGTGCACTTCTGTAGCTTATGGCATCACGTAATTCTGTGGTCGTCACGGCGCATGCTGTGGATGCGTTTAGAGAGACAATGAGGACAGAGTGTGAAGTTGCCCTGCATCAGAGATCATCGCGTTCTAGAGACACTGGCTACTCCCACTGAA
This sequence comes from Amblyomma americanum, assembly GCF_052857255.1. Taxonomy (NCBI): domain Eukaryota; kingdom Metazoa; phylum Arthropoda; class Arachnida; order Ixodida; family Ixodidae; genus Amblyomma; species Amblyomma americanum. Next base: position 175,661,208 of record NC_135499.1, read on the forward strand.
AACGGACCTTTTATGAACGAGAAGCAGCATCAATAATAATAATAATAATAATAATAATAATAATAATAATAATAATAATAATAATAATAATAATAATGGTTTTTTGGGGAAAGGAAATGGCACAGTATCTGTCTCATATATCGGCGGACACCTGAACCGCGCCGTAAGGGAAGGGATAAAGGAGGGAGCGAGAGAAGAAAGGAAGAAAGGGTGCTGTAGTGGAGGGCTCCGGAATAATTTCGACCACCCGGAGATCTTTAACGTGCACTGACATCGCACAGCACACGGGCGCATTAGCGTTTTGCCTCCATAAAAACGCAGCCGCCGCGGTCGGGCTCGAACCCGGGAACTCTGGATCAGTAGCCCAGCGGAGCATGCCGCAAAAAAAATAAAAAAAATACGGAGCAGCAAAAAAAAAAACTAAATACAGGTGTCGCCATCACCGGCCGTTTTCACAAGCTAACTGCGATGACGTCAAGGCAGCTTTCCAATCGCGGATCCCTGAGTCTATACGCTGCACTGCTATTCAAATCCAACCGGTGATCCCGTAGTCCTTTCCGGTCTTGACGTCATAAGTTTGAATCGAGTGGCGGGAAAATGTTTTCTTTTTTTAATTCTGAGTTCAGTTCTCTCAGCACTAAATGCATCTTTTGCTGCCAAACACCAGTAGAGTCAGAAATAATCATGGGATCGATTTTCACCAAGAACAGCAATTGGAAAGCGTTGTCTTCTTTGGCCTCTCTGACTCTGCCGCAGCTGCGCCACGTGCCGTGGTGGCTGTGCGGCTGCAAAGCACGATGTGTCGCGGGTTCGATTCTTGGCCGCGATTAACACATTTTTAGGCTAAGGCGAACTTTGACGTCAGCCGTGTTGCGGGAGTCCCGAGCTCCGGCGTGGCGATCCCACGGCGCCACGGGAGCTCTATCTGGGACAGCTTGGCTCTCCAAATACGCGTCAGCTATACACGTGCATGCATTGTGAAAACGAGCCGCTTCTCGCGTTCTGTCTGTCTTCTCGCGTTCGCAATGTTCCGTTGCTTAACGCATAGCTACGTTCCAAGCGGCTCATAGCGGCTTATGTTCTTACTTTCCCTTTCCCCTCTTTTGTCTCTCTGTCGAAAGAAAAGGAAATAACTGCGCGCATGCTTTTAAAAAGTCTGGCTCCTCTCGTAATGTATCCGCGGATTGTCTCTCGTGTTTTTATGCAAAAGCACTACTAGTCTCATAACGAGAAAAGTCGGCGGCGTGCTTGTTAGTGTGTGTACTCGCAGATAGTGCAGAAAATTTAAGCGATGGAAAGAAAAGCAGGGTGACGTCATCAAGCCGCCGTATGACGCACGCAGCAAGCCAAGCATCGCTACTGCAGACAATTATACTCCTGTCGTTCGTCTATATATACCCGCCACTGGCCGACCTCAATGTGGCGCCAGTTTTCCCGACAACATTCGTACCAAAGTTGTGACGCAACCATTTGCTTTACAGCGTTCCGGATGGTTTCATACGATTTCTCGTCGCATATAGCTTGCATGTGCTAGTCAATTTGGGGGCTAGCTAGCTTGCGACAGGGATTCGAATTTAGAACCAACGACAAGTGCACCGTCGGTTGTATGGGAATGCAGACACAACTATGCATTCCATAGACTAGAAAAGCCCAGTGCGGAACAGTGGGAGGGCCTGCTCACCAGCAGCGAGCTGGCGGTCCAGAGAGGACTCGTGCGGCACGCAAGCGCGGTGGCAAAGCTCAGCGGGGCCCTGGAATGAGGGCACCGACCATTGGAACTCGGAAGATGAAGACGTCCGGAATCCGCTAAACCCAAAGAAACGAAAATAAAGTTTCATTCATTCATTCATGCCTTCCCAGGATTTTAAGACGCGGTGGAACTGTGTACCGAGATGTGAGACAGTTACTGCGTCATTTCCACTCCTCAAAAACCAATTTTCGTGTCAAATTTGTGATACAGCCGTTCTTCGTACAGCGATCCGGGTGGCGTCATAGGCGAGTGTGTGCGTCTGGGTGGGTGTCAGTGCACCCAGGGACAGTAATGCCTTCGCATTCCCACACGTAAGCAGTCAAGTGACTATGCCGAATTTTTTTATACTAAAAAGAAGCACATTCGCGAGCTTTCTGCAACATAAATGCATCAAGAACAATAACGCGCACCGTGTGTCTGTGGGTAAATTTGTGTCCGTTCTCGCTCCAACTCACTCCCCCAGTTCAACATCCTCTTACCACTGCGGATTGTGAATTGTGGGGTTTAACGTCCCAGAACGACGCAAGAGCTGCGGGGGACGCCGTAGTGGAAGGCCCCGTAATAATCTAGATCACCTGTGGTTCTTTAACATGCGCTGCCGTCGCGCAGCACATAATAATAATAATAATAATAATAATAATAATAATAATAATAATAATTGGTTTTCGGGGAAAGGAAATGGCGCAGTATCTGTCTCATATATCGTTGGACACCTGAACCGCGCCGTAAGGGAAGGGATAAAGGAGGGAGTGAAAGAACAAAGAGGTGCCGTAGTGGAGGGCTCCGGAATAACTTCGACCACCTAGGGATCTTTAGCGTGCACTGACATCGCACAGCACACGGGCGCCTTAGCGTTTTTCCTCCATAAAAACGCAGCCGCCCGCGGTCCGGTTAGAACCCAGGAACTCCGGATTAGTACGCAGCACATGGCCGTCTTTGCATTTTCAGTCCAACTGCGTTCGGTTTTGTAAACAGTTGCGCATTCTGCACCCTACGAGTAATCGTATTGTGCTTGATCTTGTGGTATCATCTAGTCGAATATGTCTTGTTTTTTTTTTTCTTTTCCCATAGGTCGCTCACCGTTTAATCGCTCAGTAAGTATCGCGATTGCGCGATTTTTTTTTTGTAATAGTCCTAAAATTAAATGCGGTGCCACTTTGATAACGCGCAAAAAGAAAAAAACAATGGTTCAGACTAAATATTCTTCGTTGTTTTAATGTTATAAATTTATCGTGTATAAAATGCATGTGTGCGTATGGACAGTGACCTTGTGCTGGGCTTTGACGCATGCTTGTATACGCATTTGTTGTGCTTTCGGTCAGGTTGTCACGAAAAAGCAAAAGCGCGAGTACGAAAACAAGCTGAGTGTCACGGCTGTTTTCCGAGTTGACAGCCACGAGGCTGACGTTCGACTTCGGTGCGGAGCATACCTGTACATCGAATTCCAGCGCATTATACCTGTGCTTAGCTTAGAGGACGCGCGCTTGGCCACAGATGCGTGGTTGCGGAATTAAATTGTCCGTGTCGCGGGTGACCGTTTAGCAGGTGTCCATTTTTGTTGTAGTTGCACTTCCTTGCTTTATTTCAGAGCTAAACTAAGCAACCTGCGCAGTAGACTCCGCCTCCTATTACCGCGACCTTGGAGCGCCGCCGCACGCGTGTCACAGCACGAATGCTGTGGTGAGACGGTCAAGAGAACTTGTAAAATAAGCGATCCTGGCTCGTGCTACCGAATATAACGGGCTTAGTGCCTTCGTGCCACAATACGAGGAATACAATTGGCTAATAGAAAGAAGTAAATGTAACAGTGCCCAGCCCGCACTGCCCGTGTAACAGCACAGCTGTAGCTCGATACAGCTCAAGAACCAAGCGGCAAATGCCCATCAGAGGAGACCTTCTAACGAATACGCCGTCCTGTTGTCATGGCGTCGCGGTTAAAAGGGTGGAGGCACCAAATTTTGAGGCTTCCTCTGCATGTAAGGTCATCAATGGTCAAGTATTGGACGCGACCAGCGCTTAAAATATATAATTTAATTCAGCTCCAAAGAGTCCTTACACGCTCTTTCTTACGACCGAGGCCCATCGCTAGCGCGATAGTTTGTGACGTAGAGGTGTGGGAACGATATCAGTGAATAGTAGTGACACGATCGCAGCACATGCGACGTACTATGAACGGCGACTCGCCGGTCAGTGTGCTGATCGGCAAATATACCAGCCGGCACCATGCAGTAGCGGCGGCCGAGCGAAACCTTCACGTCGATGAGACGATGACTATTATATAGTTGCTCTTGACTACACCGTTCCAGTACTACGAATAAGCAAAACGAGCGACTACATTTCGTATGTTCACCCACAGCCGAACTCGAGCGGTGGCGGCGCGCGGCGCCGCCTCTCTGGTCCGGCCGCCGTTCACCCTTCGACTCGCCAGCGGTACGAGTAGGCCTAGCGAGTCCGCAGGGTTACTATGTGCGATGTCGGCGATTGTGGAGAGCGAGTTTACAAGTTTTAGCGAATACAAGTGGTCGCCGAGCATAGTTTTGACTGGTGCGACCTGAAATCGAGGATTGCTTGCATCTTAGGACGCAAATACATCGAGCTCGGGACGCGTCGCTGCAAAGCGGTGTAACCCAACGCCAGTCGACCTGAGTTGCAGGCGCCCTCGGCTGCAGATTGGCGTCGCTTGAGGGCAACAAATTAAGCCATTTTATTTATCCCAAATGGGTGGCGAAGATGCTTCTATAGACAAACAAATTTAGATTTAAGTATATTGGACAAATCAGTAAAATCGGTTACGACGAGTCAGAATTAAACGCCGGTCCTACGCGATGTCAAAAACCCGTTCATGATGCGTTCCCCTGGCTGGCGCTCGCATTCTTCGGTGTATTTTGCAATTATCGCACTGCGTAAACAAGTAAACGCACAACCGGCGCAAAATCGAAGAGATTGTTTAACCTAAGTAGAACACAGCGTGGAATTCGTGCTGAACTAACGCGCAATTGCTGCTATACAGATGCAGCTAGATAGATATTAAACAAAAGTAGCGCCGAGATGCGGTAGTCGCTATGGTCGCATTCCTGGGGGAGTTGCGTACTCGTGGGGTAAATGCTGAATCATGTACAATCGCCTGGAAGCATTCATTTAGCGAATACACGGACTGTTTGCTAAACAAGCTGCAGGTATCGTAATCGGCAGCCACGGACCTTGAGCAGTCTCGCAGCGCGGCTGCGTGGGCGGAGCGAAGACATAGACGGGCATTTTGGTTGGTACGAACAGTGAGGCATCGTGTCGCTGTAATGTGGACAGGGGATCGGCCGACTGACGCGCTAACTACGGGCATGAGGCATCCGCCGTGCGTCGGCGTCGGCGTAATGTGGCAAAGCGAAATACAACGCAGAAACCGCGTTGGCGTCCGCGGTATGTCGACTGAGATCGGCCGGAGCGAGCGGCTTGGCTTCAAGACTCGGTGTCGTCCCTCGCTTGCTTGGCCTTTCTCAGCATATCGCAGCACCGACCGAGTTAGCCAGCGCATGATTTCGAAAGGCACTGCTATGCACAGCATTTGCACGAGATCAGATGACGCAGTAATCCGTGCGTCACAACTTTTGGGGCCCATGTTACATGTGTTGCTGCTCTTCCCTGATCGTGACGTTGCAGCGCACCCCGGCGCTCAGAAACCGAAATCGCTCAGTGTAAGTGATGCAATAATAAATTATTTACCGCGCACGCATCCTGGGGCAGTACGCAACGTTTGAAATAACGTACGTGTGCAAGGCAGTTGAAATCGACTTCTTGACGATAGGTGGATGCTGCTGTCGGCACGAGGGCCTACTTTGAAGGTCATTTGCTGCTTCGTTCTTGAGCTGTATCCAACTGTAGAAAGTTGAAGGTCCATGCTTGCGTCACGTCCTTCGCATAAACGCAAGAACACAGTGTGCATAGTGACCGTGAAATCAGCTGCGATGCTTTGCTATTGGCTCCCCAACAAAGCTGGGACGGTGTGGGGTAATTAGCGGATCAGTCGAGCATACAGCCACTTATTCTTACAGGCGGCAAATTAGGTTCGCCTCGGATCGAGACGTAAACATAGTCATAATCATGAAACGTCAAGAAATCAACGACCACGCCAAACTGCCATGGTTATACATTTCGGTCGAGGCTAACACTTCGGTTTGCTTCAGAAGAAACCCAGGAACCCACATTCTGGACAAGTGCACCAAGTTCATGGTCTACTATATCGACAGCGCCAGTGTACCGTTTTTTGTTGTGGCCTTAGTACTGATGTGGTTTTTAGCGGTAGGGATGTTCACATGTATTATACACTAGCCCCGAACCTCACACCATGCACTGTACGAGGTCAACGCCGTATGGTCGAGCTTTAACTACATCCTTGACTAGCTGCTGCACGACGTCGTTTGCGTCGTTGGGGAACGCTGACACTTTGAATATTCTTCCGGCGTCACTGACGCGCAGCCTGTTGCGCCAGCTCGACGGCGACGAGTCCTCAATGGTTTAACGCGCGTTGAAAGAAACACGCACACGAAAGAGACGAGACCTCGCGCGAGAAGGCCACGGCGCTGATATCCTCGCATGCAGACCACGACTACGCGACGACGAGCGCATTCCTTTATTCCTCTTCCTCTCCATTCGACTCGGTCTCGCACAATGGGCCTCGGCGGGGACAGCGGAAGCGAGGCGGGAGCCCGGCAACAACCGCAGACGGGCTTGCATGGCGGTCGTTGCTGGCTCCAGCCATCCGTGTACGAGCACGATCGGACAGGGCCATCGAGTTCCGACGGTGGCAAAGGCCCTATCACGTACCCTCGTCGACTGTGCCGGTCGACGCGGCGTCGCGAAGGTCCGATCGAGACGAAGTCGTCTTCTCTCGAATATGACGCATGCGTGCCGAGGACTTGGCTCTCTCCCGTCAGCCTTTCCCTTGCACGTACACGCTAGCTACCGCTACACCGTGCGTGCACCTCGATCCTCTTCTGCTGGCTCGTCTTCATTCTGACGCAGACGGTCTTGCGTACAGCTTCGTCTTATTGCCTGCAGTGGCATGCGCGAAGTGATTACTTGCTGCCGCGCTGCTGGCTGCGCGGACCACTTGTTTGTCCTTGTGCGGGGGGCACACCACAGAGCTGCATGAGTGTAGGCTGTATTCTTCGAGCCCTTTTGTGATCGCCGGTCGTTATCTGTCACTTCCGACGCCGGTATGCGGGGCCCATTGTCTGGCGGATGGTGTGATCGGCTCATCGTAATGAGCGACGACTCTCGGCGAGATCCATTGAAAGTGCACGACTTGCCCCGCGGCGGTGGTGCGGGGAGGGTCGTCGGTTCCACTGTTCTTTCCTCCGTCGTTCTCCTTTTGGCCTTTTTTTTTTTCATTCATGGATTTTCCAGGAGCGTGTTGCAGTTCGTGTCGAAAGGTCACGACGCGCAAGGCCCTAAGCGCCTCGATCTTGCCGTCATTAGCTTGCTGAAGGTTCTGGAGTTCGTAGGGAAATCCCTCCCAAACAACACACACACACACACACACACACACATATATATATATATATATATATATATATATATATATATATATATATATATATATATATATATATATATATATATATATATATATATATATATATATATATATATATATATATAGCCTATTCCAGCAAAGAAAAGAGACCCGAAGTAAAGAAATCGAAGCGAACTCTGAAAATGTGGTGCGGTCAGGTTTCTGATCGTCATCGTGACCACGCAGTACGGATGTGCGGGCATTTTGAACGTTTCCGCTTTTCGCTGCATGCGTTGTTGGCTACTTTGGCCTTGGCCACTTTGGGTTTTTGTGTTCACCCTACCTGCGTCTACCACGTGGGGCTGCCTAGCCGTGTTATCAGCCGGGCAGACTTGGGCCATCGCACCCGCGCGCAGCTTGGAAACGTGCAATTTACCACGCTGGAGTCCAGTAATCCCACCGCGACGTAATCATCCGCATTCGGCATGCGTCTTCCGGGCACCGACACCGAAGTTGCTGGACGGTGGTCGGTAAGTAGGAGCGATAGCCGCAGATCAAGGAACCCGCGGCGTCACAGGGAGGCGAATGCCCTGCCCACCGCGGCTAAGAAAAGGCCGGTCGTCGGAATGAGCCGTCGCGCTCACGGACCGTGACCGTCAGCGCCTGTGGCCACTGCGGCCGTCCGCGCGGCGGCGGTCGCAGCCGCCGTTGAGGCAGCGACCCGTGCATGCATGCTTATTGGACCGTGCGCGGGATTCGCCGGCCAAGGCACAGTTGTCGGTAGCGTTCCTTTGTCGCTCTGTGAGCGCTTCAGAAGTAGTCGTTCCCACGTTAAACATGCATGATCGACCTCCACTCTTGCACAAGCGCACGGGCGTCTTGCCGTCGCGTCTATTTTTGCCCCATGAACGCGGTAGGTTCGGCCTAGCATATATGCAGAGTGTTTCTCCAAAGACTTCCCACAATTTTTAAAAATAGGCGTTTTGAGTTAGAAGAGCTCTTTTTTCAGCATGTCGTTGTCACTGGAATAGTACTTGAGAATACAGCTAACTACCAGGCTGGTTAACTAATATTGAATAGTTAACGTTTTGACTGTTACTGTTAGGCTCCTTAATTATTGAGAGGCCTGTAGCCCACCGTAAGTAACACCTATACCAGTTTTTAGAATTTTGAATACATGGCTGCCATCGGCACTGTGGCCCAACAAATTTTGGCTGTTTTGACGAGTTACATGCACTGCAGAGGTTGTTTTGTTTGCAAGCTTCTCGAAAGCTCGTGTATTTTGGCGCGATGTGGCCAAAATTTTTGGGCCACAGTGCCGAGGGTAACCGCGTTTTCAAAATTCTGAAAAATGATATGAATATTACTTACGGGGGGGCTACATGCCTCTTAGTAATTAAGGAGCCTAACAGTAATACGTAATAAGTTAATCATTTAATATTTGTTAACCGGCCTGCTAGTTAGTACATCTTAGCTGTATTCTGAAGTACTGCACTGCTGACATTGCTATGCTGAAAAAAGTGCTTTTCTAACTCAAAAAGGCCTATCTTAAAAACATTTTGTAAAGTCTTAGGTGAAACCTTGTATATACATTAGCTCAGCCACAGTTTCCAGACATCCTTAACAAGCTACTACATGTGCATAACCTGCATTGCAAAATGCCTATTTATGTAGAACTTATGAAATGATGGGCATCTGTGAGGTTTGGTGGTGATTGCCGCTGAACGCTCAAGAGGTGTCATGAAATCTGCCCATCAGATATTTTCGTGGGAAGAAACAACAATGCTGTTTTAGTCATTGACAGCTGCCATGGAGAATAAAAATAATGCTGGAATTATTTACAAAATTTACTGTGACCAAATGTTGAAAAAAAATGTCCTTTAATGAAGATAAGTGTTATACTTGAAAATGTTTTTCAACTCTTGTGACACTCTGCAGCATGCACGCAGTAGTTATTGCACATTGAGCAACATTGCAGGATTGGCACTGCCTGCAAGTCTCCCATTCATGAGCGCACATCTTTCAGGAAACCTCTTTTAGAAAAAGAGGCTTGAAATTGAACATCTTTACCTGAAGTAGTTTCCTAGCATAAAGCAATGGTTACTGCCTGCCTAAGCACTAATAACAAACTCGAGTAGCGGCTGCTATCGTATTAGACTGTATTGCTTTCTTGTTGGGCACCAAGACTAGAGTTCATTTTTCTGGGGCCTCAAGCACACACAAGGTCTGAGGGGCAATATCGTGCAGCCTGCTGGTCCTAAAAATTTCGGCCTTTTCTTTTTTTAGAAGGACTTTACTCCTGTCCTCTTTTTTACACTGCAGTGGCCTTTAGACATGAGTAACAAATACATGATGTCGGGCAATCCCTGCCAGTATCAGTACTTAGCTTTTCATGGAAAGGGCCTACAAAGTTTGAATATGCCAGAAAAAGAAAGCAGCTGAAAAAAGAAAATCGATTTTTAATTTACAAGTGGCCATCTTTACCTAAGCTTGTGACCTAATCAGTTTGATATTATATGTTTAAATTTACTTTGCACGCTTTGTTTACTTTTTACTTTTTATGCCTTGAATTCCGCCTTCCTCCTTTCTGGCTACTGGCCCATGGGCGACAGATTTTTAAGTGCTGCCTGTATTGGCAAGATGGTTTCGAGACTCCCATTGCATAAGTTTCTATTTGGGTCTGTAAAACGAGCAGTTCTAGTTGTATGTGACTACTTGGTCTGATACCTGATTAGTCTTCTCATAAATTGCAAGAGCAGTAATTATATTTGCAGTAGAGTATATTTTCTAATACTGATAATTTAGCAGTCTTGAAAAAAAATGGTGAAGGTAATCAATAGTGTAATATCTACCACAGCACAGTTGACACAGAACTCTACTACACCACTACAAATTTCTGATATGAATTAGTATGCAGCAATGAAATGTCCACCGAGTGTCCATATGTCTTATATCCGTCCAGCATATGTTATCTGCCTGCACTCTTGAATGTTGGATTTTATTCTAAAGTATAAGCCTGGGCGAGTTGGTAGGTACTCATTCTAAAACAGTGCAAACAAGACAAGGACGAAGGAAATGTACAAGCAGCGCTCGCGTTGTACGTCTCCTTCGTCCTTGTCTTGTTTGCGCTGTCTTAGAATGGATCTTATTGTCCATAAAAGTGTCAGACATTGCAGTGCAACATACACATTTAGATCAATACATACACCGAATGGATATTCTTGATTGATTGCTTGCAAGCTGCATTTTTTTGTAAACTTTCTGTGCATAGTCATTTGCATTCAGCTTGTTACGAGTAGCTGTCCCTTCAGGTCAGAGTTCATGTGCTCGTTCTTAGAATGACTAACCATTTTTGTAAGCTTTCCTGGTAAGATTCAGCAGTTAAAATGGGAGGATAGCATTTAGAAAATTACTGTTAAAGGAAAATGCAGATGCACTGTAGCAAGTATTGTTACAGTAGGTATTTTTTTTTAATTTTAAACTTTAACCTTTGCCAAGGCTCTACTGAGTTTATTAAGGTTAGCATAAAAAACCTTAATCAAACTCATGCAGATCAGCTACACTTGCTAATTGCAGATGCAGCCTCACATATTAATGTCTGAGTTATTGTAAGCATGAGCTACCCTTCAAGCTTCTGTTATGCCTCAGCCTCAATATGATGAGTCATTGTCTGATGAGAAGAGTTCCTTTTAAATACATTCTGTATACTTAGCTGCTTGAATCACTTACTCTGCACACTGATTAATTCAGACCTTTGGGCATTCACCTTTATTGCCTAGATATGTCTCTTTGTACAGTGTGGAGTGATGAACTGAATCGTTATGTGATGTCTCGTTGTAGTTCATCTCAGCAGTGGTAGCTAATGCACATATAGTCTTCTTGCTTGAATTTTCCTTGCTTCAAATACGCACTCCTTGCAGGGTGCCTGAAATAATAAAACAAACTAAGAAAGGGCACACCAATTACTCTCTAGTTTTCTCATTCTGCTGTCACATCACCTGGGAACAGTCGCCAAGTGTGACCCTAAGAAAGATATGTGGTCCACTGAATGAACTGCATTGTTCAGCAAAGACTAATTTGACACTTCCTCCTTTCCGTAGGCAGCCAGTCATGATGACCAGCTGCCTTTGGTGGTGTGTCCTTGCTTCCTGTTTATTGTCCCTTTCTTTCTTTGTTCAAGCTCGGCACTAAAAGCTGCGCCCTCTGTAAATGGTTTCCGCATGAAAGAACTGGGCCATATAGTCACAAGGGAAGGCTTTGTTTAGCTCGGGTCTCAAAGCGACTATCTTGACACCTGCCCCCTGTGCAAGCTTTCACTGTAGGATGAATGTCCTCAAATACATTGACCTGCACACCTCAACCTCATCACTCCACTGGCTTTGTTCAGCTGTAGCTGCGTTTCTGTTTTAGTGCGTGCGTGCTTTCCCATAGCCGGCTGATTTTCCTCCTGTTCTTCCCGCTTGTGGGGGTTCCAAATGCTGGAGCACTTCATCTTTCACCCTTGCGAACCAAGAAAAGTAATACTTTGAAACTTTCAGGACTTGCCTTGGTCCTTCTCCATTCATGACAGGAACGTTTTCTGAGACAGCGGGAGAGTAGTAATATACCTTTCTCTGTGATTATAGTGCGTGTGCTTATTGCTTGAAAATGAAGGCAATATGCATCTTTTGGACTTCCCTGACTCGTTGGTAGGTTTCATGTTGCTGTTTCATGGTCTTGCAGAAAGGAAGCAACAGTCTTAAAATTTTTGATGGCTACTTGAAGTCTTGCTTGCACGCGTCACTTAAGCCTTTATAGAACTCAAGCTGTATGAATGTTGGCTTCCTTTATATGTTCATATATGAGCTTTATGCATGTCTCACAGGCATATAGATGGTAAAATAGCACTCAGAATGACTGCAGGAATTGAATGACATCACTTTTAAACTGTTTCAGCCACTGGTTTTGTAGAAAAAAACGGGTGAACAGTTGTACTTATGGCTTCGTAAAAAGAGCTCAAATGTGGTATGTATCCGTACCTCACAGTCTTTCGGATATATAAAACAGCTTGCTATAAAATAGACCTCTTCCTGGTGTAAGCAGTATGGCGTCAAAAAGGTGTTGCCCGGTAGGCAAAATCGTCCACTTTCAGTTCTGAACCGGTTTTTTAGTGTCGAGCACTCTCCCGCCGCCTTTGTTCCCCAATTCGAGACTCCTTGCAGTCTTTCTTCTGGTGAAAGCCCCCGCGGTACTGCGTTTGCTTTGCCCATCAGTCCAGAAACACGTGCACTGATGATGTAGGCCGGGAGAGGTCTTTTGAAAATTGTTTCAAGAAGTATGAGGCAGTTGACAGACGGAAAAGGCTCAAATGCTCAACAAGTTTAAAAATTTTTTTTTTTCCCACCAAGCTGGGCCTCGTCGAACTGTACACTAATGCTTGTAAAAACACACAGAACACCATGAAAGAGAAAAATAAAACACGTCGAATGGTTTGCTTGATAGTTTGGTAGTATTCAGTACACAAAGATATGCTGTGTAGGGGCACCATTTTCCGTTTGCCGGCACTTGAAGCAAGTGGGACACATGTTTCTACAAAGGATTAACTGCTAGAATTTAACAATTTGAAGTCCTTGCGGGCCAGTCATTTGACCGGATAGGAAGCTTTTCCATAGGAGTTAGTTTGTCGTTGCGGAGGCGTACATCTAAATACTTTTATTGTGTCCAGATCTCCACTACAATTTATATGTGGAAAAATTTCATTCTTGTGTGCTTCTGAAAGGAATGGAGCATTAATCGAAGGTCTGAATGGTGGTTCTTCTCTCTTATTACAGCCACAAGACACATGGGTTACTGTACATAATGTGAAAAGCTGTAATGATGGAGGAATCCTGGATCCTGATGATCATCTTAATGACGTTGTTGATGACAGAGAACAAGTGAGTGATCTTTATTTCTGTCTGTTGATATTGCATTTCAACTTTCCAGAAGCAGGAAGTCTTGCATATGAATTTCGCTTCTCCTTGTCCTTTTCCAATGTGCACAACCTAATATTGTTGAAAAGGCATAATGATGCTGAGTACTCTTTGATTATATCTAGGCTTCTGCACTGCACGAAAAAAATGCCCACATTTTTGGTGTAATGTGTGCCCGTTACTATAGTCTTAATGTGCAGGGAAAAACAGTGCCAGGCTTATACTCTGCATGCAGCTGCCACATTGCACTCTGGTATCAGAAACTGTTAAAACTTTCCTTTCCAGGCTAGTGATATGAACGTCGAACCTTTTTGCATGGTAATTTCTGTAGGAGCATGTGTATGGAAAGGATGATGAGCAGTTATGGCTACTTGATGTGCTAAGTTCTTGTTACTGCTTGCCCAGAACATTGGTGACCCTTCCTGGTTAACCTTGGTTTCATTACTGCTGTTTGGACTTAGTGAACATAAAACCTTATTGCTCTGCGTTTTCTGGGAGTAATGGCCTGTTATGGTGGCACAATGGCCTGTTAAGGTGGCAGAGTGGCTTTGGTGTTTGGCTGCTAGAGCCAAGGTTGTGGTATGGTATTTCAGCGGAGGTGAAACGCTATTATTGCCAACGTGTGTGCGGTGTCGGTGCACATTAACCTCTTACGTGCTGCAGTACTGTCCTGAATTCTGACCAAAAATGGCCAACTTCTTTATTGTAGTCAAAAGGAACTTCGAAATACCTTCTCCACCAGAACAAAATCACTCCTGCTTGTTCTGTCTGATGTAATATGTGCTGCCATCTACAAGAAGTATGACAAAAGACACTCAGATGATATCAGCTGATCCATGATATTCCAACAAAACGAAAAGTATCATTGATGGGCTGGGCTTGTCTTTGGCCATTTTTACTAGCTCATTCATGGCACGGAAGGGGTTTAAAGAACACCAGGTGGTCGAAATCTATCCACACCCCTCTATGACAGCATCTAATATAGCTAGTGTGCAGCTTCAAGACATTAATCCTCGAATGCCATACCATGCCACATTGTTTTCTGGGGGTAAAAGGCGATGCCCACTCACTGCATTGCAGATTATAGCTGTGTTCGAGGAGCGGTCATCACCCTGCCCGACCCACAATGCTGGGGATGGGACCAGTGCCAGTTCTGTGGGCACCGAGAGCCCTGACATCTTCCACTGCAATGAGCTGAACCACAATGGAAGCGTCAAGGGTGGCTCCAGTTACGTGGATGTGGAAGAAATTGCTGCTGACAAGCTTCCTTTGGGTGAGCTGATAGTGGAATGCAATGGCACTTTTCTTCTGGCAGATATTTTTCATGTCATGTTGAGAGGAATAGCGCAGAGTTGAAATGCAGAGAAAGGATAAGGCAGCGTAAGCACTCTTTCTTTGTTGTTCCTTTGCCACTAGCCAAACTCCAAACTGTCAAGATTTTTGCAAAGCTTGTGTTGATTGGTGATTACGGTGAAGTGGTAATATTAATCAAGCAGCCAGACATGTTTTAGCTATAGCAAGAAGTGGATATCTGCTACTTTTGCGACACTTCCAGTCAACATATAGGTTCCTTGCTTTCACATTTTGCTTATATTGATTGGAGTGAGGAACTACTCTGTCGCTGTCCAAACAACAAACATGTTGATTATAATGGGAAATTATTATTCAGGAAATTTGCCTTCATATTTGTGGAAACCTGATATAGAGGCTGAATTTCACGACAAATTGCATGGTCTTAAAATGTGCAGGTCAATATCTTTTACTGCAAGCTGTTATGGTTTTCTAGAGAAGGCATTATTACTGCCATCATCATGCATAAGCTTGCCATTACTTCCATGATCATGTGATGATTAGCTCTGCCGTAATTGATAGCCATAACTGTGTGTAATCATGATGACCATTGTTACTAGTTTTATAGATACTTCACAAGAAGTCTCAGTGCCTGTTTCTCTGCGAAAATTCGCCTCCAAGAACACATTACAGTGTAGTATTTATGGTGCAGGTTCTTGCACAGCAATACAGTGTAAAACTGTTTTTATGCAGAAGGTTCAACTATGTGCCCTTACTGCTCTTGCAGGCGTCGCTCCCCTTCAGGTACGAAGGGGCAGTGAGCCGACGCTAAACCGTCTTTCACCAGTCTCATCTGAACCAGATCCTAGCAAGAGGTGGTCAGCTGCAGTCGTTGTAGATGACCTCTCACTTACTCGAGATGTGAAAGAGGTGAGTCTTCCTCATGTGCATGCAAATGAAATGACCACTGTGCTAGTCTCAGTGGCAAACCTTTCTAATGTCATCATTTTTTCATTGGACACAGCACTCAAGGCTACACAAATTTAATACAAGATTAGAGTCTCATTTTAAATGAAGGGTCACATTTTTCTGGACTGTAATTTACAAACCTGGCCCAAAGCACCATGCAAAACCAACGATTGTATTTTCAGCTTTCTTCTTTTTTATGCTTTTATCTTCTTTTATCTGATCATCACGGGGGATGTGTTTCTGTTTAAAGTTGTAAACTCCTCCTTCTTATGTCATTTCTTGAGGAAGTTAGTGAGGGTAGAAATGTCCTCTAGCTTCTCTATTAAAGTGTCTCTTTCCTTACAAGAAAATAGAAAAACTTAATATGGCGAACCCTCGCAACTGAAAAGTACACTTGTCAAAACCTATGCATATGTGTAATTGAAACCGTTGTTAAATAGGTAGCAATGTTTCTCCTCATACATGTTGCTCATGCAAGAGGAAGAAGTCGTGTATCTAGGTCATTTCATTCGTTGCGCCTTTGTATCATCATCCACAACTTTTGTACTCTGTTGATGTTGATATCCTGTATTATGACAGTGCAGTGTGTACCGCCGTGTCATTTATTTTGCCCCATTGCCCTGCAGAATGGCAGCATCTCGGACAATGAACAGGCCTCCTTGCCTCCTCCCCCACCTGGGGAGAGGGGCGAGGGAAGTGGCGGCGAAGAGAAGTCCACCCTGGGTACCCTGTCGCGCATTTCACGAGGCTCTGGCCGGCTGTCCATGCTGGGCAACAACCCCCACATGCTGCGATGGGCAGAGGCAGCTGATCGGCAGCTCTACAAGGTACTCTTCGGAACATGCACTACAGAGCACATCATGTGGTTTAGTGACAACGGACAAAGTGCAAAGGAAATTCTACTCTTGCCTGCTCTTGTATTATATTGTATGCTTTGTAGTGGGTGGCTTGATGCCGTCTGTCTTAGTGCAAAGAAATTTGTCATACATAGCTTAGTGCAATCCAGCAGTATGGAACGAAATTCATGTCACTTGCATGCTTGTATTGAACATCCAACTCCTGCACTTCTCTGTTGCTTAACCGTCTAATCCGTAAACTTCCATCTGATCACTTTAGAGCCAGCTGAGTTTCGGCTTCTTGGGAAGCTTTGCTTTATATTCATTAGCTTGCTCTTCAAGGCTTGCGTAACAGTTCTTAGCAATTTAGAACAGCCCAAAAAGCTTATTTTACGGCCTAGAAACACATGTGCCCCTCATAAAAGGGATTTGGTAAACGTTAGAATTCTTGAGTAACTTGAGAAAATGTGTGAAAGATTAAGTTTGGATTAAGATGCAAGGTGACTTATGCAAGCAAAATACTTTTGCAACTTTTGCCTGCTCACTCTTGTCCTTGCAAATATGCAAGAAAAGAAAGTACTGTTGGCTTCTTTAAGAACTAAGGCAGAGTTAAGGTGCAGTCTGAGCTTAGTTAAGGTAGAGTTAAGGTGCATTCTAAGGTGACATTACGGATGACCTACACACTGTATAACATGCTGTACCATGTGACTCTTTTGGTCATTTCCTTCTGCTTCAAGCGTAGTTTCTTATTCTCCTCAGCTCAGACTGCTTCATCATCATCATCATCATAAGCCTGACAGCACCCACTACAGGGCAAAGGCCTCTCCCATGTCTCTCCAATCAACCCTGCCCTTTGTCAGCCGCGGCCGCTGTCAGACCGCCACCTTGTCAGCTGGTCCGCAGCCGCTGGGGACTGAGGGCCGAGGGTTAATTGGTTTGTTCATAGAAGGTTGTGGCCAAGTGCTACACCAGGGTGGCCAAATCCTGCTCTGGTGAGGGAGTGCGTTGTTGGTTCTGTCACCGAGATCAGGCCGCACTTCAGGCCTGATTATGCAATTCCATCGACACACGGAGTTTTTTTTATTTTTTTCAAATCCGGTCGAGAATTGCATAGCACCGGGATTCTAACCCCGTTCCTCTTTGCTCGTGAGGTGGATGCTCTACCTCTCGCCACCGCTGCAGCCTGTTTAAGTGGCAACAAAACGTTTAACAGATCAGGGATTAGGATGGTGCTTGGCTGGTGCTGGTGCTGATGTGATCTGAGTGGTGCAGGACACAGGAGGTAAAACCTGTTCTGCAAGATTTTGCATCATAATTTTGTCACTGAGCCTGGCAATCATTTCAATCATCTGTCACAGCAAGGTGTTTTCTTAGCAAGTGGTGACTGCGAAAGCTGCAATTTGATCAGTGGCATACAAGCACCTTTACATGCATACTGCTTTCTTTAATACCTGTTATATACCATATGTACACAAATATAATGAGAGTTTTTCCTGAGTTCATCAGTTTCAAAATGCATCTTGCATATTCAGCTCAGTCTGAGCTGAAGAGAGTAAGAAACCATGCTTAAAGCAGAAGAAAATGACCGAAAGAGTCACGTGGCAATGGTACGGATATACTGCGAACCACCAGACTCATGAACAGCTAGGAGAAGCCAACTTTTCGGCAGCCTTCCGACTGCGGTGCATACATGGGTGAAGGAGAATGTGGCTATGGATGTGGAAAAAAGGCTGGCCCAGGCTGTTGAGAAAGAGAAGTGAATGAAAGAGTTGAGTGGAGTAGGGAAAGGAAAAAGGACAAACGGGCACAGGACTGAGCAGCGCAAAACATGAAGCAGTGGTGGCACAGTGATGATGGCGACCGTTGCTGCATGGGAGACTGCATGCATTAACATGTCAGGGACATTGTCGAGCTCGATGATGTCGTGTGCATTTTTGAAGTGCTGCTTCGCAATTGATTCAATGAAACCTTTGCCTCCATATTCTTGTATGCTGTCTTCATTTTTGCTAAGCCCTCGGCTGTAGGTGAACAGGCTGAGATCATGTTGTAATCGTAATATTGTTATCTATTTTCTTTTTCTTTTTTTTTTTCATATTCAAGAGGTCTGGAACTCTCTGCTCACGTTATATTTGTGGGCGTGTTATATATGCATAGTACGGCAATTCACTCCGCTTTTGTTTTACTGAAGCGAACTCAGTACTGCTAGGTTTGAGCACCTGTCCTCATACTTGTTCTTGCTTCCTTTTGCAGTTTCAAGACAGCAGGAAAGAGCCACTGGGCAGTGCTGGATCATCTCCAGACAGGGATAGTGCTGCCTCTTCGGGGAGTGGCCCGGAGGATAGGTGAGGGGCTTTTTTCACCACTGCTTTGTATCGCACCTCATCTCGCAAAACCACTCTGTATGAAACTTATGAAGGGTATTCTCTGACTTACAAAGTTGGTGCATGTGCAGCATCCCTTTGCATATATTTTGGCATGCTTGATGCTTTTGTAGACTGATTTCACCGTGGGCATCTTGATTATGAGTAGTCTCACCACCATTTGCTCCACTGTGGTTACTATGGTTGTTGATTTTGGTGCATACTCTGTGGAATGTTTTGTTTGCGTGCATTCTTTTGTTCTCATGTGCGCATGTACAGAGAAGAAGGCGCGGAGTATACTGTGTTGTTCATCAAACCCTTATACTCCTGTGAAACTTGTGGTAAATTTAGTTGATTCATTGGGTTGGAGGTGCACAGTGACCATGCCTGGCTGGTAACTGTCGTTGTGATGATATGTTGTTAGTAGGGCAGTCAAGTATAATGAAAACATGTGACAGTGAGATTAGTTCAAATTGTGCTTTACTTGCTCACCCAGGGATTCCGTAGTTATACTCAAGAACGAGGCTGGTCCTCTGGGCATCCACGTTGTTCCGGAGCAAGGCAGTGGAGGAAGGTGAGGCACACAATTTTCCTTCCTCCTGAGGAGCATGCCAGCCTTTTCTCTGCTTCACAAAATGGTGGCAAAATGATGCTTGATTTAGCAAAACGTGGAGGGGACATTTCGTGAATTTTTTAGTGCATTAGAATCTGTGGGCAAATCTTGGCAACTTTAATTGTCTGTGTGGGGTTTGCTGATGAGCACCGGTATAAGAGGAGAGAGGCTGCACGACTGGGGTAGTGGTTGCCAAAAGTATAGCCAAAGTGACAGCTGAAGAGTCCAGTTAAAGGCGTCAGTAGGGGGTGCTGGCATGGTAATGTCAGAGGCACAGTGCAACATAGTGCGCTACTTTATGACCCAATCAGGCTGTGCTTCAAGGTCAAGGTACATAGAAAAGTCACGTGCCACATCCACCTTGTATTCTGGGTGCAACTGCTGAGGAAAGGGGACAGTGTGCCGTCCAAGCAGAAGCAGTTTTCAGAGGTAGAACTTCTCAAGTGTAAGCATGCTGAGGTGTAGCAACGGCAGCACAATAATGTGCCAGTGAGAATCCAGAATGTTGTGTCTATTTAGCAGACAGGGGAGTACAAAGGGGTGCTCGATATCACACACGAAAATTACAAATTAAAAAAAAAGACACCCCCTATGCTTCTTGGTTCCAATGTCTGTTGCCTTCCATAAAAATGATGAGTTATTGAAAAAGTTTGTAGGGATAAGGTGGCCGCAGCTGGCGCACGACAGGATTAACTGGGGAGGTATGAGAGAAGCCTTTGGCGTAGTCTAACTGATGATGATGGTCTGCAATGCACACATGACACCAGGGTGACAAAGGAGGCTTTCATTGTGGACGAACAGTGGCAGCTTTGATTACAAGATGGCCTGGATGTCACTAGCATTGCCCTGATGCCAGAGAAAGCACAAGCTGTTTGGTGGGGGTTTTAAAATGTATTCTTGATGTGCTGGAGCATTTTTTGACCTCTTTACATCTCACAGCAGGCCCCACAATGAGGCTTAAAAGCTATTGTAGAGAGAAAGTTGGGAAGATGGGATGCTTGACAATGTAAAATGAACAAGGGGACAGAGGCAAGCCTCGTTCCACCTGGCAATGTTTCGACAAGAGGACTTGTCTTCGTCCTCATGTTAAAGTGGTGGCTAGCTGACTGAGGCTTCCATCTTGCCTTTTGTTAATTTTGTGTCGTCTTGAAAGCTATTGCATTTCAACAAGACTCAATGCAAGTTTTGGGAGCCAATTTTTTAAAATCTTTCTTGGCCTTGACAAGTGAGATTTTGGTGCACCTTTGTTCACCTTTTTTTTTTTTTGCACAGCTTGTATCTGCTTGCTGTATTTTGTCTTCCATTTATTGCTATGTGTTGACACAGTTTGGGGCTTGAATGCTTCTGTTGATGTTTCTGCTGCCTGACAAAGCAGTTACTTTCTCCTTGCTCATCTGAATATGGCTACCTCTCTGTGGCAAACCAGGGACATGGGCCTGGTGATTCAGGGCATTGAACCCGGTGGGCGGATTGATCGAGATGGTCGATTACGGGTGGGCGACACCATCGTGGAGGTAAATGGCCGCAGCCTGCTGCACCTCAGCTTCCAAGCTGCACAGCAGGTGTTCAAGGTTGGTGTGGTGGAGGGATGCATTGCAACTTCGTATCGTCTTGTTCAGCCCATTCGTTTTGAATTCCATTTGTTTTCTTCGCTCTAATTTTTTCTGACTCTTTTTTGTTGTCTTTGCTCTGATCTGTATTGGGCTAATCTGATCAGTTCCTTGTTGTATTCAAAAGCAGGGCAGCACTGCTGATGCTTGAATTTTTCTTTCATCATTTTTTTTTTAAACTACACTGCAGTGTGAGGAATGTTTTTCAGTAGAGTTGAGCCAGCCAGTGTGCAAAGTAGGGGCCTTGCAACAGTTCTTGATGGCTGTAACTAAACACTGCAAGTTTTTAGCTCATGTTTCTACTGGGTGAAATCAGCAGAGCCATTGGGAGGTTTAACAAAGCCAAAAAAGGCCAAATAATGGAATTGAATAAAAATTGGATGGAGCTGACCTCAGTGTTTCTAAAAACTATTCCCACCTTTAGTGAACAAGTTCTTTCATGGAGCAAAAAATGAGATAATTGGAAATAAGTATATGGAGAGGAGGCATTGTTTTAAGTGCACTGAACTGCCATAAATGCCTGCTATGCCTTCTCACCTCCGAGCTATCTCTTGCGACACGCCATGTTGCTTGTGAAGTTGCACTGGCCATTTCACGTTGTGTGTCCTTCCTTCCTTTCTCAGTGTTAAATTGATATTTTCTACCTGAAAAGAATGCGAACGAAGATGTGACAAGTGTTTCTAACAGAAGATATACATAGTTGGTCTTCGGGCATTAAAAATAGAGGCTTTGCATATTAAAGTTCGTTCTCATCCTCGTTGCAGGAAGCATTGCGGTCTCCAGAGATCTGCCTACATCTGTCACGGCGAAGGCCGACTCAGTCTGGCTCCTCTCCTGCCTCATCGCCTCCTCCTCCTCTACCACTGTCACTGCCGCCTTCCCTGCCAACCAGTGGCAGTGATGCAGGCTCCTCTTCGGTGGCGTCCTCGGCTCAAAGCCTACCCAAGCGGCCACCCCCTGCCCCCTCCCCTTTCCGCAAGGACCCCACAGAAGGGCTCAGCAACGGTCCTGTCAACGGTCTGGTTGAGGGAGAAGAGAGGAGTGAGTGCAAGTTTGTCAGGCTGTGCGGTGAAATTTCATACAGTGCTGGAATAAAGTGACCCTTTTGCTTCCTCCTGTCCTGCTGGGGGTTTTGAGGATTTTAAGTTTAAGTGAAGCACACTTTGACTTCTAAATAAAGTTTATTCTCTCTCTCTGTTGGGTATTTGAAGCATAAGTACCACACTTGCTTATGTATAATGAAGGAGCGTGCCACAGAACTGAACAATTCATCTGTGTACTATGGCAGGAAAGAAATCTTGCTATACTGCATTGAAGATTCTGTCAATAGTCCTAAGGTCACAGGGTCAGCTTCTGCTTGTTGCAGCTACATGCTCACAGTCATGACATCCAAAAAGATAGATGCTTGCAGATTACGTGCAGTTAAAAAATTTCTCTCTTACTAGAAGGCCAGAGTCCATCACGATGTTTTGATAGCTGCCCTGGTGTGCACAACTTCCGATGCAATCAAATCATTGTGAACTTTTTATTTGAGGCTTCTTATCCAATTTTGTGTTTGCGCTTGCATTGACTTTACCCGTAGCATTCAGCACTATAATGAAATAAGATCAGCACTATAATGAAATAAAATAGACCCTAATGGATTCTTTTTTTTACCCTAATCTCTGTTGATCATTCTTTGGCGTTGTTTACAAGGACTTTCCACTTCACAGGTGGCGTCAACAGTAAGGTGGCAACTGTGACTCCCACCAAGAAGCTTCCACCACCTCCACCTTCGGCCGCTGCCAATGGGCGGGCGACTGGCACGTGTCTCAATGTGGCCAACACGCGCAAGATTGGCCGCAAAGTGCACATCAAGCTGGTCAAGGGTCCAGAGGGGTTAGGTTTCAGTGTCACAACACGCGACAACCCAGCTGGAGGGAACTGTCCCATCTACATCAAGAACATCTTGCCAAGGGGAGCAGCCATCGATGATGGGCGGCTCAGGCCAGGTGACAGGCTACTTGAGGTGAGGGTAGTGCTCGTACTACTGTGAAGAGGCATGTACTCATGTGCTGTGTAATGCATCAGGACAAATATTGAACTCCCCAGTTTTCAATAATGTGGCACTGATGTGTTTAAAAAAAATTGGTTTTTGAGGAAAGGAAATGGTGCAGTATCTTGTCTTGCATCTCAGTGGACACCTGAACTGCCCTGTAAGGGAATGAGCCAGTGGCCAGTGAAATAAGAAAGGAAGAAAGAGGTGCCATTATGGAGGGCTCCAGAATAATGTCGACCACCTGGGCACCTTTAACCTGCACGCACTGACATTGGGTGCACTGACATTGTGTGCCCACTGGCACTGACATCGCACAGCACACGGGCACCTTTTGCATTTCGCCTCCATCGAAACGCAGCTGCTGTGGATGGGTTCGAACCTGGGAACACCGGCTCAGTGGTACAATGCAAAAAAACAGCTAGCAGTATGTAATTGTTGCAAGAGGTTTTCAGTGGAAGAAAATTATGCAACATTTTTTTCAATCTCGCTTCTTGAAAGTTCTTTCCAATCACCTAAGTGTACTTACTGCTGCCCCCAGTCATCTTTTAGACCAGAGGTCCTGAAAGTGCATGGTATGAGCTGTTTAGTGTCTTCGTATCTCACAAGAGAGCTTTGTGTCTCACGAGTGTGCCTACCAGTGCTGTCAACTCTCCAGAATCAGAGTAACATTTGTAGTGTTCAGCGTTCACATCAAATTAGTTTTCCACTACCTGAGCAGTTTGGTTGTCTAAGGCAGCCTTTTAACAAAATTTAAATGGCCCCTACTCACATCATTTTCTGACCCTTTCCTGGACAAGTTTGAGAGTTGTGCTCCAGATGAATGAATAAAGATAGCATTAGGGGAGAGGCATCTGGGCTATAGTGAAGTGGGCCACATGCACTACAGCATTGCATTTTCAAAGCATTTCTGCTTACCCAGCAGCTATTTTTTACTGTACATTTACTTTAGAAGAGAGCACACATTTTGTTTAATTTTTTTCCCAGGTGAATGGGGTGGAAATGACAGGAAGGTCACAAACTGATGCGGTCACCATTCTCCGAAATGCACCCCCTGGCAGTACGGTGGAATTGGTAGTCTCCAGGCAGGAACCAGACCCCTCACCTAGTCCTGGCCTCCCCAGGGAAATTGTGAGTACTTTTCAGAGTCCAGTTTTTGCCATGGGTGGAGGAAGATTATGGAAATGTTTTTTTTAGTGCCCTGTAACATAATGAATCTCCATCAAAAGAAGAATTAAAGGAAGCAGAGCTTGCCAATGAAAAAAGTAGATTCAAGCTAGGCTTTATTTGCTTTGTAAGCACTATGTGTGCAGTGGTCTAGGTCAGATCTGTCTGGTGATCAAAAGCAGTGGGTCCTATTTTCATGTGCAATTCTTCTTTTATGGAACAAGTCTGCAACGTCATGAGTACTTACTATCGATGTTAGCACATTTAACATGATGGCATATCCTTTAGTTGATGATCCTAACATTTTTGGTCAGAATAACACTTTTTGGAAAAGCACGTCATGCATGCTCATTCTCTAGTCCATGGTCTTAATGTGGGATTCCTCAGAACCTTTCCGGTCACTGAGACTCGTGCTGTTTGCAAAGCCCTGCTACATTTCTTGCCTCGGCAACAAGCCCTTTGGGCTAATGAAGTACAGCATATGAATTAAACCATGCCTCTCAGACATTTTTGTGCTCCTTCAGGAGCAATTGTTTATGTCCAGTGTTACAGTGCAGTGGTGCAGTACATGAAAGGGCCATCGAAGTGACTCTCAAATGATACTAATGGATATTTTGGAGCCCTTGGGGACATTCATTGTACGCTTGAAACTCATCTCTTGAGTGAATCCTCTCACATTTTCGGCTTGGTCGCAAAACACAGTGGAGCCATATATGCTTATCTAAATCAAGTGCTATAAGAATAAAATCATGGCATGTCCAGGAACTCGTACATTCCAACAGCAGTTCTTTGAACGTCTCACATTGTGCTCTTAGCACCAGAATGCAATTGTAGACTTAATGAATCAACTGGTTCAGTGCTTTTTGGTTTGCTCTTTTGTATGCAATCTTAAAGCAAGACCAGTTCATGGTAGTAACTAATCAGGTAACCTGTTTTTTATCATCAGAGCTTTCTTACTCTTGCTCTCCCAGGCTCAACGTGAGCCCTGCTCTTTCATGGTAAACTGCTTTTGAAAATCCGAGCTGCTTTATCATGACATCTATAAATTAGATGCATTCAGCAAGAATCCTTTGATTTCAGCAGAATGTGTCGGGTTTTCATGTCTTCTTTGTTTCTACCCTCTCTTGTACAGCCTCCTGAGAAGGCTGGGGAGGAAGTTGGCATCTTCCCTTGGCGCCAGAAAGAAATATTGACACTGGACATTCCACTCAATGACACGGGCTCAGCCGGTCTTGGCGTGAGCGTCAAGGGCAAAACCTCAACCGGTGCCAGCACCCCCGTCGACCTGGGTATCTTCGTCAAATCAGTCATCCATGGTGGAGCAGCTTCTAAGGTCGGCATTAAGTGCATTCCATTCTACATATTATTCTGGATTTATTTAACAATTTCATAATTTCTTATCAAATTTCAAAGAAGTTCTTTACAAACATCGAATCATCTTGTGTCTTTTCTGAAACTTCCTAGTAAATCTGTTTTTGTGGTAACATATGGTGGGCCAAGCATTATGATTGTGGAACGTGCTACACTGAACCTACGCAGCTACATTCTGTGAATGAGCAACTCATTTGTCGCTTTTCAGGATGGGCGCCTGCGGACAAATGATCAGCTGCTCAACATCAATGGTATCTCACTGTTGGGCATGACCAACAGCCAAGCCATGGAGACCTTGCGGCGTGCCATGACTCAAGGCGAGGGCCCAAACCCCAATGCCATTACCCTCACCATAGCCCGTCGAGTGCCTTCGCAAGACGTTGCTGAAAACCTCAGGTGCCTTTCACTTATTACTTGAGTAGACTTGTTTTCCTCACCGAGAGTGTGACAACAGATGGAGAACTCCATCCAATTATTGTTCTAAGTAAAAATTGATTCTCTAACTCTTTCTGGCTACGTTGACGGTTTCCCGGCAGCAAAAAACGCATTTATCGGCGTGAAAATTGGATTTAAACATCTTCCTGTTATTCAATTCAAACTCAATGTGGCCACCGTTTTGAAATGAATGACGGTGCAGTGTGGCCTCTGGAATCTGTACTGAAAAATTGGTGCCAATGCATGCATTTTACTTGCAAAATCTGCCGTGGATGGCAACCCCTATTATTTTGTTTTTTGGCCCTTTCTAGCTCATAAAAGCTCCGTTTTTGGGGAGAGTGGTTTCTTTGTGATTAGAATGCATTACTCTATTGATACAGGCCAACTTCGTACAGACGACATGAATCTGTATTTGTGCTTGTGCACAATAATTTGCTGTCAAAACACAGTAACATCACAGTTTGTTGCCTTTTCTCTAAACTTAAGGCTGCCAGAAGAGAAAGAACATTGTTGTAGGCTGCTGAAACTGGAGGTGTTTTGTATTTCTGTCAAAGGTTGAAACGGTGTGAATGAAAGAAAATCTGAGTTGTAGATGCTGCATGCAGTTTTTTTTGCTTCCGCTGTAGTAATTTTATATCTGAGCATGGAAACAGTCTGGTGTGCTAAGAGGTAGTGCGCCTAATCTCTTAGTAGACATTCGGTGACATTTTGCAATTGAAAATAGTCCAGCAGCCTGGCCTGCAAGAGATTCTGTTGGGAACGTTTTCCACGATGCTTTTTTTTATCTGGGTGGAGTGCCTGTAAGTTAAAATGTACTCATTATCTGTTCATTTCACAACTGTTGTGTGTACATTTCTAAGACGAACGTCATTATTTGCTACCCAGATTATGTATCGCACATCATTTGTGTGAAGCATGCAAGCACAGAATGCGGAAGCTGGTTTTGGAGTTTGTGAGGCAGCTTATCTTATGAAAGCTGCTGCTGTGTGCTCATGCAGGTTTGAAGAGGGTTTCCTTTCGAGCGGAGACTCCTTCTCGGTGCACCTGCGCTCGGACTCTCTTCTCAGCTCAGACTCTACGGCTGCATCCTCGTCGTGCGAGAACCTCTCAGTCTCTGGGGGCAGTGGTCGCACGCCAGATCACTCCACAAGTGGCAACTCAGAGAACACCGTGGTGTACATCCCAAAGCAGCCACCTCCACCACCTGTGCACGACTGTGAGGGCCCATGCCTTGCTTTGAGTCTTGTGACGCAACCAAATTCACTGAACTTTTAGCCGACATCTATTGTCCTACTTCCTATGCAGAAATTATGGTTTGTCATTTACAGTCGACACTCAGTCATTGAACTCAAAAGGGATTGCAAATTTTATTGATTATGTGGGGTTTGAATCTGAGAGAATGATTTTGACATATTTGTTGCTGACAGGGCAGAGGGATTAGTATGAATAAACTGGATTATCAAGAGTCCATTGTAAAAGCTTGCCAGTCTTCTTCTCTTGCTGCTGTAGAGGTATCATTTTTTTCTTCTGTTTTTGCATGCAGATGGCTACGGAAGAAATCCTGTGTTAGAGCGGCTAATGGGTCAAAGTGCTGGAACCCTGCCGTCAAACCTTCGCAATGATTCATACCTGCGCGCCAGCCATGATAGCTGGGCAGCTGAGCGGCACAGTCGGCACCACACAGCTCCTCGCACGACACCACATCACCGGCCCTCACCTCTCTCGCCCAACACCAGCCGGGGATCTGCAGACACGGTACAAATTGAGGACGACTACCCATCTTCTCTGCGATGTGGGGACCTGGGAGTTCCACCCATGACACCCGTTGAGGAGGAAGCCCCTGCTCTCACATTGGGTCAAGATGGCAACAACCTTAATCAGAGCGAGTAGGTGTCCTGGTTTATCCTTTCTGATTAACACTGTACTGCCCCTTATATCACATGAGTTACAGTGTATAAAAATAGGAATACTAATTGTCATTATTTGCTTGCAGAACTACGTCAACTGCTAACAAACTTGAAGAAAAGTCTTTTCTAACATATCTATCAAAGCAAGATCAGAGTGTCAGTTTCAAAAAGTGCAGTAGGTCCGCTGAAAGATAAATTCATGCAAAAGCTAACTTGATGGCAAAACAACCTAAAATTTTGGTGTTCACAAATGCTGCATTGTCAGATAATGCAGAAGTTTCAAATTTTGCTCTTGATTTGCTTTATGAGCATGCATATTTGCAGCTAGTTTTATTGTTCTTAGACATCCAGAAATCATAACTAAGCAAATTTATTTATGCTGCAATAATCTTTTTGTTGATATATCTCCCAGATTTTTTTACATTTCTGCAATAAAGGGAGCATTTGTGGCAAAAACCTGGAAGTTTATATTATCCTTCGTTTTCAATCTCTGGTAAGAAGCACAGCAGCAAAACAATGAAAGCCTCCATCCATGCATGTGCACGCATTCAGAGAGAGGGCAACTACAGGTTTTCTGCACTGAATACAACTCCAACCGACTCTCATTCTGAATAAAAATTGTTTATTTCATTTATTGATTGCCGAGAAAATTGGATTTAGAAATGTAGCTTTTTTTCTTACTCTTGATTCAAGCTTACGACATTCATACTGAAAAGGACGCTGTGATCGCCATTCTGAAGAATCACTGATTGGCAGTGTAGTCTAGCCTTGTATATCTGCAACCAAAAATCATTCTTGATGTCGTCATAGTCTGCTTGTGAAAACAGCTGTTGGAGAGAACAGGGGATGGGAGGTACCTGTATAATGTTTTTTTGGCCTTTTCAAGCTTGTAAAAGCTTTGTGTTTTGAGTGGGAGCAGCCTCTTTGTCATTAAAATACTATACTTTGTCGATACAGACCAACTTTTGTCATCAGTGTTCCTTCAACAGAACTATTTATTGTACTGCTGGCAGCATCGACTAGGCGGTCGTTCAGCGTCCTGTGAAGGACTGCAGTGGCAGAATGGATGAGATTACAGGC
Source organism: Amblyomma americanum (assembly GCF_052857255.1). Taxonomy (NCBI): domain Eukaryota; kingdom Metazoa; phylum Arthropoda; class Arachnida; order Ixodida; family Ixodidae; genus Amblyomma; species Amblyomma americanum. Next base: position 175,690,091 of record NC_135499.1, read on the forward strand.
ATGCGCACAGAGCACTTGCCAGTTGCTGCGTTGTCTGCGTGGTTGTTGTGCTTATGTGACGCAAGCCCCCACAGCTCATCTGCAGACGAGCAGCAACGAGCAGCAAGCAGCAGGGGTTGCGTCACATCAGCAGAGCAGCTGAGTAGACGATACTATAACTGGCGAGGGCTCTGTGCGCGTGCTTATGTATAATCTTGTCTGTTCTGCCACTGCGGTCCTTCATGGAACGCTGAACAACAGTCTTTTCGATGCAGCCGTAATATTGCTAAAAGAATTGGAGAACTCAAAAAGCAGACTTTGCAACTGAGCCTGGTGTTTGCCGTATCGTGCAGGCTGTCCCTCGTGGATGGTGGCAACTTCTGCCGGGACGGCTTTGGCCGGCAGAGCATCTCTGAGAAGAGGCACGCTCACCTGGATGCTCGCAACACGGACACCTACAAGCGCAACAAACGGACGCGCGAGGAACAGGAAAAGACGAATGTTCGTCAGCAGCAGACAGAGGTCAAGACATCCGTCTCGCCCCCAACCGTGAACGGCAGTGCGCACCGCGATGGGCCTGATCACCGGCGGCCTACTGGTGAGCAATAAGCAGTGCACCTGGCTGTTGAAGCCATATATAGCTTCATACTTAGTGATATGATGTGGAATGCAGTGTAAGCTGGCAACAGACGGTCAGGTGGATTTAAGACACTCCTGTTTTCCTTTTATGTAGTCACTTTCATCTTCCCTTCCTTGTTATCCTCAGAGTTTAAGCAGGGTCTTTTCATGCCATCTCTTACTGGCTGTAAAACTTCCTCCAAATTTCCATGCCTCCAAAGTTTTGTGCAGGGCAGAAGTGACTAATGGTAGAAGTCCAGTGTTGCTTAGGGGGAGCAGGTCATTGTCCCACCAACTGACCTCAAACCAGGACCCTTGTACATGTAGGGAGCTTGCTCTGCTAGGAGTGTGATAAAGAGGAATCTTAACACACATCTTTTTCTCCAAAATTAAGCCTTAAATGGCACGTGAAGTACAATTGGGTTCAGTGCCACAATTATGCTAGGAACTGCCCCATTCAATGCTCTGAGATGTCATCTTGATCCACTTCTAAAAAATAAGCTTGCTATGTCAATACAGACCTGGTTTGGGATACCTGGAAGCATGACATCCATGCTGCAGCTGTCTGATGTCTACCCAAACAAGCTAGTGAGTTATAGTGCTCAAAGATTCCACAGCATGTGGTTGATTAGTGGCAACGGGCTTGAGCATGAGGTGGTGAATGAGGGCACGACATGATTGGCCGAGACATGGAGCACTGTCTCATTTGTCATGGTTTAGTGAGCTTTCAAGAAGTGTGACAGTTCAGATACGATGTAGGACGTGTAGGCAGTGGAAAGAAACTATTGCGTCAAACTTTAGCACAAATTTTGCATTTTCTGTTTTTGTGGACATGAAAGTTGAGTGTGCATTAGAATTGGGTAATTACGTCAGTACAGCTAAGCATAGAGTTGAATACATCTAAGTAATAATGCAGAAAAGAGGCAATTTAGGCGTAGGCTCTGCGCTTTTATAGTGCTTTTGCACTTGTTCTACAACTCAACAATGAAGTAGGGGAATTATGAGGCCTGCCGTGTGTGCATTATATATAATCTCTTTTTTTTTTTTTCAAATAGAAGGGTATGCTTCCAGTTGGTGGAGCACTGCAGTGCATCCTAGGCAGTGTACAAAGCTGCGACATAACATTGCAGAGAATCTTCATGGCTAGTAAAATGAAAGCATCAAAAGACCATGATTTTAAATTAATGATGGGGCAGCTACAGTTGGTGTTGAGGTCAACACTGGCCTTCCTTTCCTTTCTTTAAGAGCAAACTAGCAGTGACAGACATGAACTTTTTCATACATTCCAAGTTCATTGCCACACACTACAAGTAGGTTCTTATGATGCGGAAGCGTTTGCTGTCATTTTCAGCAACCAGTCATGCTTTGTAGAGATATGTCAGTAGCAAGACTGCTGTGGTCAAGGCATCGCATATCCCTTTTACATGCTGCTGCCACTTTATGCATCTGCTTCTTTCCTTGATTGCTTGCCTCCTCGCACTGCAACTAATGAAGTGCTTTGCTGAGAGGCGCGGCACTTGTGTGGTGCACACGCACTGAAGTTGCTTTGTTTCTGGGCCTTCCTGCACCTGCAAAGCGCTAAACGGGAAAGAGCAGCAGAACGGCAACCTCATGCGGTCCAACTCGGCGGATTCCCTCTTGAGTCATTCCAGGTCACATGGCCCCCCTGAATCCACATGTGAGTTAGCCCCCTCATCCTTGAAACTTTCTTTCGTGACCTGCTAGTCAGCTGTCCTTTTTTGTTTTTATTTTTAAGCGAGTGTAGTGTTCAGCATGGCATTCCAACAATGTCCTGTCTAACGTGCATGAGGCCTGAGTATTAGAACGACTGAAGCTAACCAGTAGATTCTCTTCACATTATTCTTCAATTGCGTAAATGCGTAACTCACATTTGGTGGTGATTGCAGTGCATTTTTACTCGGGCTACTAATCCTTGTTATAAAATTTTAAAAGAAGGATATTTATCTTGTTCTTGTCGAGAAGGAAGCAAATCATGTTTTGACAGGCTGCATTAGAAGAGGCCAATCTGTGAGGTGATATGTTTGAGGGCATAGGATATCACCTAATGGTTCCTTGTCTTGCTCCCATTGTCATCGAGTGTATCATAAAGGCACCTCTTAGTTTGAACTCCACATAATTCCCACTCAGTTCAAGCATATTTTGGATCAATCGCATTCGAGTTCGAATTTTGGAGAGTTGACTGTTCAGTCGGAAGCAAAAGTTTGCAGGATGCATCTGCTCAGGAACAAATTTATCATAGCGCTGCCTTGCGATATAGCCGCCTCGTGTTTCTATTAGAGGATGGAGCATGCATATCCCCTGATGCATGTAGGCACTCCAAGTGATTGGCTTGTTTGGCTGCACTGAAATATAAATTATCTTCCCTGTAAACTTTTGCTGCCAACTGTACATTCCATGGTATGTGTGAGCATAGAGCGATGCATACAGAGTATTGCGTCACTACTGTAGACAGGTCAAAGTGCCTTTTCTGTTGAGTCATGGGTTGGTTCATGCTCTTAATTTCACGCAGAGATGAACTCTTGTGGAGCGTGTCCAGTTAGCTTTTTTTGTTCAAAATAAATTGGAATGCATATATCCTCTTCGAGTAAGTTTTATGGACCTTTTTACATTGCTCAGAGCAGCTGGCTTTTGGGCTATGGGAAGAGTGCGTGGGACCTTCTCACCTAATTCTTTTTGTGTTCTACGAACAGGCATGATTTTGCAGGCAGAAAAGGAGTGGTACCACCTGGATACACAGCAGGCTCTAGCCGAACAGGCGACCCACTTTCTAGAGTCTAAATCTAACTTTGAAATAAAGTTATCCTATTTAATTGACCGAAAAGTGTTAACATCTGCTAAAGCAGGGGGATGAATCACGTGGGCGTTTCACCTTTGTGACGAGAGTTATACTGTCACCAAGTGCCGTACTGGACAAAACTAACCGTCAGTTGTCTCTTATTTGTAAAGTTCTTGAGCATGGATAAGTCAGTGATTCTGGCAGAAAAAGCATTTGGAACTTCTCATTTGAAGCCTAGCAGTTTGTGTAAAATATACCTGACAGCACAAGCCTACAAAGAGTTTTGTGCAAGCAGTCAAACTTAGTACGAGTGCTAGTGGTGTACTCAGCTCAGTTTGAGCTGAAAGTCACATGAAAGCAGCCTTTCATGCAAGCAACTGCTGCATTGTCTAACATGTTCAGCTCCAATGTCACTTTCAGCCTGCTTGAACACATGTTCATCTAAACCCTCCTTTCAAAAAATTGAGCTTCATTTTCCACAAACATTTTCATAGAAAGTATGTTATTTTTTAAATGTCAAGCGCCACTTTAATGTCAGTTCTTCGCCGGCTGTGGGAGCTCGAGTAAATATTTAATACTACTAGTTAGTTCCATCTTACATCCATCACTGTTTGTGGGATCTTGCACAAAACTGTCTCCTCACTTTTCAGTAAACATAAGCGAGCAAGTGAAAATTTAGACCCTGCATGCTGGGTGAATGCTTAGAGTGCTGCATTTCTCTCTTTATTGTTTTTTTAAATAAAATATACTAGTCATAAAACATTACCTGCTTCACTGGGAGCTTTCACTCTTGCTACGTGCAAGACACTCACCTTTTGTTGGAGCCTCCCGTGAAGCAGTGACTTTTGAGGTGTCCTGCTTGCTTCCTGTAACTGTAACAGGGAAGCATCCTGGCGGCCACTTTTCCCGACACTTCTGCAGTTCTGTGTCTTTTCCTTCCCTTCCATTTTTTTCTGTTTTTCCCACTCTAATCTGGGTGCATTCTTTCCCCTGTGGTGTTCTCTCAACAGATCTAGTCAAATGTCAGCAAGTGAGCAAGGTGCATAGGAATCCCTTGTTCTTCTATCCAACTTGTTGCTGTAGGTAGCCCCCTCCCTACACTCTCAATATGCCTGGACAGCTTTGCGCTGTTGCACACAGTGTGAATTGTCTGCAGCACCTCACAAACACCCACTCCTGCATACCCTCTGCAATGCACAGCTGCTGCAATGCTCTTCTTAATTTTCCTGTAACGTTTATTTTCCTTTTCGACACTTTGTACTTCCTTTCAGACTTATGTGGCCTTGAGTTTTGTGGTAATGTGTCTGTGAACAAAGCGATTGTGCTTGCTCTGTGGTTACGGACTCCTTAACTGCTTAATCAAACATGGCACTAGTAGTGCACTAGTCTGCATAAAATTGGATGTGGATAGGTTGTAAACCTAAGACGCACTTTAGTCAATCACATGCATCTTCACCATCAGATGAAGTGCAGACATAAAAGCTCACAAAAATCTTAGCTGTTGGAAAGAAAATGCAGAGTATTAATGCTTTCAAAGAGCAGTTTTCACGCCTTTGAAGTGCAAATCAGCTACACCAATATTTAGTATCTCTCAGTTAAGACCTTCTCAATTTAATGTTCGCATTTCAGTTGTCTTGGTCTTGTTTGCATTTCATTTGACACTGATAGCAAATGTGAAATTGCAAATTATCAGTGAGGTTCTCTTTTTTTATTTTTCTTGCATGATGTAAGTTTTGGTTTCATTTCTTTATTGGGCTAAGTATTTCTTGCCAAATTTTTTTGCATTTACCATTGCTTCCTTTCTGTGGTGGTTGGAAAACTCTTATCACACCTGCTGTGATTGGAGGCTTTGTTGCACTGCCAGGCTGTAGCTTTGTGCAATCGACACGCTCTCTGTGGCACACCCGGATGCATTCATTGGTGCTTGCACAACCGAGTTCTGTTCTCTGCAATCTCATGCACTGCTTGACCGACATTTGGGTTATGCTGGCTGTTTTCCTGCTTTTAATTTATGTTATGTGTTTCCAGACTGCTTCATAAAGGTATGTTTTTATTGCATGTTTCTGGGTTGTTTCAGCTCAGCATATCTCACAATGAGATCATGATGGCAGATCATAGAATGTGCTGTTCTGAAACATCCTAATCACTATACACCAGTGAGCAAAAGCCTAGAACCTTCTATTGTTCCAAACCACGCTTGGCAGTGTTGGTGATAGCTTTTGATGGATGGTGGTGTGACTTGGTTTATGGATAGTAATGATTTGAATATCTAATGAGAAACAGTGCCACTTGGTTGGCTGTATATAAAGTGTATAACAGGAGGGAGATGTTTGCTTTTGCTCATGGAGATGCCTACACTTGAATGCTGCACATTTTGCATGCTATGAGCTTGTTTTTACTCTATTTTCTGTCTATCTTTTTGCATTGAGTTGACATGACCAGTGCTGCCAGATTTAAGTTTTTAACCGTATTTCTCAGTTTGCTTGGTCACGTAGTTACATTTAGTTTCAGAAAACGTACCATTTATTGTGCTGTAAAAATGCAGATTTCTTTTCATGCCTTGTATCAATACAATTAGTAATAGTAATGTTTTTTTTTTTTAGAGTAAGTGGCCGTTAAATGTGCTGGAGCATCTTCTCAAGCAGCCATTTTTTCAACTGCAGTTTTATAATATGCTATGGTGCTGATCAAAGCTTTGTGCAGTTAAAGGACCATCTAGGTGCATCTTTCAAACTCTTTGCTGTACTAAAGGAAATCAATAAAAACAGGAACTTTGTTATAAAGTCTGTAAGAATACATGCACAGCAACAACAAAAATTGATATCTTGGCAGAATTAAGACACGCTCCTCGGATGCTGTAAAATACCTTTTCTTTCTTTTTAGTTTTGTTCTGCAGCCAACTTTACTTGGCTAGCATTGTGAGAGGAAATGAGGGTGTATGAAGTTATTAAATAACTGACTGCTGAAAGTTATTTGCTTTATCCATTCTGCTGTAGTGTTGGCTTTTTGCATCTACCTCTTCCATCTGCTCACAGCAGTGATAGTAGCAGCATCCATTAGAGGCCACTGCAGCTCTCTGTTCAGACCCCCTGAGACTGTAGACCTTAAAGATATATCTGTAAAAGGAGCACGAAAGTAAACAAGGAACTGTGAACATTTCTTGGTGTCTCACTGGCAAGCAGCTTTCAGCGCGGAGGAGAGGAAAGCCTTTGGAGGCACTGAGCGACAATTTTTAGCCAATAATAACATCGCTATTACAAGTCGAAGTTGAAAAATATACTAGTACCTTATGATGGGAATGAGACTGCACATGCAGTGCACCAATGTAACCAAGAGGTTCAACAGCTTCAATGAAAACAGTAATATACACTGATGAATTTTCATACTTCACTTAAGGATCATCGGTTTTCATTAATTTGGCAGACTAAAAGTGACTGAGGCAGGGTGAAATGTAAATGAAAGAATTTGCAAATGTGAACACACCTCATGTTTTGTTAAACTTGAGCCTGTGATGTGATGCTGATTTGCAAAAAGTTGCCCAATTTGCATTAGATTGGTGATTTATATTGGAACATTAGAAGCCATGTTGCTCACATTGTGTACATTCAGTGTGGCGAGGCCAGTAAAAATAAACAAAATGACTAGGTAGGGGCACCTAGCATAGACCTGCACCACTAACATACAGAACAAATGGAGAAATAAAAAAAAAAGTCAATAAAGTTCTGTCCTCATTTCAATTGAACTTGATGATATACTATTTAGTAGTATACTGTAGGCCCTTTGTTTTTGGGTTTTATTTTTCCTGGGATTTAGGAACTATAAATCAGGCAACATTTTTCATGCTTAAATTCAGGTACAAATTGGGTTATACAGAAAAAAATTCTATTGTTCAGGTTTTTGAGGGCATCTTTTGCAGCACAAGACAGTCTACTATATAACAGTTTGTTTTTCGGCTGGATGTAATATGTCCTATTTTTGCTCATTCTTTTTTCATAAACAATATGGAAATGTTGAGTTCCACTAAATAAGTTGTTTACCAATTAAGATTCCTTTTTCTGTATACTATTACGGCTACTTATTCGCGTATGCCACCAATCTCCTATGGAGCGCTCCCGCGTTTGATCAAGACCGACTTGTTTTTATTTGTATGGTGCGAAAACATTCAACTTCACAGCAACTACCTACTTTAAACGCACAAGGTATTTGGATCAGGGTGTTGTTGGTGTGGGTAGTGCTTAATACGGTGACTCCGATAAGACTTCTAGTCCGTAGCCATGTTTTGGCCTCGGGCTTCTAAAGTGCCCTTTTGGAACGTATCCTCAAATTCATCCTCCTCATGAAAACGAATGCTAAAAGAGGCCTATTATCCTCCATTGCCCGAAGGCACCTCTCTGGAGTAAACACTAGATTTTTCATGAAAATTTTTCTTGCGGTGTCTTTAGCTTTATGAATTGGCACTTTAGAGTGCGGTAAGCGGCATCCCTCGCCATCGGCCTCGGCCTAATGGATGGAGCGAACGAGCAAAGCAGTGGAGGCTAAAAGAGAGTGAACATAGAGTGCAGCAGAGGATAAAAGTACGACAGGAACGAAGAAAGTGCGAAGAGGAAGACGTTATGGCTCTGCCAGAAGGCGTACTCCACGGCAGTGACTAGCTAAGAGATGGCACTACAGTAGCGCGCGCCAGAGCCTTTGTGCCTTAGTCCGTTTGTGCTGTCATCCATTTGCACCGTCGTCTGTTTGCCCGAGGAGAGGCTCAGTGGCGGCAGACCGTTGTGTGCTGCCCAAGCTGAAACACATTATATTCAGCACTGCGTGTTCCATACGAGGTCACCTGTGGTTGAACTAGTACACAGCGGGTATGCTCAAAAATCACATTACCGAGAAGCATAATCATAGACCTATTTTTTGGGGAGAAATCGGGGTGAACCTAATTTCTAAGAAATATGTTCAGGGTGCGCTAATCGGGTAAAATTGGGCTTTACCCAAAAACAAAAGGCCCTATATATATGCATCTTTTGTTTATCTATCATCTGATGCATTGTATCTAGTGCTCTGAACTTTGTGGTCTTGCTCTTCGGCCTGCAGTTATGGTGAATGGAGACTCACCGAGCACTGATGCCAGCTGCCACACGACCAACACAACGGTGACCAAGAGCAACCACAGCAGCAGCGGCAATGGCACAGTGCAGCTTGTTGGTCCCTCATTAGGCATGCGCAAATCTAGCAGCCTCGAGAGTCTGCAGACTCTCATGGTCCAGGGGTCGGATGGCACAGCAGTGGTCCCCACGTCACAAAATTCTCGCCAGGAGCGTGGTGCCAGGGGGTGCAACGAGAGCTTCCGCGCAGCCGTCGACCGCTCCTACGATGGGCCGACCACCAGTGGGGCGCAGGGTTCCACTGACCAAATGGAAACATGTGAGTGGCTGGTGCTCTTTGTGGACTATACAACATGTGCTATTGTACACTAAAAGCCAGAGAAGAAGGCAAATGTTGAGAGGCAAACCGTTGTTTTTCATGGCAAGCCTGCTATACATCAGAGGGGCAAGCAGTGGCATGTCTTTTCTGTTATTTTATTTAGCCTCTCTGTAACGTGTATCCACCACCTCCTCCATCCACCCTGACTGAGATAGTTATTGTGGCTTACCTCTTCTCATAACACCTCGGATACAGTGGAGGAAGAGAAGGAGAGTGAGACTGGCAGCGCCACCAGCACTGAACATCGGGGGGGTGCCTCCTGCCCCCTGCACTCCGTCACGGTTCCTCTGGACGCTCACGAGGCAGCCGTGTACGCCAGCAAAGAAGCAGCCCCGTCTTCTTCCAAGCCCACACAGCGGAAGAAAGGGCTGCTTAAGGGCCTTGGAAGTGTCTTTAGGTACGTGGTGTTCCCGGATCCAGCCAATAATGCCTGCGGCTGCCAGCCCGTGCTGGTGCTGGCATTGTTCTAGTCGAGCTGCATGGTAGCTCAAAAATGGAGCTCTTTGGTAATGCATGCTACTGGAGGGTGCATTACAAACGAAATTGAGAGAAGTGATTGTTGGGCATGGCAACATAGAACACGTTATTCCACTCCATATATATAGTGCGTTCTATTTTGATATGGTGCATTGTGGTTATACTAGAGCAAGTAGCAGTACTGCAACCATTTTGTACTGTGCCGTTCTGACTAGTAGTCTTTTTTTTGGTAATCTAGAAGCTGTCTGGCTTTTGTTGGAGAAAAATCACGATTTTGAGATGGTCATAACAGTGTGGTTAGTGATGACCTGTATCGAAGAAATGAGGTCTGGCATTGGTATTTGCTTTGGTTTAATTTGACCTACACGTTTCAGATTGTCATTTAGTCAGCAGTGACAGTTAGTGAAGCCTTGCCTGCATGTTAGCTTTTGCCGTTATAGTCTTCTGTATCAAACTATGAGCAGGGGATGCCACTGGCAATGTGTCACCATTCTACGAATGGATCTTGCAGTAGGAACTAGTGTTTACTGGTGTGAACAAAGTGTTACACTAGCCATGGTATCATGCTGTTCTGCTAAATACCTGTCTTTGCAGGGCTTACTCCTGTGTGCTTACCTTATGTCCCGATCAGCGCAATACGCACAAAAAATAGGCGGTCTTGTCGTGACATGCAGAACAACAAATGATCTGTTGTGCATGATTTGTGGCAGGCAATATTGACTGTGTGGGCACTTTTTCTGGGGGGCTCAGTAGGTTCGGCAAGAACCGCAAGACAATTCCAGAGCCGGGCTCCAAGCTCTCCCGGGAGGAACTTGAGCAAGAGGCAGAGCGACTACGTGCTAGGCAAGCAGCACGTGATGAGCAGGAGCGCATTCAAGAGCAGTACCGAAAGCTGCTGGAACAGCAACAGCAGCAGCAGCAACAACAGCAGCAGCAGCAGCAGCAGCAGCAACAGCAGTCACACCAGCACATGCAACCTTCCCATCAGCCACCATTACCGCCGCTGCCAACGCAACAGCAGCAGCAGCAGTATCAGCAGCATCAGCATCAGCACTTCCAAAATCAGGTAAGCATCATGGAAATGATGCCAATCTAGTAGTGAGCTACTTTTTAAGCAAAAAAAAAAAAAAGAGGAAAGGACATGTTCTTGGAAGTTGTGTGGAGGCTGATATACAGGGATTTCATGCTTTTTCCTTTCACGCAACATAATTTAGAGTGTCTCTTGCTTCTCGTTTGCTTCACGCAGTGCTTGCAAAAACCAGATCGTTAATGATGGCTTCTATGGCACAAGCAGCCTCAAAAGAGCCCCAGCATGACTATGCTGTCTCAAACCATGCACAAATAAAAGACAAAAGAGAGAGATTAGCTAGATGTCATTATGCTGCTGCATGGAAGCAACTGTTTTTATGGGAGTTTCCCCTAAAACGGTGCAATCTGCTTTTGCAGCGTGGGCACACATCGCACCAGCAGCAGCCGCAACAGGCACCTGTGGTCTCCTCGCCACCCCCTTGTCCCAGCAGGGGCACACCCACCAGCACCATGAGTGCAGCAACACGCCAGGAGCGCATGCAGCAGCTGCGTGCCCAGCACCAGAAGCGGCACGTCGAGAGGCAAGGCCACTACCCACGCGACGACCTGGAGGAATGGTATGAGCAGGACCTGCAGCACAAGATGATGCGCAGCCCTGTGCCACCGGTGAGCTTGCTTGCATAGACCAGCGTGCCTCATCTTTCATCTCTGTTGGAGGCACTGCCTCCCTTTATGGTTCTGCACTTGCCAAGATGAATTAAGCAATGTTAAATTAAGAAAAGTCAACTGTAACTGTGTGACAGAGCTTATATGGTAGCCGCAGAATACGGCTGACTCTTGATGGTTCAGGCTTTAAGGGGCCTGAATTTGCTAAGATTATGCGAATTTCAAAGTAAAAAGTGAATTTCAGATAAAGCAAAGCTAAAATTAGCCACATTAATTTAACGAGATTCCACTGTAGTACAGTGAAACTGTACAGGGACATGAGTATCCTGTGCCGCCTTTGCTGGAACTGCCCTGTCGGAAAATAGCAGACATCCAAATAACATCTAGAACCACTTCTGCTATTCAGCCTATAACTACCATGATCCAGTGTCAAGGGAGTGCAAAATATTTTATGGTTTCTGACTAGAGCTTTGAGTCTTTATGTGAGAGGTCTTTCAGAAGTTTTAATGAAGCTTACCTGCATAAATATATGCGACCTTCATTGCATAACAGTGTTACCTAATGCCTTTCCTCAATGTTTATTGACAAAACTCATGTATTCCGCTCCTACTCGCTTAGCAGCTGGGCCAAAGTCGAAGATGGCACATTGGTTTAACGTTATTATGAATCTTTATTATACAGTGTCTTCCGCAATTAAACGCGTGCTGTAGAACGCATCTCTCTGCTAAACCGATGAATTGTTCAAACTCTAATTTCGCACAGAAATGGAATTTGGTCGGCACAATTGTTTTATATCGCATTTGTTGGGAGTATTTGTGTGAATTAAACAGAAGTTGAATATTCGGATTGTCTACGACGACGACGAAACAAAACAAGCCGCTGTCTAAGCGATTTCACCGGTGGCGCTATTTCATTTGTTGGCTGCGGAGATTTGGCAAAGGAGTTTGAGTGCTTTCCAGGAGGTTTGAAAATGCTTTGACACACAAGTCTTGAAATTTAGCGCAGTTTTGACCAAACTGAGTTTTTTGTGTTCATTGATAAAACAGTTGAAAAAACGTCTTCTGCACCCCCCTACCCTTCTTTCTCCACGGCCGATAAACGAGATGACGCCACCGGAGCGATCGCTGAGAGAACGGCTTGTTTTAGGTCATCACTGCAGATGATACGAATATACAGCTTCTTCATATTAATTTAGGCAAGTACTCCAAACAATTGTGGTATAAGACAATTCTGCCGACCAAATGCCAAATTCTGCGTGAAATTTGAGCTCGAACAATTCACTAGTTTAGCTGAGAGAAGCAGCCTATGGCGTGCATTTAATTGCGGAACAGTCTGTATATAGACCTTTTCACAAACAGGTCCACGTGCCGCCATATTGAGCACTGGACTGCGCCGTAGTGCAGGAAAGAGTTGACGGTTTAGCTCCCCCAAGTTCTCCGCACAGCCAGGAGTCGTGAAAAGGCCTGTAGTTGGCTTTTCTAGCAGTGCGCAGAAATAAAAAGAAACCACTCCCAGTGCTGTCTCCCACTTATAAAAACTGTTATACACTACTTAGTTTTTAGATACAATTTGCCCTCAGGAGAATTCCATACTTTAAAAATGCATGCGTGCAAACACTTTTTCTAAAGACATTGCTGAATTCAGAAGCCAATGTGAGTGGGAACTTGTGAGGTTCGTAGTTTGGCTGCATGTTTAAAAGGAGAAGGTTGTAAGCAGGCAGAAGTTTGTTCATCTGCAGCAAAAGGAACAGTTTACTTCAGTACGTGAGGATGCTGCTACAGATGTAAGTACCTATTGATAAAAGACCAAAAATGAATGAGAAAACTGCTGCTCTTATGACATGTGGCATCATCAAAAGCCTTTGCTATATGTAAACTTGGCTGGTGTGTTGTGTGACAGACGTATCCCAGGCGTAAGGTTTCCTATTGAACACGACTAGGCACACTCTAGACACTGCTTCAAGCAACCATATGCTGTGGCGTGTGACTGGAAATTTGTCCCTTCCTGGGACAAGCTGTCAGTTCTGTGTTTTGATGGCCTAATGTTATGTCTTCTGTTTCGTGGTTGTTGTGTGCGGTGCGACATCGCTTTGACAGATTGTTTGTGTGCATGCTGGTTGTAACATTTGAGGGGCTGGCCTACTGGTGTCTCCAGCACCTTACTAACACCCTGCGGTGCTGGTGCGTGTGCGCTTGTGCTTCCAGCAGGGCCGTCCTCTGCCACCCGTGCCTCATGCCTTGCCGCCACCTGCCTATGGCACGTGCGGCTATGCTCAGAGGGTGCCGCCTAAGGTACTGCTGTTTCGCTTACTCACACGGGGCATTTCTCCCTCTCTTGGCGGCGCTCTCGCCTTCTTCACGACTTTCTTCACGTGCAGTCTCTCCTGCTCTTTCTGCCTACTGCTTGTAGCAAACTGCCAAGTTTTATAAACTGATGTTGGAAATCACATATTGTGCACAAAGCAAGAATTACTCATGTTGTTTAAAAAAAAAACATTGTTCAGTATGTTGAGACATAATTACTAAGAATTATTCATGTTTTGCTGCGACATTGTAATCATTGTATCTTCTCCACTCACATGAGTCATATCAATGTGATCGTCTAACTCTGCCGAAGTTTCTTCTCGAGATTGGGCACTGAACTGTTTGTGACTTGGAGTGCTTCAGGTAGCACTGTACATCTTTCAGTCTTTTGCTTAGTGATTTTCTTAGGAGAAGAAAACATTTTGTATTGTTTGTGTGCTGTTAAAATGCAGGTAGCATTGTATGCAGATGAGTTGTGGGGCTTCATTACCACTGCTTTTATGACTGCTACAGGGCTACTCTATATCTAAATTGATTTAAATTACCGTAGGGATGTGTATCACGTGATGTGACAAGATACACAGATGCAGTGTTGTAATTAAAACTTGAGCACACCTACCTGTGTGTAATACCTTTCAAAATACTGTTTCATTTAATTATGTGTAATAGCCACATACAGTGGACTCTCGTTAAACGGAACCTCAAGGGACCAGGAAAATATGTTCCGTTTATCAGGAGTTTCGTTTAACGAGAGAAGGTTCAGGATTTCGAAATCCGTTCTGCGCTGCTTGGTCCCGACGAGGCAGGTGTGCGCGCAATTGCAGCCGAGCTGCAGAACAAATTCTTCTGCTTGTACGTGAATGAGTGGCCCGCTGACCGGAATGTTTTCACTGCGGGCTCTCCGGAGCCAAACCACCAGGCACTTCTGCAGATATTCGTGGTTGGCCACCCGCAGTCGTTTTCTTTGAGGGCCAGAGCGTGACGTCCCGAAAGCTTGCCGCAGCTTATCCTTGTCCTGAAGTATCCTCGTGAGGCTGCTCTTGGGGACAGCGTAGTTCATCGCAAGCGCTGTTTTTGTGAAGTGACCACTCTCGAAGTCGTTGATTATCTCCACCTTCCTTTCTAATGTAAGGGCATTGTGAGGTCGCTTCTGCGTTGCCATCGGATGCTGACTTCGCGACGAAATGTCGCAGACGACGCTCAACAGCGGATGTAAGGTTTAAGCCTAGTTGAACACAACTGCAAGCACACCGTGACAGAAAGCAAGCGATGCGGTTGCAATGTGCGAGAAAACCGGAAACATCCAAAGACTGAAATCGGAAAGAGAGAGGGGGGGGGGGGGGGGGGCAGTTATGCGTACCGCGATAGGGCTGTGCGTTCACGTCAAGTCGCGGTTTCGAGCCTATTTTCGGTTCCGTTTATACGATAAATGGTGGTCGGAAAAATTGTGTTCCGATTAACGAGATTTTTTTTTTTTACGTTGCCTTAATACAAAACCAACCAACTGCGAGGCGATTGTTCCATTTAAGCGTTGGTTCCGTTTAAACGACTTCCGTTTATCGAGATTCTACTGTATTACATATAAGAAAAATTTTAAATGGCCATGCCTGTAGCACTAGTCTTATGTTACTTTTTGAGTGTGTTTTTTTCAGAGGCGTTCTTTGTGTTGTGTGGCAGCTGTTTCTGCCGTATAATCTCACGCAAGGGCCACACTTATGTATAGGCTGCACCTCTGGTTTAGACTGAATAGGTGTAAAAAAAATACAGTTACGCGTTTTTTTCATTCATGTATGGGCTGCACCTTTGAAATTCACACCCGAATTTGGAAAAACAAGATCTGTTCCTTACCCAAGTTTATACGGTATTTGCAGTGTAGCATTAGGGGTTATGCATGTGTGAGGCCCTACACTGATATGGAAGTTAAAGTTGTTGCTGGCTACTGATGGAATTATCCTTGCATTATGTTGCTGGCGATTGCTCTAATGTGGTGACACTTTGATAGAATGCCTGGAAGAGACCATCACCATTTTTGGCCCAGCCCTGTGTCTTCGAGGTGCTCTTGTTCTGCTCATACAAGTACAGTTAAATCCCGCTGCAACGAAATCGACGGGAAGCGCGAGAAATTTCGTTGTCGCGAAATTTCGCTGTAGAGAAATTAACCAAAAATGCAAGGCAATAACTCCAGCAAAACACAGTTTTATTGCCAGAAATCTGTGAGCTTAGCCTGCTTGCGTTTCACTGCCAGCAGCGGCATCACGTGACTCATGGCCTTCGCACGGCACCAACAAGTCCCCTCGCTGCTTCCCTATGACGAATAAACGACTCCCAACCAAATTTTTTAATAAAGAATACATGAAAATGTAATAAACATACATTTTGTGCATTATTTAGCTGCTCCAAGCCACTGCTTTAGCAGGGAATAATCTCGTACAGCACCCAACTTTTGAAGAAAGGCGGGCCACTGACCGGTGAAGGCTCGCGAAAAATTCGTAGAAGCGAATGCGTGCTCACAAAGTAATTCGTTTTCGAGAGAATTTTAATACATTCACTCCTATGGGGATTTTGCGGAGAATGAAAAATACTTGGTTGTGGCGAAAATTTCGTTGAAGTGGAATTCGTTGTGCCGGGATTCAACTGTACAGTGGTGTGGCTTTGTCGGTTTGTTGGTTCATAGTCTTGAACAACACCGTAGCGCAAAGAAGACGAAAACACAAAGAACCGAAACGAACGCCATGGGTTCTAATTTCCAACAACTTTTATTCTTCACGAGCAACATACTTATAAGCCGGAAAAAAACGTAATCATTTGTGTGGACAGTGTCGATTACTTAGAAATGCAAGTTCTTTATCGCAGGGGAAAATGAAAGCTGTGCTTACACACGTGCGACCTTAACTAGTATTTATCTTTTCAGCTTTGATGATCTCACTCGTTAGCCTTTGCCTGTGCTTTCCTATAACAGCACATTTTTCAAAAAGAGGCTTGCAATTTTTTTACTCGCGCAAGAGAACGTGATCGACTAGTGTTCCTCCTCGTCTGTTTCTGACGTTGCGAGCATGTTCCGTAAAAATTAAAGGTTGCTGGAAGTTAGCGCCCGTGATGTTCGTTTCTGTTCTTTGTGTTTTCGTCTTCTGCTGCACTGCAGTTTTTTTCAAGATCATGCAGATAGTTGGAAATGCTAATATACTCTTCATAAAAAGGAAGCATTTGGTGGAGCTGTCACTACCATTTACTATGACACAAAACCAATCACATTTTGCGATATCACCCGTTGTGGCAACTCGATGGATTTGGCATTCTTGCTGATCTCAAGGTTGCAGGTTCAATCCCTGCCACTTTGGCTGTACTTCAATGGAGGCTAAACACAAAAATGACTGTGTGCTATGCAATTTCGGCGCACGTTAAGGAGCCCTAGGTGGTCTAAATTATTCCAGAGCCTTCCATTGTGGGCATGCCTCATGGCCCATTTGTTGCTTCGGGATGTTAAACTCCGCGTGCCACATTCCATTTTGTGTGATTACTTTGTGCGCAAGCATGGCCTTCTGCAAGCCTGTTTGAGGCAGGTAGAAGTACATGCTTCACGGCAACACATGACCTGGTTTCTTCTGGAAAGGATTACCGCTTGTCCATGATTTTTTTCCCTTCTCATCATTCCGTCTCTAATACAAATACAATGTGAATATGTAGAAAAATATGTGGCCATATCATACAAAAATTAGCCGGCACATCCGAACTCACGAAACTGGCTTTCCCTCGACATATCTCTGGGGATTAGCTTTCCTGCAGGTCGTGTATCGAACTTTGGATAACTCTGGTCTACTCAAGCTGGCTTTCCCTCAGCTCATCTCTAGAGGTTAGCTTTCCTGCAGGGACCTGCGGAGGCTATTGGTGCGGTGCTGTGGCGCTACGTAGCACGCACAGACCAGTGATGACGCAGGCTTTTGATGACACAGGTGGCGGGCGCATACCCAGACAACCAGAATATGCATTTTTAGCGTGTTGCGCCAGTTGTGCCCGGTGATGGTGGTGGTCTAAATGTACAGCCGGGTTAGCCGTTACAGTGGCCTGTCGGCAATTGCTCCGCATGAGTCACTGATTTAAATGATTGCGTCTCTACCACTGTTTCATAAGGCCAGTGTCATCTGAAAACTTCAGTTGTGATTGTGACACTGATCGTCGCTCAGTTCGGGAGGCCTCAGGGTACACGATGCGAGAGACGTCGTCCAAGGGGACGTTCCGTCTCCTCAGATTTTCCAGGAGTGCCTCATGCTTGGCACAGAAATGCGGGCACACTAAAACATAATGGTTCACATCACTCACAACATCACAGTGTATGCACATAGGTGATGTGGCACGGTGAATCTTGTGCATTCACACCGGCATAGAGGCAAAATCCCTCTGCGGTCAATAAAAGAGAGTAGCTCTGTCATGTGACAAGCCTCGCGTAACGCAAAAGAGGTGCTGAGATAGTCGAAGCACAAAAAACTGTTGCACCACTAGCTGCCTAGCGAAGTTCTCATCCTCTGATACAGTCACTGAAAATGGATAAGACCTGGCTTCTTAAGTAGGAATGCCTGCTGCCGTGTTACCAGCAACTCCAACGTGAGATGGTAGCCACCAGAAGCAAACTGTAAATCCTTTCAACTGTAGCTTCTTCACCCAGGTCAGAGCCCAGAGGCAAAATTTATCATAGGGAGTCCCTCATAGCAGGCGCTCTAGTGCAGGCTTGGAGACAGACAGGATGACGACCCTCTGTGGCTTGCGGCTAATGATTCTGCGACTGATGATTGCAGCTAATGGCTAATGATTGTGGCTAATGATTCGGCCGAAGTGAGCTACTGTAGTAGTGGAGTGATGCAATCGACATTATTAATCACTCACCACCACACACATTCTTTTTCTGCCACACAACCACCATTTATTCCATGGAGGAGAAAAGGCGGCACGCTACATCACCGACCACAGCAAGTCAACAACACGCACTAACTCCCAATCCCGTCTTCAGCCCCCTCCATGACCGTCTTAGGCCTTCCCTTTCTCCTTCCTCTGCGAGGGGGGGGGGGGGGGGGGGGAACTCCGTTTCCTGGAAAGGGCATACAATCCCCTCCGAGGTCGTCGTGCGGGGACGTCCGGCACGTCTTGCACCCACTGGGCTCAAGGTAAAGGGGTAATGCCCAGTGCGGCTACCACCTCCCGTTTCAACACTCCCCACCCCCAGAATGAGTGGGAGCGCATTCTACAACTCTTTTAACTTGATACTTGATGGGCGTCTTCCATCGGCGTGGTATTCTTGTGATCCTGTGCAAATTATAAAATCGTTCCAAACATGAACTTCGTGAAGCTTAATCTCGAGGGGAGTTTGTTCGTACTTGCAGAGCCGTGAGGCGATCAGGCATGTCATTAGTTCTAATCTTGCCAGAGTGACCATCTTGAAAGGGGCAACGAGATTTTTGGCGAGCAACAAGGTGGTGGTCGTCAACTCCTGGTCCTCGGTCATGCATAAGTAAACCATGGCTCCATAGACTGCCATGCTGGCATCGGCGAAAATATGCAATTTTCGGTGGTTAACACTTCCGCGCAATCCATTGCCATAGAACCTTGGGACTTCACTTTTTCCAACTCTGCCAGCTCGTGACAGTTGCTGCAAGACAGCATGCTCTTGGAGATCTTCGTAGTATGTTTTGGCCTTGTACATGGGAAACATAGGCCGTGCTTCCGTAACATGCTTTTCTTCTCCAACAGCTCCCTCGCAGTGGTGCAATTCTCCGTTGCATGCTGATCCGACTTGCACAGCAAGCATTTCACATCCTTCACTGGGCCATGCAAGGCTGCCTCTGACGAGTGTCGAGGCTTGCCAAGATGCGCTGCACTCTTCACCATTTCATGCGCCTGATTACGGGACATGAACTTACCAGTTGCGTCGTTGGGTTGCTCCCTGCCTGCCTTTTCTCGGCTCTCAACTTCGATGCGAAGGAATTCCAGAAGTGCGTGCAGCCCTTTCTTATGTGCTGACTCTGTTCCTGTCTCAGAGCTGGTGTCAGTGGTCGAGGCGTTGCTGTTGCTGGAGCCCTCTGCGTCCTTCGTAGCTATCATCCTATTGTACAGCAAGCTCAGGTTGGTCGGAAGCGCCCGTATAACCTCCAGATCTTCGGCGTTTCGGTGCGGTAGACTTCAGCAAGGCTTCTGCCTCACCAACCAGATGCGTCGCTTGAGTTCGCAAGGCCTTCCCCTTTTTCTTCGAGATCTGCATGTCTGTCGAGGAGTCTATCTTGGTGGTCTGTTGATGTCGCAGAATCTTTCCCGGGTTTTGGCACCGGAAATTAGTGTGGTAACGGAGTGATGCGATCGAGATTATTAATCACCCACCACCCCCATATTCTTTTTCTGCAACACAACAACCACCATTTATTCTATGGAGTAGAAAAGGCGGCACGCTACATCACCGACCATGGCTAGTCAACAATACACACTAACCCCCAACCCCATCTCCAGCCCCCTGGCTTATACTGGCTGCCTGATTGCAAAAGAAAAGGCAGTGAGTAAAGAATTCTGCTGGTCCTACTTTGTCACACAGTTCGCACGAACAGTGCGTCACGGTGCCATCAGCAGTTTCGCATGGTTTTCGTTGTCTGTGTGTAGATGGCAGCCACGAAATGGCAGACCCTCTCCTTTTCCATGAAACTGGAAATTATCAATCAAGTTGAACAAGGTGAGAATAAATCTGAAGTCACCGCAGTGTGACTGCTGAGAGAAGCGGGCTGAGCACCATTTTGAAGAACAAGGCTGATGTTCAGTCTAAAGTGGTGAAAAGACCCTGCAGAAAAAGCAAGTCTCTACGGTGCTTGCAGAACGCACTTTTGGTTCAGGTGACCTACAGGTCCAATCGAAGGGCATGGATGACCTGCAGACTTTTTGGCAGGTGGCTGAAGTCATAGAACGACGACCTGGTGGTCCAAGATAACAACGTCTGCCTCATCACAGACGATGGCTGTATCCACTGCTGCAGTGCTAGTTTCAGCAACATTGCACTTCACTTCCTGCCTTTGAACGCTACTTTGGTGCTCCAGCCATTAAACCGGCGATAATCCACTCGATGAAGGTCGGTTGTAGGGAACATCTGATTGCACGCAGTACCTGTGGACTGGAAGAAACCTAAACACCAGCCTCTTAGGTGCCCTGTCTATGTTGAGTAGGTCAGGGAATGGTGTCTAAAACAAAACTTACAGAACTGCTTCTGACATTCTGGTCTCTAATTTTCCAGAGAAGACAAAGCAAATTCTTTGTCAGGTGGGCTTAACGAAGCCATCGCGGGTCTTGATGATTTGTGGAACCAGTTGTCCAAATTTCCGGGTAATATTTGTGATGAGGTAGCTGTAGACAACTTTATCTCCATGGACGACGATTTTGATGCTGCGGGAGAGCTTGCGGATGAAGACATCATTGCTGACATCGCGAATAACCAGGACACCACTGATGCGAACTGTGACAAGGACCAAGGACTTGTGAGAACGTGTGTCCACGTGCTTCAACGCGCTTCCTGCGCTCAGCATGTTTCATTGCTATTGTGCATTGATAGAAGGCTGAGGCCTCCGATAGCAGTGAAAAATGTGTTGTCTCCGAGGCAATGAAAATGAAGAAATATTCACGACTATTTTGCTTGGTAATCTGCCTGCAGCAAGTGGCTATCATAGAAATGCATTTTTTTTTCCATCTCAATGAGTTTTTGTGCTGTTAAATTTACTGCTACTCTTATATTGAATTAAGTGTTGCATCGAACTCGTAGACATTTTTTCACGAGTTCGATATATACGGGTTTGACAGTACATTTCACCGTCTTTGTTGATGTGGCTCAATCTGACGATGCATAATGATGCCGTCATAGGTGTAAACAAAGGCCAAGGGTTAACCGGCACTGTCTCAAACCACACTATAAAAGGTCAAACTTGGCTTGGCTATTCCGGAAGTGACAGCATCGCACCCTTGGAGTTTAGGATAACTCTGCTTCTGCTCAGTAGATCAAAAGAGAGCACTCTGCTACGGAGTGAGTTGCTCCGAAAGAACCAGTGTAACCGATAAACCCGATCGAGCCGACTATGGGAACATGAATTCTCCATCGTGGATTAAGAAAAGTTGGTCCAGATAAACCCCGGGATGTTGTGATAACTGAAGGCTCTTCTAACAGTGCCCTATGCGCTTTGTATAAATAAGCCTTTGGAAGTGACATCATTTTCTGTCTTAGAGCACTTTCACTCATGCAGTTATGATGCAACTAGCCTGCATTTTTGCACTGTATCATGTAAGGAATGCAGATGTGTAATGGAGGACTGAAGTCCTTTCAGGTAGGCAGAAAAATGTGCTTGGAAAACACCAAGATATAAATGGTTATACTTTTTAACGCAGATAAGTTTTTCTTAGAGCTCCCTGAAATGTAAGCAGGCATTGTATGTGCGTTAGGTGCGCTGGCAATCAAGCCAACAAAAGGATTTTCTTTGGTGCTTTAGTGCATTTCTATTCGTTTGTTTTCTTTATGGGGTAAAACATATGTTTTTTGTATACGCAGCAGTCCTCATTGTTGCATGTGCCTGTACTCCTGATAGTTGTCAGCATTCCGTGTTGATAACTGTTGCCCTCCGGCTAGAAAAAATGGATTCATTCAGTCTTGGTGTTGTATCGTCGTTCCAAGTGAAGCTAAAGTGCCCAACAGAGAGTTATCTCCTGGCTTCATATTATCTGTTGCATTGACATGAGGAATCGTAAACAGTTGGCTGTTGCACAAATAGTTCCTGGGCACTCTTCCGTAAGTGGCATAGCAACTTGACTGAAGACTGTTATCATGGTGGTATCCGAAAAAATGCAGCTGGTGATAGCGCATACCTCGGCCATGTGTTAGAAAGGCACGCCCCATGAGTCAGAGCCAACACCTCTTTCATTGCAGGTTAGAAGGTGTGCCCAACAACTTGCTCATGTTTTCTCCGGTTTCAAATGCCTGTATCTTACTCTCTCCTCTGTAAACCTTCAACCTTCTAGATGGACTACTGCAGATGCACATAATTTGGAGCAATTAAAACAGTTCATTTTCACCAATGTATTGACACTTTACATTGCAGTGCCTTAACTCCAAAAAATAACTTCTTTTTTTCACGTTTTATTTTCTGCCTTGCACTATAACTGGGGGTTGGACCCTTCGGTTTTTATTTTTTGAAAGCCCGGCGGACATTTTCTGTTTTTTATTTCAAATGGTAGTACTTCAAGCTGTGCTTCTATCAGAAATTGTTATCGACATTAATATAGTAACACAAGGAAAATGAGATAGCCGGCAAACAAAAACGGAAGTAGAAGTTTACTTCTGAGAACTAAGTTGACATGTTTTCGTTGGGTTGTCACTCTGGGTTGAGCACGAGGGTCGGGCATTACGCGGTCTGCATGTTGTTTGCAACGATGGAACTCCCTCTCAATCGTCATGGTAGCCAGAAAGTAGCTCGTGACACCCATGTGTGGTTTCGTGTCGGGAATCGACTAACTGCTCTAAGCAGGTGATGATATTGAACAAGTAGTGCTTAACTAGAATGCGGCGTGAGGGTGATGGTACCCAGCCTGCAGAGGCGTGTAAGCCAGTGGAGCAATACCTCAAATATCACAACTGCGCTGCTTATCCAACAATTACATCATTGCTTCATGCCCCTGGCTTCCCTACTTGGTTAATTTTCAACTTCTACTGAGTGCAACTCGTATTCGACAGCCTTGCATGCCAAGTATACTGACCTTCTTCGGTTAAAACTGAATTCGGCATGCTTTTATTGCTTTTTTTTTTTTTCGGTTGAAACCAAAAAGTCCAACCGCTAACTATAAAATATTGTTGTATAGATGCTTGTGCACATTGATGTTTAAGGAATTTTAAGGACACAAAGGGTAATCATTTAACTTTTGACTCTGTGAGAAATGAGTGCTTTGTTATTCGCTGTTTACAAGCGGTATGTCAGCCACGGAGTGAAAAATATTGACAAGACAGAATGTCTGTATTTATAGATTTCCTTCCCATGTGAGTCCATGTCACTGCTTACCAACACTACTGATAAAAAGTGTTTCCAAGAACAAAATTCATTCATTGTGTGGCATGGAGGCTTCTTTTTTATTTACTCAGCACTTCAGTCCCTTTAAGCACTTTTTATTTGTGCCCAGGTGACGATAAAAATAAGGCAGCCTTATCTGGTATTTAGGCCCATTGTTCCACTTTGAAATTGGGAATCAAGAACTCATTGATATCTTGGCACATCACAGAATGCAGTTGTATGTTTGTCTGTGTGTGTAATTGTGAGCCAAACTTCACCATGCACGTTCATGTTTCATTTATGTGTCTAAACACAAAATCAGTAAAGATTAAAGTTGTGCAAGGAGCACTGAAAGGAAGGACAGAGCCATAAAAGAGAAAAATATAATGATTGGATGGCAACAACTATTTCGGTGCTCACAGTCTGAGTAGGCTTCCAGCAGTGAGTGAAATAGTGTAGTTTGGTATCTCTGTGACCGTGAACAGCGTGATTTTTCATTCATGAAAAGTTTTAGTTGAAAAAGAGTGTTATTACAGTAGATGACATTCTGTTAACATGTCATTAGTGATTAAGGGTTGATAGATCGGCCAATAAATGACAGCTTAAAACCAAATGGTAAAAATTCACTGATGCAGGGTTGTACAGAAAGCCTTTCTCACTGGGTTATTTTAGAAGCAACATTGGACTGATGTCTTTAGTGCTTGTGAGTATAGCAATGATCTACACATTGAGTCCTTTATTTTTGGATTTTTTATGCATATATTCAAAAGTACCAGAGGTTGCACTCCTCTACAGGCCATCTTTGAATTTATTATACTTTTTTCTGCCAGTGAACTTTCAATGGCCTTTTTGAAACAGGAAATAGTGGGTTGCTGATTTACAGGCATTGTATTTATTAATGGCTTTTTATTAATGGCTTTTATAAATAGCTTTTGAGCTAGTTGTGTTCCATCTTCAGAGGGTCTTGTTTAGTCAGGTCATCAGAGCATTTATCTCTATCATGCTAAGCCTTAAGGTATATGTTGACTAGGAGATTGTTCTTTCAGCATTTTGATATTGCAGATAAATTTTTAGACATGCAGTAATGTCGGCATAGAGCTCGCTAGGCAGGACTATCATAAGGTGTAGTGCATAAAGGTGAATACTGATATACTGTGCGCAGCCCACATTTGGCAAGCGGTGTTACTCTTATTTAAGAGATGTGTAGATTGCTAGTATTGCTACCAAAATGGGCACCTCTGAAAATTGAGCACACACAAGTTTATCTTATTGTAATATGAAACTATGATGCATCTTTTACCACAATGTTTAGCTTCGACATTTCAGTTATAGTTTAACAATTTAGCAAAAATTTAGTAAAGTATCCTGTAGGCTGTTTTCTTGAGCTCCATGAACCTGTCATTACTGCGATACAGTGGCATTTATTGCAAGTTCATAGCCTCGCGACAGTCTCTCAGTTGTTCTGTGTGTCGCTCGGTCTTTTCATTCATGCAGGTTTGCAGTCCTCAAAGAAACACATCATTTGGTCGATCTTTTAGTCTGAGAACCTCTCGTGGTCTTCAGGTATCACCATCATTATGCTCAGCATCATCATGATGCCTCATCATGAGTCATCACAATTGTGAATGTGTTCATTGCTTGCACACTCTGCATGAACCACATGCAAGCACCTCTGAGCTGCATATTTTTTTTCTTTGTGTTGTGCATGGCTGACTGCGTGGCTACGGCAAGCGATACACTTGGAGAATAGCAAATGATATACCTAGAGAATGCTTTGCACTTCCTTCCTTGCGTGCTTGCTGTTGCTATTGCACTAGTGGCCTCCTTCTTTTGCTCTTTGTCTACTTTTTGGTTTACTGTTATTGTGCACAGTATGTTTGCACTGAAATCTTGAAAAGGTTTGTGACCTGTTTTCTTAAGTAATGTTTTTTTTTTTCCCCTGTTCTTCACTTGCAGAGACGAGAGAGTGAGGTAGTCCACTCAAGGTCACAAAGTTTCGACATATTTAAGGAAATGGAACGGTGAGACACCCTTATTTGCTACTTTCTCAAATTACGTTACAACCATCATTTTGCAGTTGTACTAGATAGATATAGTGAGTTGGGTAGCTTGCTTTGGCTACGTTCACATCAGAGTTTGAGGTGACATACAGTAACATTAAGTGCACCTAACAATAGTATCACAAGGTGTACAGTGTGCAGCCTTTGTTAAAAGCATAGAGCCCAAGTGGTTAGCCCCATAAACATGTTGTGTAACTCGTATACATCACCAGCACTCGAAATCTCTTGAAGGTGATAAGAGCTCAGGTCCTCACCCCTCTGGAAGTTGGGACTCCCACGGATGCTATACGAGTCCCACTACATGGCTCAGCACGAAACTTCTTGTACAAGCTCTTTACTTTTGTCAAAAAGTGTACATCTAAAGACTATGCCCTAATCAGCCAGAATGGTTTCAGAGTGGCAAGCCTAGACCTTGTTTATCTGAATAAGAAATTTGTCAGTCAGTAAAAGAAATATGCTGATTCGGCTTTCACAGTCTTGAACTGAGCAGAGTGTTATGACTGTGCAATCACCATTTGCACTTAATTTGTGACTTAGCCCTAGCGTTCACACTTCACTGTCTGTCTCACCTACACAGGCCAGGAAGCCGTGTTGGACTAGCCGACCCGACCCAGTACAGCCATTACGTCAACTTCAATGAGATCCAGCTGCACTTGCGGCAGTTCCAGCAAAAGCAGCAACAGCAGCAGGCCTCCTCACAGTCTCGGGATGCCAGCAACAGTTCATCGCAGCCAGCCCCACCGCCACCGATGCCCAACCGGTCTCGTTCAGAGCGCCCATCATCAAACTACTTTGAGTACGAGACTGTCCAGGGCCTTGCTCTGAATCCTCAGAAGGAAAGGAACGGCACTGGTCCTACAGACTCGAGCTCGCTTCCACGGCATGCTCACGTGGCGGGACATCGCATGGTGTATGCCAAGACAGTCCCCACAGAGCAAACGCTGACTCCCCACAGTGTCTGTGCCAGCAGTGGCAGTGGAGGCATGATAATCAAGACGGTGCCGCGGGCTGCTCCACGAGCGCATCTGCAAACAATGTCCGGGTACAGACATTCACCGAACCACTTGTCACAGGTCTACGGCATCACGGCGCGTCATGACATTGGACAACAACTGCCTGGCTCCAAAGTGTGAATGTAGCAGCGCCTTCCGTTTTGCTTTTTTTTCCCTACTTCCATGAACAATGATATGTGCATGTGTATAGCACAGGCATTGATTTCCACCAGTACCTCAGAGATGACAGATGCTTGTTTCCTGTATGGAGCACTGCAAATATGGTTCGTTAGACCAGAGTCATCCGTCCAAGCTGAGCACTGCTGTGGCTTGCCGAGTACACGTGCCAGTTTTTTTTTTTTTTTTTTTCTGCGTGTGTGTGCATGTGCGAGTGCATTACTTTACTGCTTGGCAAGCTACGCTGAGTTTGACCTTGAAAAAAAGTGTGCCATTTCATGCAAGGTAGTGATAATAGCAAATGAAACTGGGTAGTACTAGTAGTACTACCTCTGTTGTGTGCCCAGTGCAGTCTGTAGTTGTACGACTGCGTCCAGTGCAGCTGCTCATACTTTCAGAATGCAGGTTAGTATTGTTGCAGAATCTGTGCAGTCTGTTACGAGGAGTTGTGTTCACATGAAATGAACTCTTCACACCTTTTACTAACAAACAGGAACAAAAAAGAAAGCAGAGCTGCCTTCCTGATTGCAGGCCGTTTCATTGGAATCATCATGGAAACTCGGGTACAGTGATACAACTCATGGGGCATATTTGCTCTGATGGGATGAAGTTTGCGGCGAGTTTTTGTATGCTGCTGGTGTTTGAGTTACTCCACTGGCTGGTGTCATCTATTTACATATTCATTGTGTTTTCATCAAGAAAGACTGTGTACTGTAACTGCCTGCTAAACTGTCATTTTTTCTCACCTGAAGTGCTGCTTTCTTGCATAGTGCCTTGTACATACACGCTTTTTTCTTTTCTTGGAGTGCTGTCTGTAGCAGCCGTGGCAGTTTGGCTTATGACGGCATAATCTCGCCCCTGCACATATCTCTGCACCCTTTTTACAAGGGCACGCAGCAGGACCGTCATTCCTGTTTTTCTCGTATTTTGTAAAATTTTTGGATAACAGTTTATATATAAATGAGAAAACATTCTTTTTTTTAGGACAAGCTTGTGTGAATCTTCTTGTACACTCATTGCCCATCTGAACATAAAGAATAAAGAGAAATGTACAGTTGATATTTCTTTTCTGTTATTCTTCCTCAACACATAGCTGTCCTTTCCATACTTTGATGGCCACCTCAGATTGTTCAGGCTCATCCACTTCTGCGATGAACATGCATGCTCCATTTTTCATTACTTGGTAACTATTGAGTCAGTGCAGGCAGCACAGAGAGCTTTCATTGTTCCCCCGCTTTCTGCACATTCTCACTAATATGGACATGATACTCACCTGAAGGTCTTCGGAGCTGTGATTTAACTTCATTACAGGCTCCTGTGTTCACCACCTGAAAGACATGGTTTCGATTCCGGCCGTAGTAATATTTCGATGGAGATGAAATTCTAGTACCTCATGTACTGTGCGATGTCAGTGCACGTTAAAGAACCCCAGATGTTCTAAATTACCGGAGCCCTCCACTACGCCGTCCCTCATAGCCTGAGTCGCTTGGGACGTTAAAGCTCGTAAACCAAACCATCCTTTGTTCACCTCAGAAGTCTTTGACCCTATACACGGTTGTCAGAAAGTGCCTTGTGTTCGTGCCTACGAGTGCTGTACACTTATACCCATTATTTTGCTTGCTTTCTTTACTGGGTCATTCATGCTTAAATCCTGTGGCAAGAAACCATGTGTTATATGCTTAAAGCCCTCTGTATACTTTGCCTAAAGCACACTCTAGTGGTACCTGTGCTTGATTTGCCCTCATTAAGCCAGCATTGCCAAGGCTGTTGGATGGCATGTTTCTGGAATTATAAAATGACATAGTTTTTAGCATGATATCACTGCTCAAGACATGAATGTTCAACAGAATACTGACTAATAGCACTAGTTATGCTATTTGCAAGAATGCATACTCTTCGGCATTCATGACTGACACTAAGAAAGCATGATATGTCTAGTTACCACACCACCTGTATGGCTTCCAAGAAATTAATTTTAATTCCTGTTAATGTCATATCTAAAAGCATGCTGTTGTCAGACGTACGATAAACATCGTGGAATTTTAATGTGAGAGACTACTGTAGCTTTTACAAATCATTTTAAAATTTTAATTATGCAACATCCAATACTCCAAGTTTTTTTTGAACAATGAACTCGAAAATGTGGATATGCGCAGAGATTACTCATGCCAAATATACTGATGAAAATTGCTGCAAACTGCAAAAGTTTTTGGCAGACTGCTTTGTTGGTTAGAATTTAGGGACCCCAAAAGCATATGAAATGCAAAATAGCACTGGCCGGTTGCATTCTGGTAAATTTGCAGAGTATACGTGCTTTTCAATAAAAGGCAAAGCTTTGCTCAACTGTTGCAGTTGGCAAAGCGCCCAGCGTCAGCTTTTACACGCTTTGCCATATATGACGGTTTCACCCTGACCAACTAACAGATGTGATCGACTTCGGAGTATACAAGTTACTCCCAAAAACATGCGCTCTTCACATGCGGAATTTTCAGCGCACGGCAAATTCGCGATATCAGTGAAGCTGCGGTGGCCGCATTTTGATTGAGGCAAAGCGAAAAAAACACCTGTAAGCTGTGCTATGTGTATGTAGTGCGTTACTTCAGGCGTACGGAGACTCTCGTATAATCCGGTTGTCTTTCTCCCTCCAGGCGTTCACCCAGCTTAAAATGGTTCCTGTACCTTTACCTGTACCTTCCCCGCAACCACACCGAATGTTACCATGCAAGCGTATATGCACGTTCATGTTGCAGCGTCCTCCGCAGCCGCATGAAATATCGTCCGCAGCGAGAAAGAAGGCGCTGGCGACAAAGGCTCCGAGCCCCTCCGCACACCTCGCTGCAGCGTCTCGCGTTGCTTGTCAACAGAGAGGGCGCGAGCACGATCGTCATTTGTTCGCTCGCTCGCACGCGATCGCAGCTGCAACGAGAGAACCCGCGCTGTCGTCACAGGCAGCGGCGGCGAGTCGTGCGCGAGCGCCAGGGCGCCAGCCGGTCTACCTCGGCAGCCGTCCGCCGCCGCGAATAGCGTAAACAACTATCGCAGCGCGCGACGCCAGCTATGAGCAAGCGTAACCTTGAGCTGTGTATTCCGCATTGTGTCAACAAGGCGCGTCGACCGGCAAGTTGAGGTTGGCTCTCGACGCAGTTTTCTCGTTTTCGCCCCATCGAGGCGATCGTATGAGAGAGAGAGGAGCGGGTACCCATGTACGCGATATATGATATGCCGGACGTGCAGCGTGACCGCTTTCCCGAAGTACATGTGATTTCGAAGATCTAGCAGATCTAGGACCATGGACGAACGGCCCAAGAACGTGTTCGCGCGGAGACCCTCGGTGAGTATGAAAGGTCGTTTTGTAAAGGCGGTGAACGGTCGTCGGGTATCTCTCTCCCTCTCTCTTTCAGTGCCGAGAAAAACAGATGGCTCGCCTGCTCTTGGAAAAGCTGCCGGGGACCCAAAACGCTCGCTGTGACCTGACTGACTGCTTAGGAATCTGTTTATCGCAGTATGAGGGATGAGCGCTGAACCGCTGACTAAACTAGCTGAACATTATTTGCATTTCCTTTTCCAATTTCGGCAGCACCGTGTTCGGCAGTTTAGCCGGTTTGATAATCGCGTTTAGCAGACGACAAAAACGTTTTTTTTTTCCTCTTTTGTTCCTTATTCCGTTTTTAAAAATCTTGTTTTTGTTATTTTATAATTGCGTTACTAGTGTTTATGCTTTAAATGCAAGAAATTCAAAGTGGAAAGATATTGTTTTATGTAATTATAGGTGGCGCAAGACGCGTCGTAGCAGACGGAAGCGAAGATTGGTCAAGGCAGGGCATCTGCGCGTTTTGCACTTGGGTAGGCCATGGGCAGGCTGATTTACCACTGGGTTTTTGCAACCGGTTATTTTCACTGGTGCTTCATAATTAATGACACGAACCTGTACCCCTGTACGGCTTAAAGCTGCGCAGTATGATGCTTCAGATGCCGTGACGTGCGCGCGCGATCATGGCTTGTTTACGGGCCGTGCTGTAACCGTCGTCATGATGGTCATGGTCATGATTTCATTTCCATTCGTGCGTTACAATATAAACATGCACATCGCACGATACAGTTTAGTTTACATAAAATTATTTCTGAAGTTGCGGTCCCTATCTGATGTTGAACCGGCATGCACGTTTTTGCACGCGTGACACCTGCCACTAGAGGGCCTTCGGCCTGGGCCGTGTATTCGACCGTAGAGTCAGTGCGGTATTCATTAGACTGTAAGATGACTGGTACTGCATGTGAAATGGTTATTACTTTATATATACACACTGTTGCTTTCCTGGTGCATAGCAGTTTCACTTGCTTGCTAATTTTAGTCTAACACGTGGCGCCCTCAACTGTGCTTTTCTTACTCATTCGACAGTAGCGACAGTAGTCTACAGTGATTGGGGGGGGGGGGGGGGGGGGGGCGGCAAATCGCCTCGCTCCTCCTTGCTTCTCTTTGCCTCCGGATCAGCTGTTGTCAGGCGCCGCTCGCTTGTTTACGGCTCGGTGCAAAAGTGGTTTTGCCCGATGCATGTGCCGTGGACAGTGAGCCCGTCGCAAAACTTTGCCGCGTAGTACCTATGGAAAGTCGAAATTAGTGTGCCAATACCGTTTGCGCTGGCCGTACTAGCGAAATACCCCCCTCATCGGCGTCAAATTGGGGCGGCCCGCCTCTGGCCCCGACCACCCGACAAGCTGTGCCATTGTCATCCCCACCCCCTCCCCTCAGATTACCGCCTTCGGACAGCGGCCACCGCCGTCATAAACGGTAATCCCTTCACAAGTTCGCAGCGCAAACTTTGGAGATGGAAGATGGAGGCTCGCCGTGCACTGTGGGCTATGACAGCTCCGACATATGCCTGACACGGCGACAACTGAAAATAGAAGAAACGGCGAGAACTCTGTCTGTGCGTTTACTTTCCAGAGTGTCTTGTGTATTTGTAGGCAGTCTGCTAGGTCCGGGATGGATGCAGACGGTCGCCCTTTATTTTGTTTGTAGTCGTTCAGGAAGTTATGGGCCAATGCCTTACCGATATGAAGCGGTGCACCGGTCTTTCTTCGGCTGATCACTTTTACCGCAGTGTTCGCCGCCGTCACTGAAGCAGGAGTGGCAGTAACACATTTTTGTCCTTTCCCACGTGTTGGCTGTTCGTCATCATTTGTATGGTACTCTCTATGCAGTGCTTCCACGTAGTACGCTAGTGTAGCGGAGATGAGGCCCCTACTTCCGAGAAGTAGGGCGCCCTCCTTTTAAGCCAAAATGTTAATATCTTGTGAACGCATTCTGGAAACACTAAATGCTGGTCATTTTCGGTTTCTACTGCCTGGACCGCGCTACGGAACACACTGTGTATATCGATAGGGGCTGATCTCAACATTAGTCTCGCTGTAGGACTGTTACTACCTAGGGTTAATTCGGATCGATTCGGTGTAATGTTTGTGCGGTGCTGAATTCAAAGAGCGTTGCAGTTGTTCGACTGTTTAAGCCCGAAGTTCCGGTCAACTGATGGAAGTAAAATATTCTAGCTCCTTGTCGTGACTCGAGTCTCGGTCCGCTGTTGGTGATCGAAATTTCCTCCAGGACAAAGAGCAGATGACTACGATTTTGTCTGTAGTTAATGCATTTCGTGCTTTGTCTGCGTATTTTTTTCATTGAGTGCATGTTAACTGTTTCTGTGATGCACCCAAGTTGTTCATGAGCCTTTCTTTAAAAGCTTAAAAGGAAAACTATATCTGCAGGAATCTGTGAGAAATCAGTTTTCTTGCTGGTACAGGATTTTTATTTGCCTTGGATTAGTTTCAGTTACCATATGCAAAATAACTGCTGTGAGACAAATGGAAAATGAATGGGCTGTTTATAGCATGTGTGATGTGTGGCACTTTTGATGATGTTGCAAGAAGGGTTTGGAGCTTTTTGGGCAGCATTTTCGAAAGGCTTTTCCTGAAGCACAGAATTGTGCCATGATTCAGTTATATGCCTGACAGAAAATGCAGTAACGTGACGGCAAAAGATCTGAAACAATAAACACGTCATTACACTAAGCTGCAGACATCAGCAGACTTCATCCTGATCATCTCTATTTAACCCTCTCCGGTCATCTGTCGGGCATCGCCTGGCAGCGGAAAAGTGTGCATCCGGTCAGTTTTCAGGCATGGCCCGACAGAGTGCTTTAATTAAAAGTTTATAACCAGATAATGGCGTGACACTCCCCTTCTACCTCATCTAATGAGATGCTCTGCTGTGTCCATGTTACTTTATGCTTTTAGTCAGTAAGCACAACTTCAGCCCTTATCCATATTGTTTTGAGAGATTGTCAACTGTAACGTTGCTTTGAAACACCTCTAGACACTGAGTCCTTTGTTACCATAGATAGCAGCTGTGGCAAACAATGGCATTGCATTCAATCTAGTTGACTGTGTAAGCAAGAACACACTTCTTTGAATGAAAGGTGCCTATTTTTATTTAAGAAATGAGTAAAGCTTTTTGACTATTCTGTAGCTCATTGAAGCTGCAGAGCAGCTTGCATCCTGTGCTCTCTAGTTTGTTAGTGAAAGCATATTAAGGCATTAATCAACCTGAACTTAATAGTCAGTGGTTTTTTCCATGTTCTGTGAAGCATTGTGAAGCTGTTTTTCTACAAAAAAAAAAGCCTGAAGTGAATAAGTAGGTGCAATTAGTAGTATTCAATCATCTGCTTGGCAGGTGGCGGCCTCCAAGAAGTACCACGCGTGGAAAATTGTCAGTGTGAAGTTTAGCTGATGTGAGCATTTCTGCCATCTTTGCAGGCCAAAGGCATGAGGAAGCATCTTGTTGTTTTTGACTTCGACCACACAATCATTGATGCCAACAGTGATGTGTACATCCAGAAGCTAGCACCTAATGGCGAGCTGCCCCCAGAAATCAAGGAGCGTGACAGTCCAAATGGGTAAATATTGTTTTGTAGATGTATAGTGTCTTCTAGAGTGCATGGCACACATAACTGCACTCTCTACACTATGTGACAAAAGCCCAGTCTGGACCTGTAAAGTGAGGGCCTGCAGTGCTGCAGGCACTTCAAGCTTCTAAGGTTGCCCGGCTTTAAAAGCATAGCTGTGAAAGTGTACTTAAGCACATTTAGCACTGCATGTTTAGTATTAACGCAGTAGCGTTAAAGGCCCTTTGCCCAGAAAATTGGCGTTGGCGGTGTCAGCGAAAATCATGAGCATGACTCGGGCAGGTGGTGCCCAAAGAGCAACCTAGGAGGCAGGTAGGCCACCTAAGTCGTGTGACCTTGCGGTCATCACAATCTGCCCTCTGGGTTGTGTGCAAACTGCCCACTGTAGCAGGGAGCAGTAAAATTAATGATTGGTCGCTCGGGAAGAGCAACCTAGGCCACAGAAGGCCCACCGCTGGGAGCACCTGCCATCGCAGGGCAGTGGCGCACCGCTTAACCACTGCACCAGGAGGGGTGTGAGGACTCCGAGGGGTCTATGAATGTAAGGTAGAGAATGACCTCGTGCATATATGGTAATTAAACCATTACGCTATCGCCTCATACCCTTAAGGCAGAGCTTAAAAGTTCTATTCATTCTCTATTAAATCGAATTAAACGTCCCTGCTCCCGGCTTTTCTTTTTAACTCGCATCTGAAAAGTGAAGGAGTCAGCCAGCACGTAGAGTGCCTTTCAGCCAGCCGCGTGGCAGCTTGCCGCTCTGTCATCGGCGCAGTGATGTGTAGCGGTCATCAAAAGCAAAGCGTCCACGCGTATTTTTTATTTCCGTGGGCCTAATATGTGGCTATGTAGTCTGCGACTGAAACTATTTATTCACGAAAACCTAAAAACAAAATAAAAGCAAAAACATAGCCGCCACGCAACTGGCTGAAAGGAACTCCACTCGTTGGCTGACTCCTCTTTTCGGAGGTGAGTTAAAAAAAAAAAGGCGGGAGCCGGGAGTTTTAATTTGATTTAATAGGGAAATCGGCCGCACAGGACAATAATTCGCAGTTTCTAAGAATGCTCTGTAGTGCACCTTTAAGTGTCTCCCCCAATATTTGGTCATTTAGCTTGCTGCATATTGTGATGTGGAAATAGTACGTTTGTCCAGGTCATGAGTAGGGAGAGACGAAATTTCCTGTTTTTGATGAACTTGATGGGGCTGATGTGAGCGATGACATTCTGGGAGGTTAAA
Organism: Amblyomma americanum; assembly: GCF_052857255.1. Taxonomy (NCBI): domain Eukaryota; kingdom Metazoa; phylum Arthropoda; class Arachnida; order Ixodida; family Ixodidae; genus Amblyomma; species Amblyomma americanum. The sequence continues at coordinate 175,724,897 of NC_135499.1, forward strand.
AAAAAGTTGCTTTCTTGTTTGAAGGGCATTGTCCGTGGATGGTTCACTTTTATGAGGAAGGAACAATGAGAATGTGAGGCAGCCCAGGAAACAACAGAATTGTGTTAGCTCCTAAAACTATATGAGGTTGGCTCTTTATATACTGGAAAAATTTTAATCATAGTTGGCTTCAAACATGTTATAGTGATTGCTGCTGGGCACGTAGTTGTTGGTAAGGGAGGTCCTGGCATTGCAGTAAAATATAATGCAAGTACATGTTGCTGTCCATCAGAGCTGCAATGAAAAGAAAGTAGATGAAATTTGAGTGACTTTAGGCCATTCACTTTCGTGGATAAGCTGAAGGTGGCTGTTGCTGACTATGTTTGAAGAGACATTGAGGACAACCCCATACAATTTTAGTTCTTCGTAAAAATCATTTGGCTCTCAGTGGCTATGTCGATGTTTATTTGACAGCAAAAGATTAATTTATTGCTGAGGAAAAAAACGTTTTAAGAGAAGTGTGTGTTAAAGGACTCCTTTCATGTAACTGGGTTGAAGTGTTCCTAGCTGTCATTTCACACTTACTGTGCAACATCGCTAAAACTGGCACGCCCATTCGCTGCAACTCCACCCGCACCCAAAAAAGTAGATCCCTGCCTGACTGCCTTGACAAGGCAAGTGTGTATCATTCAGTCAATCTGCTGTGACAGTGTGCAAGTCTGCATAGGAATGAAAAATAAAATGTCCCTGCTCGTACCACTAGGTGTAAGAGTTGAACCTTGTTATAAGGAGGTCAAAAAGGGCCCTGCTTTTCTTCATTATAGCGGTATGCAACCTTGGTTGTAGCTGTTGCATGCCGGCAAGCTTGTCAACCACTGTGAATAATGACAACAGAAAAGCTGGCATTTTGTGTGCGACCGATATGTGTTGTGGGAAGCCTTCAACATGCTTACCGAGCGCCCACCACGTGACCGAATATATATGTATGCCAGCCGAATATGTTAGCCTGGCCAGTGCATGTAAGTCTTTTGCAGCTAGCATGGACCTCAGAACCTAGATAATGAGCCTTGGAGGAGTAACGCTGTAGAGGACAGGGAGAGACCTATTTAGAATACTTAATTTTGTTTTCTAGGCGCTGAAGACAATATGAGCCGCTGTAAAAGAGTGCACATAACGTACAAGCACACGGGCTACAGCACTTGCCTGCATGACGAGAATATATGAGAATGAAGCCTTTGATGATAACCACCTTCTGGTCAATGGAAACTGTCATACGCTTTCATTTTCGGTCACTTTGGCCTGTGTAAGCAGTGGGTCTTGATGTTGTCAAGCACTCCAAGTGCACTGCCAAATGATTTTAAACATGTTACTGTGATGCAAAAGGCGAAACCAAACTGCACGTGGAACCAGAAAAGCAGAATGCTCTCGCAGTGGGCCATGTGCGACCAGGAGGTTGGAGGATGAGGGAACTGCAATTTCCCGCATCGAATCAGTGTGGAAGTGCTGGACTTTGCTACAGATTGTCACACTCGGCACAAAATGGCCAGAAGGGTTCACTGGAGTTTCATTATACCCACGTGTTGGGAAATTTTGCTTTGTCGGGAACAATATATTAAATACATAGGTGTCTTTAGGAGCTTTCAGGGACAACAGCCATTTCTTCGTTATATGCATTATTTTGTTATAAACAGTTTCCTTATTGCAAAGTTTGACTGTACTCCTACAAACCATAGCATCAAGGACGTCGAGGCATTAGTGTTTGAAACTTGTACTTACAGCATTGATTGGTTCTACTTCTCAGAGCAGTTAACAGGATAGAGGTTTGTGAAGCAGTTACTTTTTTTAAGCCAGTTTGTAACATTTCATTTAGTTTTAGGATACCAGCTGAGCAGTTGATGTTAAAAGTGCCCTTTCATGCCTGCCTGCTCTGACACAACCACTTCAAGTTGTGTGTGTATTCTTTTATCAAGCACTTTTATCAGCCCATTTCTCCATTTCTTTAAAGTGTCTCTTCAGCCATTCCATCTGTGTGGCTTTTTCTTTGTTCTGAAAATAAAGTGCCCTGCATGGTTTCTTTTGATGAGAGGACAGTTTTTCATATTCACATGCTTATGAGACGACGTGAGAGTAGTAGTGGTGATCATGCATATCTATTTATACTGACATTCATGGGTAAGAGAATGCAGTTATGGACAGAAGGGAGCCTTTCCTGTTAGGGACATTACTGATCAGCATGAAGAAGAGTGTGCAACACAGTGTGCAACGTATAATTGGCTGCAAATCATCAGTATTCTATGTTACACCGAGCCCACAGATGCTGCATAGATAAATGGCAATGTCTGTTTAGGCATTTCCAGGGCTTGTGTAATTTTTAATGATCTATCTCTGGCATTGCATTATATCAGCTCATATTCAGCTGTAAACCACTGCTATTCCTATACTGTGAAAGAGCTAGTGCTTTTTAGCGTGATAGTATTAAGGCTCTCATTCTGCAGAAAACCAGGAAGCATCAGCATTGTGAGCGAAAAATCCGCGGCGAAGCAACCTAGGTGAGCCACCTAGGTTATGTGACCTTGTGGCGTCATCACAACCTGCCCACCGGATTGTGAGCAAATTGGCCACCGTGGCAGGTGGCAGTTAAACTGGTGATTGGTTTTAAGAAGTTGCTCGGGAAGAGCAACCTAGGTCACACAAGCCCCACCAGTGGTTGCACCTGCCATCGCAGGGCAGTGGTGCATCATTTAACCGCTGCACCATTGTGCCATGTCCGGTATGAACCCTCCCATGGACCTAGTCGAGAATGACCAACTATGCATATATGGGCACTAACCACTGTCTCGTCATGGCCTTAATGCGGAGTTTAAGTGTCCGCTCCAATTTTTATTTTTTTGCATGCTACTCATTGCAGGTGGACACCATTTATGCGTGCTGTGTTCCACTTCCTGTACGATAGTCAGGTGCAACCAGACGACATTTTGGACTGCCTACTAGAAATAAAGTTTGTGGATGGCATCATTGATCTACTTAAGCAACTGCACAAGGCTGGTGGCTTCGAGGTGGTCATTATATCTGACTCAAACTCCGTCTTCATCGAGCACATTATGCAGGTAAGCTAACTGATGTTTTCAATCTGTGATGCACAAAACTTGAAGATTTCACAGAAATATTCTGAGTGGTATCAGGATCTGTTGGTGCGACTAAACTCTCATTCCACCTCCATTCATTCCCATGTGGTAATGTCTGTCATGGAGATACCCTAGAGATTCTGACAAGCCCCACTTTTTTCAAAGTAAAGTATTGTTTATTTCTCATGTATTGTTGATGAGGTGCCCTTAACTTTCTAGAGCAGAAAATTCTTTATTCCGCGAATTTGAAGCAAAGAACCCATGAATTTTCATGGAACACATCAAATAATGCTTCAGAATGCACCTCGTGCTATATCTGTAACCGAAGCATGTGTACAGTGTGAATTCTTTTTCCCCGAATCTTTTTAGAGTAGCTAAAGCAACCTTCACCAGTCTTAACTGCTAGGAGAAGCGAGCTTTTTAACGCCTTTGGGGCAAAGCACAGAGCGTTCAAGTGTACTGGAGGAGGTGGCTATAGATATGGAAAGGAGGCAGTGCAATTAGTTAAGAGAAGGCACTGAAATATTTGAGAGAAATAAGAAAAGCAAAGAAAGAAAAGGGTGCAGTACCGGGCAGCTCGAAACAGCTTAGTAGCAGTGACATGGCGGTGATGGCAGATACTGCTGCGTGGGGACCTATGTGCAATAAAGTATCTGAGGCTTGGCTCTTCTCGATTGTTGCCTCTTAAAAAGCGTTACTGTGTCGGTCGCTTCCGCATTTTAGCGCGCCGTCTGCATTTTTGAGTGGGCCCTTGGCTATGGTTTGCATGAACAGTTTGAGATTGCATTATAATCACTATTATATTCCTTTAAAAATTTTTTGAGTTCTCAAGCTCCCCCTCATGTTATATTTGTGCAAATAAGGTGAAATAATCATTTTTTCATCATACTGTCATTGTTTCTTGCTGTCTGTCACAATAAATAGCATAAAAATATAGAATGGGGCTCCTACTACTCCAGTACTGCACCGAATTTCTGCCCCCAAGACAGGTTGGCCACCACGGTGAAAGGATATTTTTCACTGTGTAGAGAAGCTGACTTACAGGATTTTGCAAGCGGTTCATGTATTAAAACATTCACTATAGTCGAATACTACTCAGGGACAAAGCGGCGAAGACCCCTCAAAAAAGGCCCTCCAAGCAATGATTCTTATGATGTAGTTAATCCCCTTGGCCCTGCTAGCCTGGCATTCCAGGAGGTGGCAGATGAACCACAGCTTAATCGGATTAACCCCGGTGTCATGAAAATTGGTCTGAGTACCTTTATTGAGGGGCATCTGCCACTTCGTTCTTAAGTTGTACACTGCTGTAGAGCAGCGCGGTCAAGGGGGAACGATCACAAAATGACATTGTCTCTAAATAGCTAAGGAACAATACAGTTTGGAAAGAAACAACTTTCATTTGAACAGCATAAAAAAAAAGCACATTGACAGGACAGCAGCAAAATGAAACAACATATTTCTATGCAATAAGTACCAGTATGTGGTGAACTAGCCTAGTAGTGAAAAGACAGGACAGCAGCAAAATGAAACATCATATTTCTATGCAATAAGTACCAGTATGTGGTGAACTAGCCTAGTAGTGAAAAGATAGTTTTGCAGAAAAAGAGCTAATGTTTTCTGGTAGGGTGAGAGAGATATTAACAGCATGTTAGTTATCAGAGACGAGGTTAAGCTTAGATACCCTCACTCTCTTTTTCACGCACCCTTGCTGTGCCCTTTTGAATTATCAGCTCAAATCACAGAGTAATTAATTCCGGGCTCATTTGATAGCATCTAAAGATGCTTACTTGAGACGCTGTTAACTACGAATGTCTATTGTAGTGATAGCTACATTAAGGTAGCATTTCGAGCCTTCAGCGTGGCGGCACGCAACCCTGTGGCTGCGCCGCCAAGCTGTCACGTGGTTGATCATGTGACCAAGTTCCACTCGGCCAGCTGTAGCTATCGCGTCACTCCGGGTTTAACCAGAGCTAAACCACCGTCAATTTTTTTTTGTGCTAGTGTCTTTTGTGCCTGCAAATGGCATACTTTTGGTGGTCCAGTTTTGTTTTCAAAGGCACATTCAGTGCCCCAAGATGCCATGGGACTTAGCATTGGTGGCTGTTTTTAGTAATGAAGCTCTTGCGCACTTTTTGGACAACCTTGAGGGACAACAGAAAGAATGCTTTCCATGCCAATTTATCCCGATCAGGCGTTGTGCATTTGTCAAGACGACAAGAGCACTATCAAATTTCTCATATATAGTACAAGGTGCAATGTCCTCAATTGTGGATGCAGTAAAATGGGGTGACATGAAAAATATTGCACAGAAAAAGATCAAGCCATGCATGCAAAATGAACGGAGAAAACCTGGATGCCTCCATGTATTACGGTAGGTTCGATACAGCTTCAGTAGGCGTGCTTTAAAGTATTTGTTTACATAATGACTTCGTATGTCAGGATGCAGTCAAAAGAAGCAAAATTAAGGCCTTAAAAGTAGTTTTGAGTCAGAGCACGGATTTATGAGGAGCTGTGGACAGTGCGACTAAGCGGTGTTCGTATATATGAACTGTGTCCGTGTGCATGGCACTAGTAGTACTGCAGTCAGTTGATGTGGCTGGACTATTTGAAAGCCGTCAAGTGTCTTCAGAGTCTAAGATATGATTCTCGTTTGACACTGGAGCATAGCAATGTCTGGTTGCTCGATGATGCTAGCATCATGGGGCTCCACGTAATCACAAGAAAGCCAAACTTGTCTTTAAGGCCTGAGAAAAAAAAACCTGTGAATGCCACCGTAAGACCCTGACCAAGGCCAGTGCAAAGAGTACAGCTTTCAGCATCTGTGACCTATCCTTGAATGTTGATCATAAGAGCGGGTCTTCAAAGTGGAGTTCTCATAGCTGTCTGTATAGACCATTCTAAGGATCGCATAGAGAGTTGTCAGCTTTCTTTTTTTTTAAACCTTCACTTTTTTCTTGCTGGGCTTTTAAGCTGCACAATGGTATTTGTCGTATAGTTGTGCATGGTTTATGGTTTATGGGGTTTAACGTCCCAAAGCGACTAAGGCTATGGGGGACGCCATAGTGGAGGGCTCCGAATAATTTCGACCACCTGGGGTTCTTTAAGGTGCACTGACATCACACAGTACACGAGGTTCTAGCATTTCACCTCCATCGAAATCTGACTGCCGCGGCTGGGATCGCACCCGCGTCTTTTGGGTCGGCATCACTACCTCAGATTAGCTTGTTTTACCAAGGTACATTTCTTCACTCCACTTCACTGAGTGGACCCACTGCAGTGGCTTTGTGGCGATTGCGTTCAGCTGCAATGCTCAAGCTTGCAGGTTCAAACCCAACAACTGTGGCCACGTTTTGAACAAAATGAAATGCAAAAACACTTACATATGGAGATTTCAGTATTCATGAGAGAGCCCCATGTAGTGGAAATTAATTTTTGGAGTCCTCCGTTACACCATGCCTCAGTTCCGAAAATGTTGCTTCGATGAACGGATCCAGTAGCCACTTGCTATGGTGCTTCACTGTGTGCTGTTTTATCACTTTGCGATTTGGTGATGAAGCCATTTTGTGCGCATTGTTCTAGCATTTGCTTATTTAAGGGGGAAAGCGGCTTTCAGCAAAAAAGTTTTTTTTTTCTGGATGTATTTACATTAAACTTTTTGAGCTGATTAAAAATAATTTTATGACTACTCTTACAAAATTTCATTGTTACTGCTACGCAGTTGTTCTGTAACATATATTTTTCATCTGCGCCTTGTAAAAAAACTGCGGAATTAAGAAAATGTGGCAGAAGGTTGGTTCAACATTTATAATGTTCCTACTGGCGCACTACAAGTCAAGACATTTTTAGGATTTTTTTTTTTCTTTCACAAAGCACAAATTTTGGTTCTGAACTTTTGCGTTGCAGTGTCCGTTGACATATGTAGAGTGAGAAAAAAGTTTCATACAAGAAATTCAGTACTCACAAATTTAAATAAAAACAAAGAATGTCTTGACCAGCGGTAAAGTCCTAAGAGCGCAAAAGAACAAACGCGGTCAGTCGTGAAGAAATCTGCTCCACAAGGAGAGTATCTAGGCAGAAAATCATAACTGAGAAAAACGCCCATCGTTCGAGTGTTTTCCCGCTATGCAGATGGCGCAGTTCACTAAACAGTTTTTTAGTGTACTTCCCGGTTGATTTCAGCAATGAAACTTTGGTGCAGCATAAGAGAGAAGGGGGAGAAAACTTTATTAGTGCCAAAAAAGGGAACTCCACTTGAGGTCGATGTTAGCTCAACACAGCCACAAAACAGATGCCTCAAACTCCCTAGCACCAAGCAATGCTCTCAGGCGGCAGGCTTCGCCGCACTGCTCAAATAACTAGTTGTTGTGTAGCAAGCGTACATACAGTTTGTTGCACGTTTATGGAGCACTAAAGTCTTGCCTGCATATAAATAGGAAAGCCCTCACTTTTAAGGATAGGCTTGAAGTCCTGAAGAAAGTCGATGAAGTCTCAAAGAGCAGATGTGCCAGCTTAGCAAAGAGCTGGGCCTATCACCATTGATGCTGTGCACTACTGTTGGGCAGCGGGAAGTAGTGAGAAATGCATGGGTGCACACGGTTTGTCACATTGTACTCGGCAACGTAGAGGGAAAAATGGTCAGGTTAACATTATGGAATTTTACACTTGAAAATAATCATGCACAGTAAATAAGCTTGTATTTTCTTCGTTTTCATGTTAGCTTGCTTTCAGTCATACAAATTTTAGGTGATGCAAATATTTTGCATATTCCCAGAGAAATCACGTGATCGAGATTCTAGTGTATCACCCCAGATGAAAATTTGTTGCTGTTTTCCTGCTGGGATCCTACTGGTTCCAGTAGTACACTGGTCTATTAGCACATTCCCAGCAGCTGCTGGAACTATCAGCTGATGGAACCAGTAGTTGCTGGAGCCATTAGCTTCCATATAGCACCGAAACATTACATTTAATTCTGTTTAGATTAATCATTAATACAATATATCCTTTAATTTTTGAACCTTCCTGAAACATTAAAAACAAATAGTAACTTCCTAGAGGTTAAGCACTTACAAAAAAGAGCAAAAAACACTTGAAACCTACAGTAAATTGGTAAACTCATCCTGCAGGACCATGCAAATCTGCCTGTAGTAGGAACACAAGTACAGTATTAAAACTTACTTGAAAAGCAGCAACTAGCAACAGTAAAGCCCTATAATATCTACACAACTTGCATATGTAACTCGTACTCACATTCTAATACCATATGGGCTCATGCTTATATATCCCCTAAGATGGGTGTCCCACAGGTGTTAGTGGGGAATAGTTAATAAGCAATCAATCAATCAATCTTTTATTTCAGTTTGTACATGTGAACTGGGGTTGGTGAGGAAAATGCAGTGAATGATACACCGCTTGGCTGGCCTCACCATCCATACAAGTCAGCAGTAGCCACGAGGCAAAAACAACCACTGCTAAAAAATGAATACAAGTGCACTTATAAAGAACAGGGTTGACCGTAACAGATATCTCGTAATTGGCAGCAATATTAAATTTCGGCACTATTTGTTCAATTTTTAGCGCTCACATTCGAATAGATTTAGGTGCAAGATTCTGTTAGCTGAAAGATATTAATTACCATGCAAACAAAGGAGAAAGCTCTACAAACAGAACAGCAAAATGTCCTTATGCTGGAACCAGTGCAACCAGCAGAAAACCAGTAAGCACTCTGCTGGAACACAGTACAGCCAGCCGTAAAGCAGGAAGCACCCTGATGGAACCAGTAAAACCAGCAGAAAACAAGTATAAGCACCCTGTTGGAACCAGTACAACCAGCAGAAAACCAGTAAGCACTCTGCTGGAACACAGTACAGCCAGCCGTAAACCAGGAAGCACCCTGGTGGAACCAGTAAGACCAGCAGAAAACAAGTATAAGCACCCTGTTGGAACCAGTACAACCAGCAGAAAACCAGTAAGCACTCTGCTGGAACACAGTACAGCCAGCCGTAAACCAGGAAGCACCCTGATGGAACCAGTAAAACCAGCAGAAAACAAGTATAAGCACCCTGTTGGAACCAGTACAACCAGCAGAAAACCAGTAAGCACTCTGCTGGAACACAGTACAGCCAGCCGTAAACCAGGAAGCACCCTGATGGAACCAGTAAAACCAGCAGAAAACAAGTATAAGCACCCTGTTGGAACCAGTACAACCAGCAGAAAACCAGTAAGCACTCTGCTGGAACACAGTACAGCCAGCCGTAAACCAGGAAGCACCCTGATGGAACCAGTAAGACCAGCAGAAAACAAGTATAAGCACCCTGTTGGAACCAGTACAACCAGCAGAAAACCAGTAAGCACTCTGCTGGAACACAGTACAGCCAGCCGTAAACCAGGAAGCACCCTGATGGAACCAGTAAAACCAGCAGAAAACAAGTATAAGCACCCTGTTGGAACCAGTACAACCAGCAGAAAACCAGTAAGCACTCTGCTGGAACACAGTACAGCCAGCCGTAAACCAGGAAGCACCCTGATGGAACCAGTAAGACCAGCAGAAAACAAGTTTAAGCACCCTGTTGGAACCAGTACAACCAGCAGAAAACCAGTAAGCACTCTGCTGGAACACAGTACAGCCAGCCGTAAACCAGGAAGCACCCTGATGGAACCAGTAAGACCAGCAGAAAACAAGTATAAGCACCCTGTTGGAACCAGTACAACCAGCAGAAAACCAGTAAGCACTCTGCTGGAACACAGTACAGCCAGCCGTAAACCAGGAAGCACCCTGATGGAACCAGTAAGACCAGCAGAAAACAAGTATAAGCACCCTGTTGGAACCAGTACAACCAGCAGAAAACCAGTAAGCACTCTGCTGGAACACAGTACAGCCAGCCGTAAACCAGGAAGCACCCTGATGGAACCAGTAAAACCAGCAGAAAACAAGTATAAGCACCCTGTTGGAACCAGTACAACCAGCAGAAAACCAGTAAGCACTCTGCTGGAACACAGTACAGCCAGCCGTAAACCAGGAAGCACCCTGATGGAACCAGTAAGACCAGCAGAAAACAAGTATAAGCACCCTGTTGGAACCAGTACAACCAGCAGAAAACCAGTAAGCACTCTGCTGGAACACAGTACAGCCAGCCGTAAACCAGGAAGCACCCTGATGGAACCAGTAAAACCAGCAGAAAACAAGTATAAGCACCCTGTTGGAACCAGTACAACCAGCAGAAAACCAGTAAGCACTCTGCTGGAACACAGTACAGCCAGCCGTAAACCAGGAAGCACCCTGATGGAACCAGTAAAACCAGCAGAAAACAAGTATAAGCACCCTGTTGGAACCAGTACAATTAGCAGAAAACCAGTAAGCACTCTGCTGGAACACAGTACAGCCAGCCGTAAACCAGGAAGCACCCTGATGGAACCAGTAAAACCAGCAGAAAACAAGTATAAGCACTCTGCTGGAACACAGTACAGCCAGCCGTAAACCAGGAAGCACCCTGATGGAACCAGTAAAACCAGCAGAAAACAAGTATAAGCACCCTGTTGGAACCAGTACAACCAGCAGAAAACCAGTAAGCACTCTGCTGGAACACAGTACAGCCAGCCGTAAACCAGGAAGCACCCTGATGGAACCAGTAAAACCAGCATAAAACAAGTATAAGCACCCTGTTGGAACCAGTACAACCAGCAGAAAACCAGTAAGCACTCTGCTGGAACACAGTACAGCCAGGCGTAAACCAGGAAGCACCCTGATGGAACCAGTAAAACCAGCAGAAAACAAGTATAAGCACCCTGTTGGAACCAGTACAACCAGCAGAACACCAGTAAGCACTCTGCTGGAACACAGTACAGCCAGCCGTAAACCAGGAAGCACCCTGATGGAACCAGTAAAACCAGCAGAAAACAAGTATAAGCACCCTGTTGGAACCAGTACAACCAGCAGAATACCAGTAAGTACTCTGCTGGAACACAGTACAGCCAGCCGTAAACCAGGAAGCAGCCTGATGGAACCAGTAAAACCAGCAGAAAACAAGTATAAGCACCCTGTTGGAACCAGTACAACCAGCAGAAAACCAGTAAGCACTCTGCTGGAACACAGTACAGCCAGCCGTAAACCAGGAAGCACCCTGATGGAACCAGTAAAACCAGCAGAAAACAAGTATAAGCACCCTGTTGGAACCAGTACAACCAGCAGAAAACCAGTAAGCACTCTGCTGGAACACAGTACAGCCAGCCGTAAACCAGGAAGCACCCTGATGGAACCAGTAAAACCAGCAGAAAACAAGTATAAGCACCCTGTTGGAACCAGTACAACCAGCAGAACACCAGTAAGCACTCTGCTGGAACACAGTACAGCCAGCCGTAAACCAGGAAGCACCCTGATGGAACCAGTAAAACCAGCAGAAAACAAGTATAAGCACCCTGTTGGAACCAGTACAACCAGCAGAATACCAGTAAGCACTCTGCTGGAACACAGTACAGCCAGCCGTAAACCAGGAAGCACCCTGATGGAACCAGTAAAACCAGCAGAAAACAAGTATAAGCACCCTGCTGGAATCAGTACCAGCAGGAAACCAGCAGGTTTCCTACTGGTTCCAGCAGAACCAGTACAAACCAGTAGGTTCCCATCAACAAATTTTCAGCCGGGAATTTGTGCAATGCACATGATGGGTGCTTTGAGGTGGTTAAAATCATGAACTAGGTGCATGCATCTCATTCGCTTGTTTCTACTTGGTTGTGGTTATCTCAGGAGACCTTTAATCTTGTTCTTTATTCTTGTTTTTGCTTTTGTGCACGTCTTTTGAATTTGGAATGTGGTGACTCTTACTTTGAGAAACCTTAACAAAATAAAAGCTGGGACATGGTGATGCCCTTGTTAATTGCTGCCTTGCACTTGGATGGAAATACAAAGCAAACAACATTCTATCTTTCAATGTCTTGCAGTCACCAAGGTGGCAAAAGAAAAACTCATGTCAAGCTTCATCATGCTGTTCAGAAAACAGGATTAGGCTTGGCGAGTAACCTTTTCGAAGTATGTCACAAAACAGTATGTCCTTTAAAACTGGAGATTGCAGTTATGTGAAAACTGGTCTTCTGCTTGCACAGTGCAGCCGGGTAACTACCATGGTCAGCTTTTTTTCAAAGAAGGCAAGCATGGTCAGTGCATTATACAAGCATAGTCACTATATATCAGTGTTCTTTCACTGGCAAAACATGGAATGTAACAGGGATTATGGCACATCTGGCATGTTCCATAAAGTTTTTCATGCCTGCCATTTCTTGTGTGTTAGGCTCCTGCATATCCCTATTAACGAGGATATTTTATAGACAGATCCCAGGCTTTGAAATACCTCGAATATATGTTAGGCTGCTAAGTATAATGGTGTATGACTCAAGATCCGTCTTGAATGCGGCATTATTTGAGAGTGGATATCTGATTATTTGCACAACTCTTAGGAATGTTTGAAAGCTGTGCCAGTTTTCCAAGGAGCTCACGAGGGTGCTGTTGCGGGCTAATTGGTGTAACCTGACAAAAAGGGAACAGTGCAAGCAAAGTATGGAGTAGAGAAGAACGACACAGGTGCTCTTTCCAAAGAGCTCTTTTTCAGGTTACAGAATGGACAAAAACGTTTGTGCTGAAAGGAGCACAAAGCACATCAGAAATTAATATGAATCAGCCTAAGTTGTGAGGCGAATAACTCAGGCATATCTCATGTGGTCCACCCTGTTATGTTCATTTGAGCTTCCTGCATTCAAGCCTTGGTGCATTCAGGCAATGTGAACTACTTTGTGGCACCTAGAAATTATTATGGCTGCCTGGTTCAGTAGCACAATAAAAATGGTGTAAGCATGAATCTGGAATTGTCCCAGCGTTTTGAGTTTAAATGAGTGCTTCTATATGTTGATCACAATTTACTGCTAGGGACAAAAGTCCCCAGGGAACCTGAAAAGCAATCTGGGCTCATAGACACCAATGTTTCTCAATGATCACCTCGTTTGATTACTGCATATTAGATCACGCGAGACCAACTTTCACATCCACAAGTGTAGTTTCAGGCCACCGGCTAATAATGGAGCTATCGACTTCTGTTACCACTCATGCATCCTGGAGATTTCTTTCCCCAACAAGACATACTATGTCATTTGCAATAACCACGGTCATCTTGTCTTACTAAAGTGCATTTAACAGGTGTTGTCTTATCTTTTGCTTCTAGGCCTCTGGGGTACGAGCACTAGTGCACGAAATCTTCACCAACTATGCGTTCTTTGATGCCAATGGATGTCTTCAAATCAGCGAGTACCACATCCAGAACTGGTGCAAGTTGAGCTCAGTGAACCTCTGCAAGGGCTCAATCATGGAGGAGTACCTGGAGCGACGGCGAAAGCAGGGTGTTAACTTTGACACAGTCTCGTACGTTGGCGATGGCAACAATGACCTCTGCCCATCTCTGCGGCTACGGCCATGTGACCTCATCTTTCCTCGTGTTGACTACCCGCTGGCCAAGCATCTTGCCAAAGACCCTGAGAGGGTTAAGGCCAAAGTGCATCCTTGGCGGACTGGGTCGGACATTGCTAACGTCCTTCTCAAGAACTGTGTTGTCACCAATGCAGCTGAATGAATAGGGCAGGACAACTGAAAAATAGTATCTCGCCTTCTCCTTTTTGCCCTATGCAGCTTCTTGTGCTTTGATACATGCACTTTTTTTTTTTTTTCAGTTGGCTATCGTCTGTATTCCAAAATTTTATTCTACCTTTGGATGTCATTGCATGGCATAAATGTTTTAAAAACATGCACCCCCCCCCCACCCCTCAAAACAATGGAGGTTTCAGACACAAATTGATCTTACCGATGGTGTTTATGCATTGCAGGCTGTGAAAAGCTTTGTTGTAGCAATGGAAATGCATTAGTTTGCTGGGAAGAGGTGCATTTCACACAAGCTTACTTAAACAATTGACAGGATTTGTAATATCGCTGTCAGTAAAAAATTTGACTTTAGCAAGGCTTGTGGTCATGGGGCTGTGAGTGAGGTGTAGATTTTACTGCGATTGGTTACAAACATAGGTGCATTAGCCTGACTCTACTATCTTTCAGCTTTTTTGACTAGCACACCATGTGGTTTATTGTTTTGTGCTGTCTAACTGTAGCCAACTGCAGTGAAGAAATTTTGCAACTGAAAATTTGCTTGGTGCAAAAGCTACATTGGAAGTATGCGAGAGTGTCCTGTTTCAGAAAAACTCTTCTACGAGTGCGTTTGTACTTGTTGTTGGTCTATCTCTTTGCATTGCTAAATCAACCACTGTTTCAGTTTTTTGCTGTGTTGTCTTTGTGGTATTTAATATGAGTAAATTCTCACCTTGCCTCCTTGAAAGTTTGTGTACAATGCCTAAAAGGAGTAACAGTGGTAACCATCTTCACAAATTTGCAAGGCTTCAAGGTACACTTATAAGCTGTTATGTTTCTGTTGTCAGGCGTGTGACTGCAACCATTAGCATCTTTAGGAAAGTTGTTAAGTGTAGTAAAGCATGGCCCTTTGTTTGAAAAAGATGGCACAAAAAGTGAGCAGAACTTTTGAGCACGTGCAGGAGGGGCTATTATAAATTAAGCTTCACTTGGAGGGCTAGGACTGCTATATGCTGGTCTTTGCAGCATTGAGCCATTCAGTCTCTGGTACAAGAAAGTGCAGCACTTGTTTTGAATTCAGCAGGTTTTCTGGAATGCTGCTCAAATCTTAAAGAAGTGAGAAGAAGAGGTGAGGGCTTGGTGCAAGTCAGCGCATTTTATGCATAGAATGCTACTCAAGGGAGAGAGGCCAGTGAACTGTCAAGAGTTCCTGCTTTTGCTGCTTTTTTTGACAGCCTCTTCCTGCTTTGTACCTGTGGTATACATGTAAGTTTGTATGCGAGTATGTGTGTGTGCATGCGTGTGCAAGGGTCCTGGACGGTTAATGCCACTCCCTAGCAGTGGACAGGAGTGCCTCTCGAGCACTCGCTTGCCGGCACAATTTTATTTTCCTGATGTCTTTCAGATCTGGGACAATCCTTGCAACAGTTTAGAAAGTCCCACCCTCCTTGTTTTAGAATTATGTGCTGTGCTAACAAACAGATGTGTGCTTCTTCATTTTGTTCTATTGCTTCAACTTATCCAATTTGCAGGAAACATGATCGAAAGGGGAGGATGGCTTTTTAGTTGAGCTTGAACAAAATGAACTTTTACAAGTTTGTTCCTC
The DNA here is from genome assembly GCF_052857255.1 of Amblyomma americanum. NCBI lineage: Eukaryota > Metazoa > Arthropoda > Arachnida > Ixodida > Ixodidae > Amblyomma > Amblyomma americanum. The sequence continues at coordinate 175,740,219 of NC_135499.1, forward strand.
CAAAGATCTACACTTTTTTTTCTCTAACCTATGCACATTTGTGAAAATGTGGCCCACTGGTCAGCATTCCTACAGTGTTGACAGCACAGAGAAGAGTGAATAAGGAGTGTCTTAAAGGGGTGCATGTTTGTGCACTAGGCTGCCGGTGCTCTTGGCGCATGTCTCGTTTGATCTACAGCTGTTTGTTTCAGACAGCAGCATGAACTGTGGCTGGTAGCAACCAGTGCATGACATCCTGTGTCATGTCCAGTCCACCTGCTTCCAACAGACCTGTGCCAGTGTAGAGCTAGCTAGCTGTAGTGCAATTGGGCGTGTTCAGCATAAGGAATTGGAAAGAAATGCCTGTAGGTCTAATGTGCATTGGTTAAACAAAAATGTACGCCAAAGACGAGCTTGTTGATGATCTCTTTATCTAGTGTAGACTGAACAATCTGCTCCCTTCTGCTAATGTTTTTAGCTGGAGAGGAGATGATGTAATGCTAGGTCATGTGAGGTACCATAGTTGAGTTTATGGTTGGCAAATCCAGCAGTTTGTCAAAGGAGCTTGTCACGGCAGGGTTAACATATAGGATTGCATAGGCTTGTCTTTATAGCAGCTACCTTTTATACAAATTTTAGAAATCTGCGTAATTCGAGTTTATGCTGTTAACACATGTATGTGCATATATATTGGTTTACCTATGCATTCTGCCAGTTCACTGTCTGTTCAGAATGCAAGTGAGAATAATAAAACATTCCTTTGCAAAGTGGGTTTTTGTCTGGGATATTCACATGGTTGCTGTGAGCATGAAAGCATATGAAACGAAGATGTGGTAATGTTTGACATGCATATTATTTGATGAACTTTAATATAATTATGGGAAGTGAAATTTTAGTGGTTATTAAGCTTATTTTGTGTGAAAGAGTGCCTTATGTTATTCTGTCAGTCATAAACCCTGCATCATATTAAGCAGTTTTATCAATGGATGGATGGATGGATGGATGGATGGATGGATGGATGGATGGATAGATACGGCTGAACCCTTTAAATCGGGCGGTGGCTCAAGCCACCTACCCATGGCTTATGAAATTTTACTCTTCTCTTGATTTTAGCCACCAGTAAGATAACCTTCGCTTGGTTACTTATACCCGCTTAAAATCTACTTTCCCTTCACCACCCCTAAACCCCAATGCCTTGGGTAAATCAGCCCCGCTGCTTTCCACTGTAGGGTGCAGCCCTTTACAGGAATGTATCAAGTGTTCAGCCGTTTCCTCCTCCTCTCCGCATGCAACGCACGTGTCTATCTCGTCGTACCTGACTCTGTATGCCTTAGTTCACAAAACTCCCGCCCTGGCCTCAAACAACAGAGCTTCCCTTACAATTATCATAGATAATTTCTTTGGCAATTTCCTGCTTAAAGGTCCGGTATGTTCCCAGTGCCGATTTCGTCAGCATCCCTGTTTTTCACAGAGCTCTCTCTTTCTTTAACAACCGATAATTGCTTATTTGCCCCCTTACTGCTGTCCAGATATTTGCTTGTCAATTTTCTAGTTTGCTTTCTCCATTTCGTGTCAACATTCTTTATATACAGGTATCTGAAAACTTTCCTAGCCCACTGCTTTTCCTCCATCTTTCTCAATCGTTCCTCAAATGCTATCTTACTGCTAGCCTCTCTGCTCTCGAAAGATGCCCATCCCATATCACCCTGTACCCCCTGATTTGGTGTATTGCCATGTGCTCCCAAAGCTAACCTCCCTACGCCACGTTGTTTAATTTCTAGCCTTGCTTGAACATCTGGTGTCATGCACAGGACTGCATTACCGAAAGTCAGGCTAGGGACCATCACCCCTTTACAGGTCCCTCTTACCACTTCATACCTATTGTAATTCCACAGTGCCCTATTTTTCATGACAGCTGCATTCCTACTAGCTTTATTCATTACATATTTTTCATGCTCTGTCAGATACTCAGCGCCGTTATTTGTCCACACCCCAAGACATACTTGTACTCATCCATTACTATGCATTCTATGCTCACCACCCTCATCATTAAATATGACTGCAGATTTTTCCTTACTAAGCTTGAAACCTAATCTATCTCCCTCAGTACCACATATGCCTATCAACTTCTGCAAGTCTTCCTTGTTGTCAGCCATTAGCACTATATCATCCGCGTATATTAGTACCAGTAATGACTGTTTAATCCATTCCCCTTGCTTGAAAAAAGAAAGGTTGAAGCCTAGTCCACTCCTCTCTAGCTTGGTGTCCAACCCTTGCAGGTACAACATGAACAACAAAGGAGACAGAGGACATCCTTGCCTAACACCCCGCTCTATCTCTACAGGCCCTGATACATTTTTTTCCCCATTTTATGAGCACTCTGTTACCTTTATATATACCTTTTAAAAGATTGATTACTTCATCTTCCACATCCAATGTGCCCAGTATGCCCCACAAATACTCTTGAATAATGTTGTCGTAGGCTTCCCTAATATCCAGAAATGCTAGTCTTAGGGGCCTGTGTTCCTTTTCAGCAATCTCTATGCACTGCGTCAATGAAAACAGATTGTCCTCCAACTTCCTTTGTTTCCGGAACCCATTTTGTAGCTCCCCTAGCACCCCCTCGTTCTCCACCCAAGCCTGCAATCTGTCCTTTATAATCTGCATCACCACTCTGTAAACCACAGATGTCACTGTTATGGGACGGTAGTTACTTCAGCTTTGTCCCCCTTTCCCTTATATATATCATGTTCATTCTACTTAATCGCCATTCATCAGGAACTTTCCCATCCACTATCATTTTATTCACTACCTGTATTAATGTTTGCTTGGATTTTGGTCCTAGCTTCTTTATTAACATAATCGGACGGTAAGCGCGGTAACTACGGCAACTGCTTCCGTACGGCAAATGTGGCTTGGCAAGCCTAGCTGGAAACGGTAGAAACTGAAACGCATTACCGTATTTACTGTACGGTTGTCCGGCTATGCTAAAGCTCCCTAATATCAACTTGTAAGCGCTTGTGAGCACGTCAGTCATGAGGACAGTCAAAATGGGTTGAGAATGACTGGCATATATGTTAATTATTAGGCAGTACTGGAATTGCTGACGGCGGAATCGCGCGCGACGGATTACGATATGCCCACGAGCCGTTATCGGTCAGCCGACTGTCTGCGGCGCAATGATGTAGCATAAACGGAGCCTTGATAGCGAACTGAGCAGATAAGCTGTGCACTTGCACTCCACTCTTCCTTATCACGAGCCATACTTTTTTTCCCTTTCACTCCTCCCAGAGCTGTCTGCTACGCAGCGCTCTCGCCACTCCAGGGGGTCGCATTACGCGCCGTGGTTGGTAGTCCGAGAGCCGCCGCTCGCTGAAACCGGTCCTCTCCACTTCCCTCGACCGGCGACGTCACCCGTACGCGACAGCAGCGGTTATCGTTTTAGTTTTTTGCCGTGCGCACGCCTTTGCTAGCAGTCTGCGAGCCGCCGCACCGCACGTACCAACTATCCGGCACTGGCACCCGAGCTTCACTCGTGCAGGTAGAGCGTTACAGAACGGCAGCATGGCTTTAGCAATTAGAAAGGTCCTCATCAGCGACTCGGTCGATGCCTCCTGCGTCAAGATCCTCGAAAACCACGGTGTCCAAGTGACGCTGAAGACCGACCACACCAAGCCCGAGCTGCTGGAAGCGATCAAGGTAACTGGCAAACAATACTAGCGCTCGCTCTGGCAACGCCCCAAACGTGAAACGCACTAGCGGCAAGTTTGGATTCGTGGATATAGTGTGTTTTTGTTGGGCAAAGTATACGCGGCTCCGCGCCACGTAGTCGATGAGCGGTACAGTGAGGCAGCATGCCAGTTCAGTGCCGTTGGCGCCGTCAACATTCTGCGCAGGCCTGCTTTTGTATGTGTTTTCGATTTGGAGTCACCTACTCCATCCCGCGAAATTTAAGCGCAGCGAAAGAATTCATACTACTCTGTAATGAATTTGGTACATTGCTAAAAGCGTTGAACAGTAAGAATTTAGGACCCGCCGTGGTGTGGTTAGAGCGCTCGGCTACTGATCCGGAGTTCCCGGGCTCGAACCCGACCGCGGCGGCTGCGTTTTTGTGGAGGCAAAACGCTAAGGCGCCCGTGTGCTGTGCGATGTCAGTGCACGTTAAAGATCCCCAGGCGGTCGAAATTATTCCGGAGCCCTCCATACGGCACCTCTTTCTTTCACTCCCCCCTTTATCCCTTCCCTTAATTTACGGCGCGGTTCAGGTATCCGCCGATATGTGAGACAGATACTGCGCCATTTCCTTCCCCAAAAGCTAATTATTATTAAGAATTAAGCATGAATTCTTCGCGTAAATGCAACGAGCCGAAAAAAATAAGTGTGGCTTTTATGCGTGTTTGAGTTCTGTAATGTTTTTTTTTTCATTCACTGGAGCACCAGTTGGTCTGTTTCCGCTCTGCAGGGTTATGATGGCCTCATCGTACGATCGGCGACGAAAGTGACGAGCGATGTTATCAAAGCCGGGCAGTCCCTCAAGGTCATTGGGCGCGCCGGCACAGGAGTCGACAACATCGACTGCGATGCCGCCACGAGACAGGGCATCCTTGTCATCAAGTGAGCGCCCGTTCGGTCAGCCAAATTGTGACTGCGAGAGCTGAGTGCAAGGTCACACAGCAAGTGTTTCGCACTCCGGTCTGCTGCTGAATGGATCGAAATTCCCGCGTGCTATCATTTTCGCGTAACTCTCCCCCAAGCATCGTGTGCAAAGCATATCGCAAAACAAAGTTCAGGTGACCGTGCTCGTCAGAACTCGCGGAACATCAACAAAGCTGCTTGACATTACTCGACAGGTATTTCATCTGTCTTCTCTTATTTATCATAGTCACCGAAGCAGAGATGTTAACTATCGAGGTCTTTGAGTACATGTTGGACGTGTCTGCAGTTATGATTCCGAACACTTCTTACTTCAGTATAACTTTTATTTTTTATTTTTTCATAGTTATTCCTCAAACATATTGAGGTCGTGGGTTCGGATCCCACAGTTAGCATGTGGTTTTTCTTCTTTCTGATCAATTCTTTCAGTAATAAATATTACACTATTAATTTCCCATTTATCAATGACACAAATTAAAAACCTATAGTAGGATACAACCTAAAAAACAGCAGTTGTTAACACTGGGCTTCGGTCCGCGGCGTACTCCGCTAGCCAGTCACAAAAGTGAACGAAATCAGCTTTTTAGTATTTGACTTTATTAAACAAGCCAGGTATCAAAATTCTTGAGCTTATAACTTTTTCTCATGGTTAGCTTCTTGTTTAGGTGACAAGAGAAGTTTTAACAATGGCCTACATTTTTGTCGTGGAGGAATTCTGTGCGCCGCTCCTGAAAGTGGGCGGAGCTTCACTGCAGGCTTAAGTTGTATCCAACTTTAGATATGAACATACCTCTTTCCTTGGTTTTGGTGGCTCTTTATTAATGCATATATATAGTTTTTGTACTTATATATTTAATTGGTTATGTTAACCAGTGCTGTCAGATGCATATCTTATAGGTTTTATTCATGTTGGTGAAAGTTGTCAAGAAATGAGAAGTGTTTGGTAACTATAGCATCTGGCAATAACCTCCTTTTGAAAAAGTAATTTTTTTTGAGCAATAGTTGATGTAAATTAAAATGCACTGAAAGTCATTTGGAGTGAAGCTGGTGAGGAAATTTTGGGTTTACCCAATTAGTGGTTGTTTAATTAGTTTATTCACCATTCATATCATCAGTGCTGCTCAATCAGTAAATCTCCATTTGCAACCTTGTGAAAGTAGTGATATGCCATTCATTAACCTTATATGTTGCATGTGAGACTACACATGCATCTTTATCTCTCGTACCTGTCATCTTCCTTGTCTTAGACACCTCTCTCTGTATACTCTTTGCATACTGCTTCCATTACGGCACCTCTTTCTCTTCCTTTTTTCACTCCCACCTTCCTCCCTTCCCTCACGGCATCGTTGAGGCGTCCACCTAGAAGTGAGACGGTTACTGCGTCAAAAACCACTAATTTGCGTACTAGTGATTGTAGCCTGGTGTAGGAGTGCAGTTTTTGAGTAATGCAAATCAACTGACACCTAATATGTTTTGTGGGATATACACAAGGACTGATCTTGAAAGGTTTATGCATTGAAACCTACTGTAACCAAGAGCTGATGCGACCATATGGGGAGGGGAAGCCTATGAGGAAAAGAGTGGGATAAACATTTTGCTCAGGGTGGATGCTTGAACTGCAAATTGCAGTAAGGGAAGTGATAAAGGGTGTAAAAGAGCAGAGAAGCATGGGTTAGTTTGCAGAGTGCAGTACTTGTTTTATGCATTCAAAATATTTCTGAAGGCTTTGAAAGATTCAAGTGTGCTACTAAGCTGAAGTCCCATATGTAGGGCTGAACATGGGCTAGCTAGCTCGAAGTTTCAGAGCATTCAGTATGTTGTGTAATATGTAAAATTCTAGTGGAAATTTCTTTTGTGTTTCATGTGCGCAGAGGGTTTAAATGTTGGTTTTGGCACAAAAGTTGTCTCTGGCTTTTTGCATGCAGTGCCCCTGGTGGCAATACACTTAGTGCAGCTGAGCTGACCTGTGCAATGATCATCACTCTGTCAAGGTAAGCTGCTTCAGACTCCTCTGCGTGCACTTTGGCAGGCATTCGAGCTGAATTTATTGCACCTTTTGTATTTTCTTGTGTAGGTTGGGGACAATACCCCTGAAAAAGAAACTTTTTTTTTTTTTTGCAAAGAGTTTTGCTGCATGCAGTGATTGTGCTTATAGGTTGGCACATTTCTTCCCATGCTGAGAAAAAGATGCTTGCTTCTTATATAGTTCATATCGTACATTGTTTTGACAGATCTGTAATTGGTTTTTCTCTTCCTTTGGCTTTAATAGAGAGATTCCAGCTGCTACCATTTCTCTCAAAGGTGGGAAATGGGACCGAAAAACCTTTATGGGTAATGAGCTTTATGGCAAAACTCTTGCTATCCTTGGACTCGGGAGGATCGGCAAGGAAGTAGCAACTAGGATGCAGTCATTTGGAATGAAGGTAAGGGCACGGTTATTTCATGCTACTATGTACAAGTTATGCAATTGGAAAGTACCTTTATTGGAACATTTAAATCTGGCAAAATAATAAAACAGACTTTAAGTGGCCCACATCACTCGTTCTGGGCTCCTTGAGGACTTACGCAATGTAAAATTGCTTTGTGAACACACTGTTCTCTTATCTGTGGTGCTCAATGACTCAGCACGTATGTGGTCTGTGATGATGAGTAAAGGTGTGCATATAAACGCATATTGGTAGGAGCTTTGTAGAGACAGTAGCATAAACAAGTAGTTCTTTATGCAGTCCGTGAAAGCAGGCTTTCCGTGTTTCAAATAGCAGCACAAAATAAGAGTGCATGAGATTATTAAATTCTGAAACTTGAAATTCTGCAGTATATCAAGCAGCATTAATTTCTGAAGGAGCTCATCAGCATGAAGCCGACAATACTATCTGCATGCCTGCACAGGAACTTAAATTGTAGGTGTTGTGACTGCTGTATGTAGATTGCCCTTTTTTGCCGTGCTTCTAGACAACTGAAGCAGCGCTGTTGCTACATTCCACATTAATTGTGAATTGGTCTCTCCCCTTCCCATCTTTTTTCTCACAGACCATTGGTTTTGACCCGATTGTTCCCAAGGAGGTCTCCAGAGAGTTTGGAGTTGAAAGCATGAGCCTTGATGAGATCTGGCCTCTGGCTGACTACATCACTGTTCACACACCTCTCATACCTCAGACTAAGGGTGAGCAATGCAGTCACTGCAAGGAAAAGAACTGGAAATCACACTTGAAAATGCATAATCAGCATGTTGGGCTGGACGAAAAAGTCATTTGCCTCCTGAACAAGGCATTTCGAGTGCTGTGACAGCACAGAAGCCTGATAATAATCGTTGCATATTAGTCTAGTTCAGTGTGCATTTAGGTTGCAGTTATTACAGCATTAAGCGCTCCTGCATTTTCACAGCTGATAGTTTAGTAAGAAAGCTCATTTTGTTGTATGAGGATCCCAACATTGTTACAGCCCGCCAGCCGACATGTGGTCAGTCACTCAAATGACGATGGACCGGAACACGGCGTGTGCACAGCATGAACACGTGCTCTGTACTGTGTTCCTAACTGCAGCCATGGTCTCGGAGCGGCACCGTCTGCTATGAGTTTATACCCTTGCCAATATAACAAATGTACAGTTGTGTGCAATATGAAGGGAAAAAAGTGTGAGCATTCAGTTATTGATTACGTCTTAATTATCCATGACAAGCAGTTTTTTTATTTTTCTAACTAGTTTTTCTCTTGGCATATGATATCCAAAAGTCTTTCTCAACTTTAGAGGAGAAATAACCAGAAAATTTAATATTTGTTTTCTCTCATATTGCGCGTAATTTTACAGCACGAAGCTAGGTGTAGTGCAAAGTGATGAAATTAACATTTGTGTTGCCTAATGTCAGACTGATCAATTTGTGTTGCAGTAATGCCTATTCCGCTCTATGTAGTGGTAGTAAACGTGATTACTGATAGTGCCCCTCCAGGCCGTGACATGTTCTCTTGGGAGAAAGGCACCGGGGCAGGAGCACTTTTCTTCATGTGGGTTTGGCACCTGACACACTTTGGTATTGCTCTGCTTATGCAGATCTCATAGGCAAAGCCAGCCTGCAAAAGTGCAAGAAGGGTGTGAGAATCATCAATGTTGCCCGGGGTGGCATTGTGAATGAAGATGATCTGCTAGCTGCATTGGAGTCTGGTCAGTGCGGTGGTGCTGGACTGGACGTCTTTATTGAGGCAAGTGTTGTGTACCACCCTGAATGACCATAACTCTTGAAAGATGAAAACAGCAGCACAGTCTGGTAGTTGTGGGACAACTGTGCAGGTTTACATACTGCAGCTGCAGGGCCCAAGTCAATTTAGAACACCTGAAAGGCCAACTGAAATGAAATTTTTCATTCTGTAAAAGGGCTCTTTCCTTTTACGTTAACAGAGAGTACAAAAACAAAAGATGGCATTCATCATAGAAGCGAGTGTGTCAGAAGTTGCTTGCAGAAACTGTCGTTTCTCAATGTGAAACTAAAAAAAGGGTGGCCAGTAACAAGAGCCAGAAATGACTGGAAAACAGGCATGCATAATCACTCGGGAGGTGTAATGGTGTCATTTTGGCGGCTCGCTGCTGCCCTTAGAAACCACAGCGGGGTGGGCAAGTCCCTGTGATATGGTTCATATCAATTATTTGTGTTTTGTGACAGCTGACTAGTGCATCTTGAGCAAGATGTAACAACATTCAAGGTTCAACTGAAGCCTGTCTGGCAGGGGAAAAATAATAGCGATTGCCAAAATATGTACAGGAGCATTTGTTATTTTACTGATGTTTATTTCTCATAGTCTGCAGTAACCACAAGAAAAATTAATTAAATGGCAGTAACATGAGTCTGAGGTTAACTTTGCTACTATTGGTGTATGTGTGCATAATATGTGTCTGCAGGAGCCTCCTAAGAACACCAAGCTCCTTGAGCATCCCAAGGTCATCTGTACACCACACCTGGGTGCCAACACCAAAGAAGCACAACTTCGTGTGGCCCAGGAGATTGCTGAGCAATTCGTTGCCCTCTCCAAGGGGCAGGCAGTCCCTGGGGTGGTAAGCTGCTGTTGTCATAAATGTGTTCCAGTTGTCAGCAGATTTATTTACTGAGCAAGTTTTGAGGAAGCTGCAGTAAAACTTTTGACATTCTCTGCAGTGCTATTTTCAAGTCTACTAAGTTCGAACATAGCTGCAATTAGTGCTACTATATGTCAAACACATGAAAATGACACTTTTCTCTAAGATTGTACACCCAAACTACTTTAAGGCTGTTATAATGCTGTGTAAAGGGAGGCTGAAACATTTTTCAGAGTTTCACAATACTCAAGGATTCGAATGTATGAAGACTCTAGGCAAAGCATGCCAAGTTTTTTTTGCGCAAGCATTTAAAATAGTGAAATAATCGCCGATTACAATTTGGGCTGCTACTCACAGCCTCAGATTAGTGTAGAGAAGCTAGGTGATGTCGCGGACGGTAAGATTTCAATATTCTGCTGCCTTTGCCCACACCATATGCCATGTATCATCGAATGCCAAACAACGCTTTGTGAGCTTTGCCTTAGGTGGCATTGGTTTTCTTCCTTCAAAGCAAGCGTAGATGATGTGACCGTGCACCTCCACCTGGTGTTGTGTGTTGTGTGCAATTACATCACCATTTAAAATGCTACCACAAAAGGGCATTGCATGTTTTACCTGCAAGGTTCACTCATTCAGTGCCTTCAAGTTTTGCAAATTCTAAAACCCCTTCAGTTGCCCTTTAAGGGGGGGACACTGGGATCAAATCGCAAAAATCTCTGAAAAAAAAAATCTGATTTTAGAAAACAACAGATTTGGTAGCTATAAGGCCTTTTTAAATATATCCCAAAAAATTTCCCTGAAAACAGCCCAAAAGTGACATTAAAAAACGTTTTTGAGACTGTAAGTAGCAAAAAACTAGCTGATAACTCCATAAAGATACCAATTTTCTCAAGTGTTTTTTGACCAGACTGTCCTGCTTGCAGAAAGCACAGCATGACAATGGCTTCGAAGATTTGCGTGTGGTTTTTTGCATTGTGTTTGTTGATATATTCTTTATGTAGTGGGGTTCCTATATTTCTGAATTACTTTCTCGTTTTTTTCATCATCATCGGCCTGACTATGCCCACTGCAGGGCAAAGGCCTCTCTCATGTCTCTCCAATTAACCCTGTCCTTTGCCAGCTGCAGCCACCGTATCCTCACAAAATTCTTGATCTCATCCACCCACCTAACTTTCTGCTGCCCCCTGCTACGCTTGCTTCCAGTGGCAGCCTGTCCGGAGCCAGAGATTCTTAGCACCCTCTGCTGCATCACAGGTCACTAATTAGACATAACGATAATTGGTACATTACTCAAGTTTGGCTATAAAATTCTGTGTAAAAAAAATACCAGGCTGCTAAACATATATGGACAATATCAGTACATAAACCATTCCTTTGGGTTAAACTGTGGGTGACTGCAGACTCTTACCATGTTTCGTTGACTCCAGGCTTTCTGCAAGTTTGGTATAGTAATGAATTTCAGTAAAATTTTGTATTTCCCAGTAAGCGTGCCAGATTTTATTGCTCTACACCAAAAAATAAAAAATTTCACCTTCGATCCCCCCGTCCCCCACTAAGCAAATTCCGCATGCTGAGATTTCACTACATTTTCATGCCTTTCAGTGGAGGACATTGTTTTGCTGTTTCTGATTGCTAACTGCGTGGCTTAAATTATTGAATAAAAAAACCTTGTTTATTTCATTACTAAAACTGCAGAGTACTTGTTGAGCATTAGGTTTTGCCTTGTCATTCGTACATCTCTGAGAATTAGCAAATATTACTCACTTGATTATTCGTTTTTGATCATGTCGCATATGCTTTGGAAATCTATCAGTTTGGATCACCCTTTTTTTTTTGACACCACTTTATTACCACCAAAAGTCCATCGATCGCATGGGCATCTCAACTGTCAGTTAGTTTAGAGCTAAGTTTGTGCTGGCTGACTGGCTTTTGCAACTGGGTACTTGTGAAAAGTGAAAAATGTATATTGTGGAAGATAGAATATTCAGTGTTGTCAACCAGCAGCCTGGTTGCGGCTTTTTCATTGTGTACTAAATTACGAACATATGTGCAAATGGTCAGCATGCATACAGAGGTAGAATTAGCCTTATATATTTTAGCCAAAAGTATTGCAGTGCAGTTGTGCACCTTGAATTTGTTGCATGCACAGGTAAATGCACCATCTCTGTCCCAAACACAAGTTCCCGAGAACAAGCCATGGGCTGACCTCTGTGTTGCCCTGGGAAAGATTGCAGCTGGTTTGGTGGGCTCTCTTGCATCTGGGCTCCAGGTTGAGCTAACCACAAAGGGTGAGCTAATTTCCAACTACATGAAGTTTTTCTTTTTCGATGGGTTACTTTTCTCGGGTTAAACAAAACAAGACAAAACTTTTGGTCCTTATCGTTCCCTTTGCATGTTCAGCGATTGGTTTTCTCCTTTTGTAGCGATAGCTACATTACGGCAGCATTTCACCCTGTGGCTGCGCCACAGGGGGGCGGCTGCCGGTGGCGCGGCGTCGTGACTGGTCACGTGGTTCATCATGTGTTTGGTCACGTGACCAAGTTCCACTCAGCCAACTGTAGCTATCGCGTCACTCCAGGTTTAGCCAGAGCTAATTCACCACCAATTTTTTCTTTCAGGTGCAGAGATTGAGAAAAAGGGCCAGTTTCTTGCATCTGCAGCTTGCATTGGCCTCTTGAACCAATTTGGTCAAAGCCATGCTAACTTCATCAATGTGACAGTGCTTTCAGCAGATTCTGGCATCAAGGTATGCTCTCCTTGTGCTGCTGCCTTACCTGTCCCACCAGAAAACATTTTCACTGGGTTGGGGCTGCTGCAGGGTACTGGTCTGCATCCTGTTGTCCTTACCATTTAAAGGGACATCACGGAAAACTTGGAAATTGGCCTGTATTTATAGATTTGTGTGCCCTAATAACAAAAAAAGGCTGCTTCCACTAAAGATTGAGCTTTTGTAAGCTAGAAAATACCTCAGAATGAAACACAGCTATTGCCACTGCTATAGCTATTCTCGCAAGTAGACTGTGATGATGACATGACCATTGTTTAATACGTTTATCTCTGAGGATAGTTTACGCTGCCATCCTCTTGCAGATGGTGATCACAGATTCGTTTTTGCCCTTGATGTCACGAGTTGTTTGAATCAAGCAAGGGAAAGAAGTGTTTCATTTCTAAATATTGAATTTTCTCAGTAATAAATGCATTTTTTGCTGCTGAACTAATGTCAGTATAGCTAGAAGGTGCTGAGCAGTGAATTTTTACTGAGAACAAAAATTGTATAGGTTGACCTGAGTGTCTCTTTAAGGCACCTGAACACACAGATGTAATTGTGCGCTAAATAAAATACATCTGCAGATGTTAGCTCTGGTAAGAAGCTGCACACATTGCTGGCTGAGTGCTGCTGTGCAAGGGTAGCCTGTATGCCCCTAGCCATTGTGCTTACTGCCAAATATCTGTCAAGCATCTGTGTTCATATAGCCATACATATTATCAAAGAGAGATGCAGCTGTTGTGAAAAAAGTGTTATATATTAATGCCAAGTAAGCACCCTAGAACTCTAAGAACCGCTGCCCTTTTGACAGCCATATTTCAAAAACAGCGAAGTCTGAAAATCAATTCCGTAGTCTCAAGTAATTTGTCTTCCCAAATCTAAGCGTGCTTTGATTTTAAGAATTCTTCTTAGATGGATGGTGTGTGATCTAGAAAAAGAAGCACTTAAATCTGTATCAAAATTGCACTGGTAGTATATGAGAGATATAGAACTTCTGTGGAGAAGAGATGGCTGCAAATGTTTTCTTTTTTTCTTTCTTGCAGACTTCACATAAGCATGTTCCGCAAGCTGTGTTTGGCAAAGCTGAAGTTTCCCTGACCGTAAAGAGTGGGTCTGTGGTGCACACTGTCGTGGGGACTGTGAGTGGCCCCACTCTGCTTCTGTGCTCCCTCGATGATGCTGCTTTCCAGCCATTGCAGCTTCTCTCACCCGGTGGCTTGCTTCTTGGAATCGGTGATGACAGCCCCAACACTTTGGCCCAAGTCATTGGTGCGTGTGCTGTCACAGCTTTTCTCTTATTTCTAATCCCATCGAGCAGTAAGAATGCTAGGCATGTAGAAGTGTGTGTTGCTAAGTTATGGTATGGTGGTCCCACTTTTGAAAGGTCTTGCAGTGGTTGCTTCTTCGTGTATAATTAAAAACTAAATATGTATAAAATTTAGAGGCTACTACGGTTGTAAATGTGTGGCTAGACCAAGCGTAAGCCAAAGCGCTACACCCTCTTTGTCACAATTATGTTTGATCATATATTCATGGACATTGACCATCTGTTTTCGCTGTGAATCTGCCATGGTCTGTCCAGGCTGTTTTTGTTTAAATGGCATTCGTTACTCTCTAATTGTTGCAGCCTGGAAGAAATATTTTGTACTAGAACGTAACGAAAGTTATTGTGCGTTGGAATTAATGCAATATTTCATGGCAATTCTTTCAGGTGGGCTCGTGAACAGCGGTGTGTCGGTGCTCGCTGCGTCGCGTACCTCTGGCCACGGAGGCAAGGCATTCTACCTCCTCGCAACTGGCACCCCAGTCAAGGCACAAACACAACCACCAATTTCGCCGCTGAAGTTCTGGACATACATCAACATTTGAGCAGAAAAATAGCCTTTTGAATATGCTATTTTTATAACTTTCTTTAGCGCGCTTTTTCATAAAGCATTATGCACTTTCTAGCCGCAAACACCTCGTATACAGGTTTCTCGGCCCTTGAACTTTGGAATTTATATGAACAGCATGCAACAAACAACTTTTGACGCATTCATCATGCCTAAAATTTACAATAAACAAATTTTACAAACTTCAGTGGTTTCAGTTTCGTTTTCTTTTCAGTTTCGGTTTCGTATGTCTCGCTGTCTGCCCAGAAAGTTTGTTTTATCTGCAAGTGACCGCAGGAAAATTTAGCTGGTAAGTATACGCCTCTGGCTTTCTGCAATATGGAACTTTCTGCTGTCGTGGTTGCTGCTTTACGTAGTCAACGTTGTGTATGAAAAACCTCTGAAGAACTTGCTCAAAGGTGGCGCGGTGGCGATACTCTCGCGAGGGTCTCGTTGCCATCGTTGCTTCTTTGCGGGTGATTCATTGAGGCAGTGGTGTGTGGTGATTATGAATTGTTCGACGCTGCTGGCGGCCTGCAATTGCTCTGAGGCGTCGGACTCAACGCTTTGAAGAAAATGCAACTTTTTTGCTTCACACTACAGCTAGGTAATCTATCGTGTGCCTGTACGTGCGCGACGAAATCATGCAAAGTCTAACCCTAATCGCTCCGGAGGCCTCGGCGTTTTGCACAAGAACAGTACAGCACTTGCCCGTAGCGAAAAAGACGCTGTTGGCGTTGGTGACCAGTGAAGGACTGGGCTTTTGGTGCGGTTTCAATTTAGCTACTTGTGCCTGAGACGTCGATGACCATGTCCAAGCCACCGAGTGACAACCTTACCACCTACAAGTTGGTCGTGGTGGGTGACGGCGGGGTCGGCAAGTCGGCTCTGACCATTCAGTTTTTCCAGAAACTTTTTGTCACTGACTACGACCCGACTATCGAAGATTCATACATACAGCACACCGAGATCGATGGTCAATGGTGCATTCTCGACGGTAAGTACTGCTTCGTATGCAAACAGTTTTTTTGAGGAGGCAGACGCGCGACGAGTTCCTGCGTCGTGCTTGCCCTGCAAGCAAACTTTTTCTTTTTCCTTCAAAAGCATTAAGGTTCCATTTTCTGTGCCTTTTCCACGCAGCTTTTTGTTGTATGCTTCAGTGTGGTGCACTAACAGCGGCTGACGCTGATTAGCAGCCGATTGCACGAAGTCGCCTTTCGTGTTTATTTGCTTAATCCGTGTTGCAGATGTGAAAATTGGCCACCCTTTGCTTACAGTTCTAACTGCACCGAGTCAAGAAGAAAGGTCGTAACATCGAACTCTCTGTTCAAGCAAATACTATGTCGGCAGAATAGAAATTATTTGATCGGATGCTGGGATGAGACACGGCGGAAAGAGGAGTCGTAAAATAGCGCAGAGGCGACTTTCCTTTAGCATGGTAGTTACAAGCACTTCTACGCAATGCGCTCTGTGTGGATAGAAGGGCAAGTGAAGTCTTTTTCAACCTCTTGGAACTG
Source organism: Amblyomma americanum (assembly GCF_052857255.1). NCBI lineage: Eukaryota > Metazoa > Arthropoda > Arachnida > Ixodida > Ixodidae > Amblyomma > Amblyomma americanum. The sequence continues at coordinate 175,756,070 of NC_135499.1, forward strand.
CCTTATGCACACATGATTTTAATCGCTACTATAGCCCGGTCGGCTACACTAAGCAGGGATTGCCAACACATAGAAGCAGCAACTTTCAGAGAGGGAAGAAAATAGAAATCCTATGTTACTCTTTCAGTGATAGCTACCCAATTGCATGATTAGCAAATGCTTTTATCGCATCTGATGGGCTGTAGCTAGCTTCCAACCACATCAAAAGTTTATTGTGCCACTTACGAAATATTTTTTGTACTAGCATTGGTACGGGTTAACGTAATGAGATTTGCCATTGTCTACACTAAGCATTGATGCACAACAGTACTTACTGCATCTTTATGGTGAAAGAGTGCATTGTTTTATGCATAGTCATGTTGGAATTTGCAACTGAGATGCACAATTGTTTGCTGTAGTGATTTGTAAACGAAGTCGAAACGAAGTTGTGCTTCTGCTCAAAGATGAAGTTTTTGCTGTTCAGAATGATATCAGTGTGTGGCCCTTGAAAACACATTAGGCAGTGTACCCCATTTCAGTAGTTAGCGCTGTCAAAGCTGTGAAACATCTAGAAGTAATGCTCATGTGATGCTCTCCTCCTTCAGTGCAGAATCTTGATAAATGTGACATTTATAGTGGTGTTGGTAGACTTCTGTGTACGCAAAGGAAACAGAGTTTTACGTGATTAACATTATTTTTTGGGATAAACTTGGCTCAAAAGCAGTAATAGCAGAACGAAGTTCTCTACTCTCTCTGGTGTATTCCATTAAAGAGCAAAATAAAAATACATTTAATATGTATTTTAGCCTTGTGCTTAGGGCGCTGGACTACTGATCTGGAGTTCCCGGGTTCGAACCCGACCACAGCGGCTGCATTTTTATGGAGGAAAAACGCTAAGGCGCCCGTGTGCTGTGGGATGTCAGTGCACATTAAAGATCCCCAGGTGGTCGAAATTATTCCGGAGCCCTCCACTATGGCACCTAATTCTTCCTTTCTTCTTTCACTCCCTCTCTTATCCCTTCCCTTATGGTGCTGTTCAGCATTTCCTTTCCCCAAAAAAACAATTATTATTATTATTGTGCTTGGGCATCATTAGAACACAATTGGTCGCAAGTTTCAATTAGAATGACAAGTAAATACCTGGGTCACAGCAGGTCACTGCGAGAGAGTAGTTCTCCAGCTTTCTAAAAAATAGTGTCCGCTGCAGCTTTCAACTGGAATCTCACCAAGCTTGTCTTGTAAAGCAGCTTTTGCATGTGAGTGATCCACTGTGCTTCTTTCTGCTGTATCAAAACACAAAACACCATGTAGTGACAGATGTGGCAGCTCCGTTCCAGCTTCCGCACTACTGTTTTCATACAGCAGGTTTTGATAGAAAACCGCTACCGCTATTTGTCTCCTTATGACTCATAGAGAGCGTTGTTTTATCCCTCTATCCAATGGTGGCGTTTCTGCAGACGCTGTGCCATTTGCAGAGGTGCACGTCTGTCTTGCGACGTGTCTGCGAACTTTGCTAGCAAACAACAAACGGATGGGAAGGCGGGAAGGAACACCTTTAATATCTGTGTTTGCTCCTGGTTGGTCGGTTGAGGAAGCCTGTTGCTTTCATCTTGCTGCGAGTAAATGTGGAGATGGAGTATAGTTAGTGGTTAAAGTTTTCGGTTTAAACCACTAAGGTCATTACCCTGCAGATGTGCATTTAAATTTTCTGGCTATTGAGTATGGGTTACAATCGGTCACAAGAGAGAATTAAAAGTTGACTATAATCTAGAGCCTGCCCTTCAAGCAGCAGCAGAACTTGCTGAGCACTGTTTGAAGGTGTCCACCTTACCTTCATCTACTTTGTGTCTACTTTGGACACTGCAGAAACCCACCCTTCTTACTGGTCCTTTTAATGTGTCAGCATTAGAACCCTCATGTAAGAAAAAAACTCTCCATATATTCTCTTGAGCCTCGGCAGGTCACAAAGTGGAGAGAAAGGGTTAGGGAAAGTGGGAGAGTGTAATCCCCCTCTCTACTTTAAGGTGAGGTCAGGGACAGGGAAGACAGAGATACGGTGGGAACCGACAGGTGGCAGATCGGGAGAATGGAGACGGGGGTATGGCGCGTCACACTGTGATTGCTGATATGGATCGGGAATGTGACATGCAGAGGTACTGCATGTCACATGGTGATTGATGGGCTGGATCATGTCACCCACTCACGATCTCAACCTGTCAGCGACAGTGGCTGCTCCGTTAAGGGGAACACTAATGCTAACGCATACTATGCCACATCAATCGCATTGATCGTGTTAATTTTTTGTGCACGATCCTGCCGTTTGCACATTATGGTGCATGAGGTTTATGTCCAAACCTGTAAATTTGGGTTGACGCATTTATTCCAGTTACAATGCAGTATAGGCAACCTGCACTGCAGTTTGATGTGTCGATCGCAGCGCTGTAACACTGAGCCTAGCAAGAGGAGCAAGCAGTTTTTTGGCGCTTTTGTAGTGCTTTTCCACGATATTTGTCTGCACTTTTAAGCATCAGCTTCCGTGCTCTGTCGAAGCCACACGTGGTGTGTCTCAGCTAACTGAGCTACATTGAGAGAATCTAGGCAAGGAATGTTACCAGCCAAACGTGCACCTTTAACCCTTTGACGGTTGAATATTCTCGAGAAAAATTCATCCCCAGTGTCAAATTTTTTTATTGGCTATTTCAAACAAACAAAACTCGCAAAGTTCGAAAAAAATGGGCGAAAAATATACAGAGAGATGATTACAGTCACAGCATCAATGAAAACAACAAAAATTTTCAATACCGCATAGGGGTATGGTAGCCCTTGAAAAACAAAAAAACAAAAATGGCAAAGTCCGGATAAATAAGAATGCAGCCTGTGAGGCCATAACGCTGCACTACTAGGCACCCGAACCACCACAAGCTAAATAAACCGGAGAGCAATGACACTCCATGAGGGTTGATAAACCGAGGGAGTCTCAACAAAGATAAACATCAGTGTTCGCGGGCCTTCGGAAGGGCCCTGGCAAAGATAGGAATCAACTTTGGCGCTTTCGTTGCGATCACACGGAGGATCCGAAAGTATGCAGGCAAGTCGCTGGAAACCACTCTTGACACTGAAAGTCGCAATAGGAATTTTTTTCCCCACAAGATTATGGCATAAGCAATGTTGTAATATTTTTTATAAGTTGCTGAAGGTGGCAGCAGCACCTCCTGAAAGAACTAGAGTCCCAACAAAGACAAAAGTCAAATTTCGCACTTCTGTTGCAATCGCAAAAAGAGAAAACGAAACCACAATGTCGCGCCCACGATGTGTGGTCGCGCCGTTGCAATCCACGTCCAACACTGATAGTCACAGACAGTTTGCTTTTTCACCGGAAGATGGTAGCATAAGCAGCATCTTGACACTTCTTGTACTTTTCAGAAGGTAGCAGCACATCCCAGCGTGCACGTCTTTTCCGAAAGGCGCGAAATTTCAAACGTACGCTCAGTGCAGTACCGTAGTACCCATACAGCAAAAACAGTCAAAGGGTTAATGATGCAGAATGTGGTCTTGCATTTGCTGCAGCCCAAGCAGCTGATGGCAACAGTTTGTAGGCACTCAGTTGAACAGTTTCAGCACTGTTTCGTCACTGCGGATTATGTATGCAGCGTGAATAAAAGAGGGAAGGTGTGCCTCTGCCTGGCCTTCTTGTAGGGGTGCAGCATAATGCTGGCAACATTTGGCTCTGGTTTTTCAGCTGCTTTTGGTTCTTTTGGTGGCTAGAAGCTTCAAAGCCCTGCAGGTCGCAAGTTTTGACGTATGGTCACAGAGAAGAGGAAGCTCGTAAATACTTCATCAGCTTCTTCACCGAACACCTGGTGGCTCTTCTTCTGTAATTCTTTTAAGTTGGCTTATATTGTCACTGCTGTGGAAGTAAGTAGTTGGTACTTGCTGTTTTATTCTTGGACATACGGTCACCCATTGAGATACAGGGCTATGAACATATTCTTGATTATATTGGCACCGTGGGTGGTACACTCTGGCCGTGCACGCAATTTTCAAGGCTGGACATTAGATTTATGTGCTAGTGGTGATGATTTTGTGACCATCTTAAAGCACCAGGCAAAACATTTTGTAGTCTTTGTAGAATTTTGCACTACTTCTTAAAAGAAGAGAGGTGTGTTCATGAAACTGAGGGGAAACAAGGACACTTCATCATAGGTGCCTTCATTACTTACTGCCATGTGCTGTGTTTATTTTGCAGTGCTAGACACAGCGGGCCAAGAGGAGTTCAGTGCCATGCGGGAGCAGTACATGCGCAAGGGGGATGGCTTCCTCCTCGTGTACTCCGTGACAGACAAGCAGAGCTTCGACAACATGGGTCACTTCCACACCCAGATTCTGCGGGTCAAGGATCGGGACTCTTACCCCATGCTGCTGGTAGCCAACAAGGTGGACCTGGTGCACCTGCGACGTGTCTCGGAGGAGCAGGGTCGAGAACTTGCCCAACAGCTCAAAGTGCGTTGCTGGTCTGTCATGAGCTTTTGGTGCCTGCTGCTGAAAGTTGACTGGTTCGAGTTCTACTGGGGTCAGATCCGAATCAAGAATGAAGTGGGAAATGCCTTTCAAGGAAAGCCTTCCAACCAGTGGTGTCAACCTGTTCTCATAATGTTGTGTTCAACCACATTGCATCTGCAAGCGTGACATCACAGGTGGTTGGCAGATGCAAGGCGGTTGACTACAGCACCACAACGATAGGTCGATGCCACTGGTTGGAGTGCCTCATTCGATGGGCACTTGTTTCTTCGTTCTTGAGTTATATCCTATTGTAGTTGATGGTGACCGAGAGTTGAAGACTCGTGTTTGTAGCCCTTCGCAACTGATTGGGATTGCAAGCTGGACTTAAAACCGCGATATTGTGTTCATGAGGGCAAAATGCAAGTGATCTTGGGTGGTGGAATTGAGTACCACTTTTTTTAACCTTCGTTCCTGGCACCTCTGTTACATTTTCTGCTGCCATTTGAGGCAAGGAAACCTTGTGTGTTGACGCCTTCATGTGTATAGTCATGGCCAGAATAGTACAGAGCAAATTTTGGCATTCAAATGCTATCCTTGCATTACATAGAGAAATTAAAAGGTTTCTCTACATTTACATGCAAGCACGCAACCCGCTACTTATTGCATGAGGATTTGAACAACACTCAGTTTTTGCCAGGTAGTGGTTGACAGGAGTTAGGTCTCTAAAGCATGCTTGATATTTTTCTGGCTGTAACTTATTTTATTGGTGTCATCCCACTTGTTAATGAAGCATAACATTTCATGCTTACTTTGGAACTGGGCCTGCTACTTTTTGCTTCATTTAGTTGAATGAACTATAAGCTGCAAGTGGCATCAATTCACTTGTTGCACATGCCATGAGTTGTGTAAAACCGGCAACTGGGTAATATAGTGGTCCTCATCTTTTCACATCATCTTTTTCACCGCGCTATAAAGATGGAATGGTGTAAATATAGTACAATCTTGGCAAGTAGAAAAGAAAATGATTTTTTCTGGCTGCTACCTGAAAATGGCACAGACTACAGGAATCCTGCCATGACTATTTCTTGGTTCTTCATGTGAGCACTGATTGTTTTATCTTGACTAAAGTCCAGAATTAGGTCTTTACATCTGCCTTTTTTGAAACCAATATTTAGTTGCTTGTGGCTTGCCAGCTTCAACAAGTACTAGGGAAGGGAAAAAGAGATAAAAACAAAAGCCCCAGTCATGAGTCATTCTAAATAATGCTCTGTGCAGCCAATGGAAGCATACTTGAGCATGGCTGCTGTCTGTTTAGGTCAGGGCTCACAGACTAATTGTAGCTGACTTATGCCATAATGCACCTTTTCATATGCCTCAGTTGCATGTTTTCTTTACCTGGCTGTATGATTTTTGCAGATCAGTTACATTGAGACAAGTGCCAAAGATCCACCTATCAATGTGGATGCTGCATTTCACGAGGTCGTGAGGATAATTAGGTGAGTACAGAGACGTATGCGTGCCTGTGGGCACTGAATCGATGTTAAACACACCTGCCTTTTTTTTTTTTTTACTAGGGCTTCAATAAATTCTATTTTATGCTTCTGGTGTTCACTTGTTTGGTGAATTTTGCATGGCCTGGCTGGTCATCTTCATGCCTTTGTTTGAGCATTGTCTATGAATATTTGTAAGGACAATGACAATGTTTATCGCTGTTCGTTCAACACGAAAACGTGTCTATTATTTTTTCTTTCAAGCTGTTCCTTTTGTGAGCTTATCTGGGGAAGTAAAACTTTGTTCGTGTACTTTTTAGTCATGAGCCAACACCAGCACTGTCCTGATTTTGAGTGGAGCTAGAGCTCTGTGAAAGCTCTCTCATTGTTCAGGTCTTCTATTTCTCTTCACCGGCTTCATGAAGTTGCATGAGGTAACACCCTTAAAGTTCTAATACCTGGCTTTTGAGTAGCATTCAATGCCATGTAGCAGTTCTTAATGACCATGTCATCGGCTAATGAGCAAAACAGGTACTGAACTTGAGTTTATAATGTGTTGATGTTTGGTGTACACTCAAGTTCAGGGAAGTCTGTTAGCCTTTGTAAATGCACGTCATAAATACATGGCCTAGTTTACTGTGTATTATTGAGGACGTGATACAGCACATATTTGTGTGTGGTAGCGTGTGCGCACAGGGGCAGTGCAGAAGATTAAATAGGGTCAAGTTATGGTACGGGGTGGAATATTTGAAATTATTTGCAGACAGTAACATTTGAAAGGGTTGGCATTCATACAGGGCCGTCATAAAAGTTTTATGACAGATTCCTAACTGTATTATAAGACTGTATGATTGTAGGCCTCCTTAGAATTGTTGTTGATGCCTAGTTGTTTTGAATAGCTGTTGCCAAGAGCACAGTTTTTGTCTTGTATGTGTGTGAGAAACACTCCATTCCAAAGCAGCTTCCAGTATAGCATGGGCTATGTGTGCCATGCACGTTGGAAGCACAAAGTTGTCTGCTTAAGCATGCAGGGAATTTTAAACTACGGCATTTCTGTTTACAAAATTTGCACTTAGACGAGGTAAGGCCCTATAGGCCAACGTTTATAGATATACTTCAGTTTCGAAACTCCTCGGCGTGCCCACGGGGAGGAGCCGGCCCACCGCGGTTCCTGCCACTGCGGCGCTGCGGTCGACAGTAGAGCTATCTGAGCAAGCGTCGTCTGCTAGCACCCAACGTTTCGCTTGCGCAGGCGTTTCCGAGTTCGCTGTTAGAATGTTTGTTCAGCGACCCTCTTCGACAACTAGGCATTATTTCAATAAGGCATGCCTGTTTTATCGCGTGGATAAAGTTTGAGTCGGGTTGGATTGCTTTTTTTTTTTTTATGGTAGCACTACATACGTGTCAGGCCACCGTAGCTCCGTGCACACGTGTCCCGGCGACATCCAATAATTTGAAGTGCGCTCAATGCCCCGTTCATCTGGTTTAAGTTGCTGCTCATGATGCAACATTCCTCAATGTACTGATTCATGATATACTCTAACAGCAGCACTGGGCAACATGCCATTGTTTTTAATGCGAAAATTTCTAATGAAGGATCGCATATGAGGGAAAGCAGTCGCCAAAAATAGGTGACGCTAAGAAAACTATTGAGAAAATAAAAGTACGATATTAAGGCTATTAAAAATGAAAGGAAGCACTTGAATTTATTGCTGATTTATACTGTGGACGTATATAGAGGTAAACTCCTACGAGCATTCTTTTTATTTTTCCAGGCGGTGTTAGGCTGCTTTAGCCTTGCTCTGGGCCCGGGTGACCTAGCACCACTACAGACGCTTTCATTGCACGGATCTTTTTTCTTTTTTTTTTTGCATCTTGCTTTTGCAAAAAAAAAAATGCATGTGTGTTACTGAATAAAAATGAACCATTGGGCTCATCTAGCGTTCCAGGCAGCTTATCGAAAACTGATGCTCAATTCTCTTGAAAATAAACAGCCTCTTCTTCCCGTTTCATAAGAAAATGCACTTGCAGAAGATCAGGCTCCGGTCCTAAAAGTAGTATTAAAGTAATTTGATCTTGTGAGGTCTTCCAATTCTGAGAAAGTCGCAGGGTGGGAAGCATCGCTTTTGGTAATAGCTGCGAGAAAAGTGCTCTCCAAATAATTATGTGACTCACCTTTCTTAACCTGACATAAAAGATATTTGTTGCGTGCTGCTATAAACTCTGTCCACCCTCTTCGGTGATCGCCTCTTTTTGAAGGCAAACGACAGGTGGATAGGCAGGATTGATCAGAAATCGCGTTAGAATGGATTTTTTTCTTCAGTGCGTCTTGTGTATTTCCACGATGTCACCATTGATGTCTCTGCTTTTACGCTAAGTGATTGTTTGAAACTTAATCACATATATTGTGTGTTTTCTCGAGCAGCCTGACAGTGCAAGGATTTTCCTGTTTTTCACTTTTTCAGGAACAGAGGGTCACATAGTGAGCAAATTGCGGCCATTCTTACATATCCTCAGCCTCTAGTGCAACCGCGTATGATAGATAGCAAACTGCGAAGGAGAACGGCTAGCTGCTACTGAAAGCATGAATGGAATGACATCTCGAGAAAAAAAGAAAAAACTGGATGTAGAGTAAACATTCTCCACCATATTCAACGAGATGAGCAGTGTTGCCCACACCGCGCGACGCCCACGATGGCGCAAGCGTCGACTGCAGCGCCATCACACTCCCTAGGGGCAAGTCGCGCCCGGCTCCGGCGGGAGAGTTTCGAAACTCAAGTATATCTGTAAACATTGCTATAGGCAGCAATGGCCTTTGGCTTTACAGTGAGTGCTCAAGTGGTTGTGTGACTGAAGGTTATTCTAGTAGCTATAGGCGGAGAGATCTGCAAGCCAAGCCAATTAAGGGAGAGAGAAGAAAAGAAGGGTGAGAAATTGGAGCGACATCTCGGCTATAGCCAAATAAACCATAGCTTAGTTAAGCCTGCCTTTTAGTGCGCCAGCACTAAGGCCTCCACTCATCGATTTCGCTCCTAATTTGCGTTAGGCTGATTACGCAAATCGATCGTCATTTTTTTTTCTTGTCACAGTGATGTTTGGATGCATCATGTTGCTGTCTCTCTTTAGTCTTCATTCTTTTCGTATTCATACTTTGTCTGAAACTATAAATAAGAAGGTTCTGTCCAAATTTGCAAGCATGCCACCCATTCCCGGTGCTAGTATTACATGAGTTGTTGCACATCTGTTGGAATATTTAGGCTAGATTTGCTGTCCTTGTGAATACTAACCTCTGCAAAAAGGCGGAAGCTCTTTGCGGTTGGCTCTCTCAGCCTTCCTTCAATCCGCCGCAGTGGCTCAGTGGCTTTGGCCTTCAGCTGCTGATCCCAAGGCCACAGGTTCGATGCTGGCTGCGGCGGCCGTATTTCGATGCAGGTGAAATTAAAAAATGCTTGTGTGCTGTGCGACGTCAGTGCATGTCAAGAACCTCATGTGGTTTAAATTAATCCAGAGACCACCTCCACGGTGTCCCTCATAGTCCATGTGTCATTTCGGGGTGTTAAAACCCTACATTTTACAAGTTGTTTTTCTCTTCTCCTTCCTGCCTGTCCCCTTCTTTGCTAACGTCTACAGAAACCAGCCACCACAGCTGGACCAAAAGCGCCGCAGAAAGTGGTGGAAGAACTCTCGCTGTGCTCTGCTGTGACAGACAGGCCTGCTGTGTGTCCATCGGTGTACTCTTTCTAGGCCCTCCTCCCTCTCAACTGCCTTGACATGACCTCGTTGGTTTCGATCTCGTGGGTTTTGTAAAATATGTTGTTTTTAACATTGGGGATCTCCTTTGGCAGCAACACGTGACTGTTCTTAATTATTTCTGATCAGTTAAGAGATCGCCCTTCCAATGCTTCTCAAATTGTGCCGTGCTGTGGCGTGTCAGTCTGTTATTGCAGCTGTCGTTGCTCCCACCCGCGTTGCTGGCACTTGTCAGTGGTTGTCAACGAGGCTCGTCAGCAGGCCTTGTTTTGGAGCGCTATTCCTGCTCGAGAAGTGAAGCAAATCAACCAAAGAACACAATGTAACACCGTGGCAGCTACGTAACCATTTCTTCCACGTTAAGTCGAGTTGGAGAAGCTGTGTATGTAAATTATGTGGCCATATCAAAAGAATCTGTCCGTATATACTCCTGCCTTTTATGATCACTGGATCTCCTTGACTTGTCATGTACCTTTGGTTTTTCATTATTTGTGCTTAACTTTCAAAGGTGGCACTGGGCCAGTGGACGGTGTATTTTGTGATAGCTAGTGGAACACTGCAGAGATTTAATTTTTGTTGGGGCCTAAAATAGAGTGATTGGAGAGATGTATTTTAAAATTCAGCAGTTGGGACGCTGCCCAGTGCTGCTTGGGCCGTCTGCTTTCATTCAGACACGAGATGCAAGTGTAGGATCACTCACAATTTTCTGTTGGACAGAAATATATGTCATTTCGCCTCGGAATTTCTCTGTTGCTGTTTCTTTTCAGCATAGTGAGCTGTCTATTTTTTAATACTGCCGTTTATGTGACCTGCAGCATATCGCATGCTGATGATTGGAGCGCATTGCCTTAACAGTGTTTTTATGGCTCTGAAAAAGAGTAAGTTTTCAGTTCATGCTATCTGTTTTGCTTTGCAACGCCAATAACATGAATTTTTGTTTTTGTAGTTTTAGCTTTGACATGTTTCTTTGTAATTTCTGAAAGAAAAAATTGTGCCAAAATGACTGGGCTCAGATTTTTCACTTTGCTGCCTTCATATTTCATGTTTTCTTCGAAAATCCACATCTTGTATCGTTTTCATTGCAATGATGCATAGGCTTGCACAAAGGGACAACCTTGCATCTTCTGCTGAAGGAGTAGTTCTTGAGCTGTGGCACTGGGACAAGTCCGTTGCATTCAAGTGTTTGCACACACATGGTGACTGTGCCTAATTTCTCCATTGGGCTATATCTTTCTGCTTTGTGAAATGGAGCTTCCCTGGCTGGCCAAATGTTCCTTGAGGGATCTCATATGTGCGTGTTTGTGTTCGTATCTGTTTCTGTGCCAGTCCTTTGTGGTGATGATCAGTTGTGAGTTTTTCTGTTCCTGCTGTTTTGCAGATAGTGTATAAAGAGCTTGTGTTCTCTAGTTTTCAGCATTTCATGGGATGAGGCACCATGTTTTTTATGTCTGTCTGCTGCTGCTGTTGCTTTGCTGCACATTTCAGGTCCAGTGCTACTCTTCAGAATTATAACTGTAGGTTTGGAAAGAATGGGTAGAAACATGGTTCAGTGCTTGCCGAGTTCATCTGATGTTTAGTGTGAAAAATGTTCTAAAAGTGAAATGGGAGGTGGTCACAGCCTCTAACGTCTTAAGCCATTGGACTGTAAGCACATTGTTCCTTCCTTCTTTCCTTGTTCTTTTTTCTAGGCTGTAAAATCCCATTTGAGCAACCACAGAAGACGTGAAGAATGCATAGCATGGCTAAGAACATTGGGAGCTTTTCTTTGAGTCCTGTCTGTTTGCTCTATCCCTCGCCTGAGCATAATAAGGAGTGAGCTTGCTTAGGCTCAAAAGATGCATATTTTTAAATATTCTTTTAAGGCTGTGATAAGTTTTAAACCCACAATTTACAGTTATATCTGGACAAGATACACAATTGTGTGAATATATTGAAACATTAGAGGTTGGGTCATCCATTGCCTGCTGTCTGGTTTACTGCCTTTTTAATATTGCACGAAACATTGATAGCAAGCACAGGGTAGGCTGCAGTGAATGTTTACAAAGGATGTCATAGTGCATCTGTTTTCTGGGTTGCTTACTGTACATAAGTAAGCCGGTGATGCTGCTTGCTTTTGCCTACTCGCTTTGAGGGGCTTGCTTGTGTAATTGAAACACACATGGTTTTTTCCTGTGGCCCATGTAATGCATTGCCTATGAGTTGTTTAAGTTCTTCCTGGAACCTCTTTACACTGCGTGTGTAATTTTCAAGTGCCACAACAGCATTGACCATCTGATCTGCTGGCTATTGACCTGACTCTAACGAGAGACAATGAATGGGTCTACTTTTGACGAGCTCTGAGCACAGCATACTTTTGTGGTCTTTCATTGGGCAGCTAAAATCATACTGTGGTCCCTGCCATGGAGCTCAAAGAGTGCAATTTCTTTTGTCTTCACAGCAGTGGAGAAACGGTGAATCTTGGTATATTCGTTTTCATCCCGTGACTATTTCTTTTCAGATTTTGGGATTTAATATATTAATTCATCATGGTTGCTGCATTTATAGTGCATATAGCAGTGTTTATTGCTGCGTCATGTTTATTTTCTTTTAGTTTATGGCCAAATCAAGACAAAGTTCTTTTGCACTGTATGAAAACGTCCTTTGTGGAGTGCCATTTTGGCCTTGACAGTTTTAAAGGTGCAGCTTCGGCTAAGTAGTCTATGTGGCTTTGTATGCGCGCGCAGCTTTTGCTCAAGTTTGGAATTGGTTTGAACTGACACGTCTCATCTAAACCAAGCGTTACTTGAGTGGGTGTATTGTTTGCACAAATTTTAAGTGTTTGCTACATATCAGCTTATTAGCTGTTTGGTGGTATTTATTGTAAGTATCTAGGTGAATTTTGATTTTTGTTTT